>NC_133434.1:33433279-33776779 GCF_011762505.2 Arvicanthis niloticus
TTACTTGAGTCTGGCAGAAAGGGTAGAGGTCAGAGGAGAAGTCAACTAGGACCCATTGAGAGGGTGCCTCACCTCTCCAGTCTCACTTGTCTTTGGCTACAGGACACATTCTGCAGAGGTGCTCTCAGGCCCAGTTCAAGCTGCAAGCACAATGTCCTGAAGAACATTCCTGCTTGGCAGGGAGGAAGGGCAGGAGGGCTCTGCCTTTAGTTTTTAGTTAAGTGGGTTCTGCCCTTCCCTCCTCTCCCATTCAAGAGAACGACAGGACTTGATTCCTGGCCTTTCCTTAGTTCTCTTAGAACCCTCATCTCTCTCTAGACTGATCTTAGTTCCTGGGACTGCGTCTTTCAAGCAGCGCGTGAGCATTGTCTGGTAGCATATCCCGCTCTGTGTGAGGCCTGAGGTGGGTAGGCCTTACCAAGGAGCAGCTGCCTGTTTCTCATCTCCTTGCAACAGAAACGCACCTGGGCTAGGGAGACTGGAAAACTATTCACGTTGGTTTGCCTTGGACCCTAAGACCAGATTGCAAGCCACCTTGAGCTTTGATTTTCAGCTTCTTCCCTGTAAGAGAAACAAAGAGTGTCTGGAAAGTTCCCTTCCTATTACGACTAGGCTTAGTTGATTCTCTCCCCTGCTGTTTTCTCTATGGAGAGCAGTTGTCATAGCTCCTGCTACCCTAAGAGATTCTAGGGCTAGGCCCTTCCTCCTCCTTTTCCCTTCTCCTGGCTCCCTTTCTCTTAGTCCTCTGGTACTTCCAGGAGGGCTGTGATCCAGCTGCCAGCCTAGCATCCACAAGCTGTTGGATGTTACCCACAGTCAATTTCCTGTCCTATCTGCCTTTCCTCTTTCCTGGCTCACACCTATTGGCCATGCCTGGCACTGCCCTTGGGAAAGCCTGTTAGCAGTGTCTGGCCCAGCTGCTCAGGCACTGGGATGCTGCATCTCCAGGCAACTATGCACTTTCATGAGGAGGGGGCCAAGATGAGAAGTGGGACTGGGCACAGATAGTTTGCTTGAGGGGTGGGAGAGCCCAGTTGATGCTGGGGACCCTCCTGTCTGTTGCCAGCCAGTGGCCTGCTTTTGCATTCTCCTGGTGCCCACTGCCCCTTGTTTCTGAGAGATACAAACTATCCCCTCACTGGCAGTTGACCTGCCTGAGCCAGTGTCTGTGTAACTGGATGAACACAATAAAGGGGATAATTTGACCCTGTCTATTCTGTTGTGTTACTTGTCTCCATGTGGGTCTCGATGAAGCCTTGAGAGGGGATGTGAAGCAGGGGTGTAGAACTGGAGTTGTGTGGATCTGTGTCCTGGTATTCTGTGATGCCACTTTGTGGTCCTTTCTCTGAAACAGCCTTGAGTAGGCCATGAAGTAGTTGCCACAACTACCAGTTTAAGAAATCGGAGCGGTCTGTAACATTTGAGTAAGGGGAATGGCCTGATGGTGCCTGTGACTTAGGGTTTCCATTGCTGTGAAGAGACACCATGACCAAGGCAATTCTTATAAAGGACAACATTTAATTGGGACTGGCTTACAAGTTCAGAGGTTCAGTCCATTATCAACAAAGGAAGCGTAACAGCATCCACGCAGATGTGGTGCTACAGGGCCTGAGAGTTCTACAACTTATTCCAAAGGCCCTCAAGAGAAGACTGGCCTCAGGCAGGTAGGAAGAAACCCTTTGCCCACCCCCACAGTGACACACTTCCTTCAACAAGGCCACACCCACCCCAACAAGGCCACACCTCCTAATTGTGCCACTCCCTGGGCCAAGCATATTCAAACCACCATAGCCCCTATAATGATAGGCCCTTCCTCAACACCCATGGTGGGTCTCTTGAAGCTGATTGAGCAGGCTCAGTGAATACAGAACTTCTTGAGACTTAACGATTGCTGCAGGGTAATGACTACAATGATTCAAATACGCCGATTCAATTATTCAAATTTGCAAAAAGTGTGCCCTCACCCTCTAAGAATGCTGTCCAGATCCTCTGCGCTGGTCATCCCTCAAGATTCCTCTCAAGTAGCAATGGGCACGGTAGCACACCCCTTTAATCGCAGCACTTAAGAGGCAGAGGCTGGCAGATTTCTAAGTTCCAGACCAGCCAGAGTTCTTTTTATTTAAAAAAAAAAAAAAAAATTCTCAGAGTGACCCTTTCAATGACACGGCTTCCCTGCCTAACGTGGCTTAAAGCCTGCATTGGAAGCCCCAATGACTACAACTCCCAGAAGCCACGGAATTAGACCACGACTCCCAGAAGGCCATGCGATCACTAGCTTTCTCTCGAGTCATTTAGAGCCGGAAAGACGCCTAGATACCGCGATACTTGGGGGTGTCCTGGAGCTGGTGAGCAGTGGAAGGGGCGGGAAAGCTGTGTCCCTGGTCCCGCGGGGTGGGGCGGTGGGAGAAGCTCCTCTGGCTGCTGTGATTCCACGTGAGGGTCGATGTGTAATGTGCATGATGTGAGGCTATAGGTGTGACTCCAGTCTCGGAGTTGCAGGATACGCAGCTGCACCCGTGCTCGCAGACATCATGCTCTATCCTTGACCAGAGTTGAATCTAGTTTAAAAGGTGGCGCAATCGGGACACCCACACTTGACGCTTACCTTTGAAAAACTGCAGCATAAGGTGTCCCTCCTTATGCAAAAGACTTAGGAGCTTCCCGAAGTGCAAATATTTTTTTAAAAAAATTACGTTTTGTAAGAGGGGTGGCTGTCACAACGTGCATGCAGAGGTCATAGGACAATTTGCAGGACCCAGTTCTACCCTGTAAGTTCTGCCCTCGTATTCAGGTCCTCAGGCTTGGCTGCAAGCTACCTTACTGAGTCAGCTTGCCTCGGATTGTATTTTAAAGTAATAAACGAGAGAAAGGAGAACTCTGGGAGTGTTTAGATGTCTAAACCCTGAACTTGCCGAGTGGCACTTTGAAATTAGAGTTAGGGCAGTTTTGTCAAGAAAAAATTTTGCCATCACTGACGTTTGGAATATTGGAAGCCAGAACTAGATAATGTGTGTTTACTGTAAAGTGATGTGTGTTTGTGAGCTGGGGTCTTTTGCTTCTCTCTAGCAGTTTGGATCCAACAGGACTGTGATGTATCTGCCTGATGTGCCCTCAAGAGGTTTACAAGTGAAACTGCAATAGTTTTAGAGTCAAACATGCCTACTTCTGGTTTGAGGGAAGGCCATTAGAATGCCAAGCCTTTTGACTGTATCCAGCACTCCTTAGGTGCAGTGTGGTTACAATTTCTTGGCTATGTTCTTGCCCATTTTGTTACTGGTAGGTATACATGGAAACTTTGTCCTTGATTAAACTGAGAGAAGGAACATTATATTCACACAATTCACACACTGAGGCCCCTTTCTCTGCTGTGTGTGTTCTATGTCTCTCTGAAATATGTCTCTCTCTCTCACACACACACCCTCTCACACCTCTATTTCTATCTCTACCTTTCCCCTTCTTCTCTCCCTCCCTTTCCTCCCTCCCTTTCTTCCCTCCCCCCACCAGGGTCTTACTGTGTAGCCCTGGCTAGCACAGAACTTATTATGTACCAATCTCAACTCCTAGAAATCTGTTTGTTTCTGCATTCCAAGTGCTAGGATTAAAGGCATGTGCCACCAAACCCTACTTTTTCCCCTGAAATATACATAAGACTAAGTGTAAGTTCTGTGGTTATAATAAAGGTCAAGTAAAAGTATGAAAAAAAAATTTGTTCCCCGCATATGCAGCTTAGAATAGAAGTCTGGTCTAGAGCTAGTTACTTGTAGCCAGTACATCAGTAATCCAGGCATCTGTACCGCAGTCTATGAGGGTGGAGAGAAAAATTAATCCGAAGTTCAAGGATGGCCAAGAATAACTCAAGCTTGACTCTGGAGGTTTAAAGGGAACATTAAACCTCATGATAAAATAAGCTTGTCTTTTGGGTTTTTTTTTCCTTGGGAGGGTCAGTAGTGGTGGGAGAGAATCAGATATAATGTTCAGCTCTTGGACAAGCCAGATAGATCAGGGAATGCGGACATGTACAGTCTTATCTCTGACCAAACCAGTGAGCTCTGTGGTTAGGAGGGTGATCCGCCATCCAAACTGCCTGCCAAAGCAAAAGGAATTGTGCAGGAAAGTTCATGCTGGAAGCATCAAAAGATACATTGTTAACCAGCTGGAGAAGCACAGATAGGAACTGTTTCTACATGTACGAAAGTTTCTCTCCTGCTACTGTGTTTTGGAAATTATGTTCACTACATAAGCAGAGGATCTTCCTGTCTCTCATAGAGAGAGAGAGAGAGATAGGGAAAGTGCAGTTTTCTGGCTGTGGTTTACCTGCATGGCCGCCTGCTCTGACCCCTGAGCTCAGGAATCATGGCCCTTCAGTTATAACCCGATGCTTGCTTGTCCACTCTTCTCTGCTGCTCACAGTTCCTGTGAGTGGCAGGAGCCAAGGAGGTAAGGTACTGCCTGTACCCTGACTGTGTTAATAAATAAAAAAAAAAAATTTAAAGTCTTAAATAGGATCTGGATGGAGGAAGAGACTAAATTGGCTTGGAATTTGATCTTGGAAAGCAAACTCTTGCTAGCTGCCACTTTCCCTGGGACTCAGGGTGAACACATCACATATGACCGTGCTTCTAAATGTGGGTTAAATAATCTGGTTTCTATTCTCTGTCTCTCTGTCTCTCTGTCTCTCTCTCTCTCTCTCTCTCTCTCTCTCTCTCTCTCTCTCTCTCTCTCTCTGTGTCTCTGTCTCTTCCCCCACCCCAATCCCCACAAGAAGAGTGGTTTTGGTCCTGAGTAAAGCTTGGTTCTCAGAACAGTGTTTCTTGAGCCACAGTGCCTTCTGTGGAGAACAGTTGAAGTGAGAAGTAGAGTCCTGCCTCCGGTTTAACCGACAGCTTTCTGTAACATGACCCTTAGGAATGTTATCTTCTTGAGGTTCAGGGGCAACACATGAAATCGTGAGTCTGTTTTACAGGGTTCTTCTGTTCTTGCATCATTTGACTGAAGAAGGACATGGGGTTGAGGTTTGAGGACTGACAGGTAAGTTTTCCTGGAGCTTCAAAAATGCTTTTCAGCAAGCATCGGGGCGCATTCCTTTAATCTCACAGTAAGAGCCAAGCAGTCTCTGAGTTTGAGGCCAGCCTGGTCTACAAAGTGAGTTCCAGGATAGCGAGTGCTCTGTTATGCAGAGAAACCTGTCTCGCAAAACCAAACCAAACCAAACCAAACCAAAAAGAAAAAAAGAAAAAGGATGTGCTTCTTCTGGAACTGGAGAGGTGGTTCCTGTACTCTCTTGCAGAGGACCCACCTGTCACCTGTGTACACCATGTCAGGCAGCTCACAACTGCCCAGAACTGCAACCTCAAGGTGACTAGATGCCTCTGGCCTCTGAGAGCATCTGCACTCAAGTGCACATACATGCACACACATAATTTAAAACAGTTAAACAACAACAAAACACAAACATGTCTCTCACCTACCAATGATGTGCTCTGAGAGAAGCTGGTAGTAGGTCCCGTGGACTTTGTCAGTTGTTAACCAGTGCTCCTCAGACTTTGGGTGGGCTCATGTCTCTTAAAAGCCTGGTCCTGGTTGAGGCTCTGAGTTGTAGCAAGGATTCAGTATTGGTGGCGGGGCTTGGGTAGAGAAGCTCAGTGGTTAAGAGCTCTTCTCTTGTAGAGGTTCTTGGTTCAATTTTCTAGACCCACGTGGCAGGTCATAACCACTTACTGCTCCAATTCTTGAGGACCTGACACCCTCTTCTGGCCTCTTTGGGCACTTTACACAAGTAATGCACAGACATACATGCAGTCAAAATACCACACACACGAATAGTGCCCATACACATGAATAGTAAATACATAAAAATATATATATAGTATATATATATAGTAAATATATATATTTATAAATGTATATTTTATAAATATATATAATACAATATATATATATATATATATATATATAATTTTATATAGTAAATATATAAAAAAAAGTGCTGGCCAGGTAAGCTTTACGGGTGGGAGTCATGCCTAGGGAACTAATCTGTGCTTAACCCCTTTGAGAAGGGTACCCAGCATCAGCTCTTAGAGATAATATGCCTAAACGTTACAAGCACATGACAGAGAGGTCCCTGTGGTCACCCAGGCATGGAGGGAGCTGGAGCTACTGTGTTCTCCTTCTATGGCTGACCTTGAACTTCTGGACTGTGTCTTCTAGGACGTTTTGTAGAAAGAGCCACTTACCACTGTCTTTCGCGTTGACTCAGGCTATATTGGAGGAGGTTTCAGAAATCATATATGAGTTAAGAGTTTTGGGGAGGGAATGATCCTGGCCCAGGATCACACACCAGGCCAGGAGTACAGCCTTGGACAGAGCCTGGGACTCCTGCTTCACAGGGCAGGTACAGTGCACTGCTTATTCATCAGGACTGGGATAGTGAGGGAAGAGGTGGCTGGTGGTTAATCTGGTTATCAGCATGGAGATTGCTGGTAGGGGAAGAAGCAAAGGCGACTGACATTTAAAAAGTGAGAGATCATTGAAAAGGTTCAGTGAGGACAAGGGCCATCCCAACCTATCCACAGAGTCCATAAAAACAGCAGTGCTGCCTTCCACGCTTCTCTACCCAGGGTTTGGTCCTCAGTGACTGTGGCTGATGGAGTTGCGCCGGTCCAGCTGCCACAGGTTTTGATGCGAGCATCAGCCACAGCATCACAAGCCAGGGGAGGAACCCAGTCAGCTGCTCCTGTGCAGTGGCCCACTGCTTTGTATTTGACTCTTAGAAGTCAATTCGTATTTCGGAGCTCAGCCTGGTCCACAAGGATGGGTCAGGCCTACAGAGGCGAGTCTCCTGGCTCCAGATGCACCCTCCTTGTCTGTGGTTCCAGTTCACTGGCATCCTAACGCCTTGTCCTCTCTCTCTGCTTCACCAGTCAGCCAGGCACCCTGCAGTAACTCCCCAGTCTCCACCACTAACCATAGCCTCTCTGCATATCACCAGTGCCGACATCACTTTCTTATAACAGAGCACCAGGTTCTCCTCACCCTTGACATTCTGGCCTAGATCTGACCATGCAGCCCGACTGGCCCATCCTACCCCTCCTCAGGACTCTCCAGCTTCTCTCTTAACCTACACTGTGTTGTCTGCCATTCTCCGTCAGACCGCTCCACTTTGTGGGGTTATTTCATTTGAAGTCATTTCCTCCTGCCTAAAAAGTTCTCATCCTCCAGACTCAGCCGCAATGATACCTTTATGTGACACTATCTCTGAGACGACAGTCATGGCATAGGTGTGGCTCTTACAGCATTCTATGGAGAGGAGGCCCGATTTGGTCATCACACTGTGTGCTCCCAGAAGCAGGGACTGCTAAAGCCCACAGCAACGCCAGCATCTAGAAGGCCTAGGGCACACCACATGCTGCTTGTTATTATGACTGTGTGAACAAAGAGGATGATACCCTTTATTCTGTTTTAGATTCTAAATCCAGACTTCCTCGGCCCCTCAGAAAGACACCAGACCCCCACATGGAACCAAAGGCCCCATGCCCCGCTGCCATACCCTCAGTGGAGAAAAAGTTCCATGTTCTTGTGGGTGTCACTGGAAGCGTTGCTGCTCTGAAGCTGCCTCTTCTGGTATCAAAGCTTTTGGACATTCCTGGGGTGAGTTTCCTCTCAAGATAAGTGTAGTGGCGTCTGGCACTAAAGAGTCACTGCTTCTGGGGCCAACTCATTTCTGCAGTGCATGGGATGCTTTTTTCCCTTTAATCCTGGTGTGTATAGAAGGAGATCCTCTCTGTGTGCTGGTATGTGAGGCACACAGGAGACAGACTAGGGTGTAAGATAAGCAGAAGCTGGATTAAGTGAGATACTGTAGGTGGGATATGAGAAGACGGAGAGGGAGCCATGACCTCATACACTGACCCTGAGGGTCCATGATGTCCTGTTTTCTGGAGAAGTTCAGAAGGGTCTCAGCACCCTGTACACCCCTGCTCCCGCTCTCATTCCTTCCTGAACTCCGAGGCTCAGCTTTCTATCCTTGTTAGGTACTTTGCTTGTTTCAAACACACTGAAGGCCCCAGGGCCTGCACATGCGCATTGCCTGTACCTCTTGCTTCAAACCCAAGTCCCTCCAGTGTTCATAGATGCTCCAGAAGCCACTACTGTGTGGTGGGATGGCAGATGTTTTTCACCCTCTGTTCTTAGCCAGGCCGCCTCAACTTCGACTAGTTTTATATATGAGGATTCAGGGCCAGAAATTCAAAGACTGAAATATCACCAGCTCCAGCAGTTAGATACCTCACTTCCCCAGAATCCTCTGTGGGTCTGTGTAGCCTCCTGCTGTTGATGTGTTCCATCTACTGACCATTGCTGTGGGCTGGCTCCTGCATGTAACTACTCTTTCTCTCTACTTTTCAAGTCTGTACAAACCCTCCACTCACACACACCTTCTCTGCCTGTCCCAGCCTGGGTGGTTTTATTTCCTTTTAAACTCATTTGACATAGACCAGAGGCTGCATTGGGTGGGCACTGTTTGTGTTACTCCAACACTAGTTGGGTGGGGGCACACATCAAGGCACCTAGGTTCATTTTCCTTGTGTCTGAATAGCCCCTGAAATGAGGCCGCCTAAGTGGCTGTATCCTGCATGTCCAGCAGAGGGCGCTTCTCTCACACAGATGGCTGCTGTGGCTCCTTCCAGTCGGGGACTGGAAAGGGCTTGTTTCTTTTCTTTCTACCAACTTTTACCAAGAACGGTACCTCCTCTCTCCAAGTCCCTCCCTGCCCCCAGGCTGAAATAAGTGAGGAAGATGCCAACCATGCCACAGTCAGGAGAAGGGAGAGTCTCATGGCCCCTCTCTGCTTCATGTGCCCCAGAGCTGTTGGTAGAAGCCTAGAAGCCGATCAGATAGACCCTGGAGGGAAGGAGGCCTGGAAAGGGGTTCTGGCGCTGTCATTGCCCCCTGGGGAGAAGGCACTCCAACCGTTCTTTTTCCCATAGCCCCAGAGCAAGTGAGTTTCCGGGTAGGAGGATGGGGGTAGGGAGTCCTATCCCAGGACACAGATGGGCAGCCTCAGAGCACAAGGAATGGCAACACCACAACTTCCTCCCAGCCCACGCATGTGTGGGGGTGTGAGGACCGGGCTGCCTGCAGGGTAGTGGCTCCACCTACCCCAGGCTGTTTTAGCCTGGGCCCCTGGGAGGGAGGACAGGCTGTGTCTGGAACAGGCCTTGGCCCGTTCTTTCTCTGGCTGGGGTTGGGGCCCAAGTGAGGCAGCCAGAGGGCACTGAACTGTGGAGGCTTCTCCTTCACTTGACTCTTGAGAGCTGGCCTTTCTGGTTTCCAAGCAGGGATGATTCCTCCTGCCCATCCCCCAGGTGTGGAGGTGGAGGGCAGGTGGCGCAGTTTGACAGCAACACGGCACAGAGCTTGGCACGGGGGAGCATCTCACATGTGTGTTTCCTGCCTGGCACCTCTCTTTTGCTATATGTCAGGACCTTTGGGCCGGCACACGGCTTGAGGTATTGAGGCTGCTGAGACACCAAGACACCAACATGGGAAATGCCCCTGGAATGACAACCTTTGCATCCCTGAGGGTCTCCATGGCCTCATCCTGAAGGAGGCAGCTAGCTGAAACAAGCTTTGTCCTGTAGGACTTCGAGGTGTTGGTGATGCCCTGTAGGCGTGGCCCCTAGCTTGTCTGATGGTCATGTCTCTCCCTTCCCAGCATTCCTCCCTCCAGTTCCTTCCCTGGGGAACTGGGCTACCCAATGCTCCCTTTTATATCAAGGTCTCGGACCCTTGGAGCAGTCACCCTCAGCTCTTTGCTGGGTCGGTCATTCATGTGAACAAGGTTTTTCATGTGAACAAGGTTTTCCCCAGTACTCCTCAGGATTGTCAGCTTATAATAGGCAGTAAGCATCTGGTGTGGGTTGCAGGTAGCTGGCTATAATACAGACACATACAGCTGGTGTGCCAGCATGTGCAGGTGTCCTGGAAGAGCCACAGGTAGGCCAGAGAGATCGGAGTAAGGGGTGGGGGGGTAAGTGCTGGCCTTAGCTGATGACCACATACATAAATAGGTAAGAGAAGTCACCAGCAAAGGAATCCAGGAGCCTTTTTGTGAGTCAGAGGAGTGGAACTACTGTAACACCCACCTGTAAGCTGAGCACTGGGGCCAGGAGGCAGGAGGATGAGGACCCTGCTTCAGAAAAACCAATAAGGTGTGGAAATGTAGCTCCGGCGGTTGACTACTTGCTACTACTCACAGAGTCTGGGAATTGTGATCTCCAGCCCACAGAAAACCAAGCGTACTAGTGCAAGCCTGTAGTCCTAGCACTGGGAAGGCAGAAGCAGGAAAATCAGAAGTTCAAGGTCATCCTCAGCTACATATCCAGCGGAAGGCCAGTCTTTAAACAAGAGGGCAGAGGCATAACGGTTTCCTAACATTGGGACCCTGAGCCAATTTATTTCTGGTTTTGTGTCCTTTCTCAGACTTAGTTATCCATGCAGTGAAGAGGAGGTGGGTAGGCAAGCAATCTCTCCCGGGGGTCTCTTTGGCACTGGTATTAGAAGATTCTAGATGTGAAGGCAAAAGGGACCAAGACAAAGGTCACCCCAGGAGAATGTTTTTGCAAACCTTTAATTGTCATGTATTTGGACAACAGGTTTTCAACTCAATTTTTATACCTTGGTGGGAAGTCTGGCTCGAACCTTTCAGACTAGTGTGGTGGGAACAAGACAGGCACCATAGTTGCTTTTCAGGTCAAGTGGGAGCAGGACTGAGCCAAAGGGAGTAGCCCCCCTCAGAAGAAGTTGTGGTAGTCCTTGGGTTTACAGAAAGATAAGTTTCTAGCATGTCTGTCAGGACACCTGGGGCTGGAAATGAGAAAGGTAAATTCTGCCTCTCCAGACAGCTTGTCAATAAACAGAAAATGTAAGTATCCTTCACTTCACACACAGACTTAAATCCCATGGCTGCAGAAGCTCACCCATGTACGAGGTTGCCCATTGTAGCATTGTTGATGATCTCAAACCAAAACTGAAAACAGCTATGGCATGTTCACGGGGCAGCCTTGAAGTGATCACTTCCTGCTGCTGTGGACCGCTCCTCGGGATGTTACCAAAGGGCAGGTCACAGTCCGTGCCCCAGGAAGCCAGGTTCAGCCGCCCAGCCTCAGCAAGATTACAACAAAACTTAATAGTAAAAAGTGGAAAAAGAAGATTTATTCAGTCTGGCTACATTGGGGGGAGGGGTAAAGAGCTCCCTTTCTCTCCAAATCTATCTTCAGGGCCTGGAAGTGAGATTTCTATTTAAATAGAGGACCCAGATTTGCATATCTAAGCAGTCCCAGCCAAAGTGTGGCCTGCCCACAACTGATCTGTCATCATTTCTTCTGTGTGGTAGTCTATCTAACCAGAGTCCCTTTCCCCGTAGCTGACCCAGGCTTTAAGCTTTCTCTTCTCCCAGCATGAGGTTCCTGGGAGAGTTCAGTCACTTGGGGGGTCTACTGTTTGAACAGTCTGATAGCCAAAATAATATCTCTTCAAAATATCTTAATTCCTGCCAGGCCAGGTAGGAGGATAGAAGTGACATAAACCACAGTGCACATGGGAGCAGCCCCCCTCATCCACACCCCCCACCGTCTGGTCCTTAGCCTCTTTTTGTATAGCCTGTAACTAAGAATGGGTTTTAAATGCTTTGCTTTTTTTTTTTTTTCTCCCAGTGCTAAGAACCAACCCCACAATGATCTCACGTATGCTGGATGAACAACCCATACTGAACTGCATCTCAAGCCTCAGTTTTTACATTTTAAAAGAGTTAATCAAAAGTAGCTTTAAAAAGTGATGTTTTATGGCTTATAAAAGTGTCAGGGATGGTGGCACATGCCCTTAATCCCAGCATTTGGGAAGCAGAGGCAGTTGGACATTTGTGAGTTCAAGGCCAGCTTAGTCTATATAGTTAGATAGATCCAGGCCAGCCAGGGTTACATAGTGATATTCAATCCCCAAACAAACCAACATGTCATGGATGGGCCAGGGATGGGGTTCAGGTGGTCAGGGGCTTGCCTACCATGGTCGGAGGTCTAGCTTCAACCCCTAGCACCCCGTAATCCTGGCACATTCCTGTAACCTCAGCGCTCAGGAAGCAGAGGCAGGAGGATCGGAAGTGCAAGGTCATTTTCAGCCACATAGCAAATTTGAGGCCAGCCTGTGCTGCACGAAACTGTTTCAGAAGGGGCTGGAGAGGAGGTGAAGAACCAGCCATCTTACTCTTAAAAACCATTTTATAGTAAAGACAAACTAGGTTCAATTCTGTTTACAATTAAATCTGTTTCTCAAGGATTGGGCTATGCCCCACCTGTAACCTTAACTACAAATGGTTCTGTACTACCTGTTCCAGGCATGGCAATCATGTCTTTGTTTCAAAAAGTTAATAACCATCTCGGAACCCTACCTTTGTTTCAAAAAGGTTGTTGTGGTTACCTTGTTATGACTACCTGTTGTGTTCATCTTGCAACTGTGGTCTTTCAGGAACCCACAGGACTAACTTGTCATGCTTATGTTCTGTTCCTGAAACCCTGCCTATTTTGCCCTCCAAATTACCCATTTGTAAACCCTCTACCCTCGAACTATAAAAACCTTATCTTCCTCACATTCAATGCTGACCTCTTTAACCCGCCTTAAGGGAAGCAGCCCATGTACACAAATCAAATACTCGCTTTAATAGATTGCTTGCTTTAATTAGTTTGGCCGTGAGGAGTTGGGTCAGTGGTCTTTGTCTCTCTAGCTTTGGGATTAACAGTGGCTCAGTGGTTAAGAGAGCATACTGCTTTCCCAGAGGACCTGAGTTTGTTTCCTAACACCCATGTTGGGTGACTCATAACTGCCTGTAACACCAGTTCCTGGAGATCAGATCAGACTTCTGTGAATCCTCACATTTTCATGTCCACGTGCCCTTGTGTTTGTGATTGTGTCCACAGGGCTCCCCCCACCCCCTTGGAGGCAGATGTGGAGGGAGATGGACTTCAGTCTGTGTCAGGGGCTCTTTACTGCATGTCCCAGCCAAGAAGCCCCATGCTAAAGCTTTGATACATTGTCTCACCACAGGATAAGTGTATGGCAGATGGAGTTTGGGTGAGCTGTTCCCCATACTCTCAGGCATTAGAATACTTGGTCCACAGTTGATATCGCTGTTTGGGCAATTTAGGAGGAATTCCTCTTGTTGGAGGAAGTATGTCCCTGGGGGCAGGCTTTGAGAACTCAGATTCCCATCATTCTCTGTTTGCTACCCCTGGTTCCTGCTGTGATTTAAGACGGGAGCTCTCAGTTTGCTCCTCCCGTTGCCACGCCTGCCGGCTGCTACTCTTCCCTGTCCTGTAGAAATGGTGATGGACTCTTACTGGTTGGAATCAAGCCCCAATAAACCCTTCCTTCTCTAAGTTGCCCTGGTCCTAGTGGTTTAACACGGCCATAGACAAGTAACTGATACAGCGGGTGTTTCCTCTTTAAAGTCCTTTGCTCCTGTGGGGACATTATGACATGCAGGCTAGACAAACCCATCTCTGCCTGTGTGGAGACTTCAAGTGCTCCATGGCCACCTGTAACTGGTGGTGACCGACCGCAATGACCACAGTGGGCACAGCTAGGAAGATGTTTCCATTCTTACCATCTTTTATTGGATATATGTCTCGAGCTCATGGCTCTCCTTTAGAGCAGTTGTGTCTCTGACAACCAGACACAAGTCTTGGCTATCACAGTCAGGATGATCATGCTACCAGTGAGAGCAGAGATAAAGGCCATGGGGTTGTCTCACACAGTGACTGTGAAGTATTTCTACACAGGTTTCTTTGTTCTCTGCCATATCCTGGACCAGACTAGGGCCCTAAAGAGGAATCACCAAGAATTCTGTTTCCATTGTCCCCTCCCCTCCCCCAACTTTCCAGAGCCCCAGATTCTAGATTCAGCAGAGAAAAGGAAACCAGCCTCATGAACTGGTTTCAGGAAGAAGTCTCTATAAATGCAAGACACAATGCAGACAGCTTATGCAATCGTGTCTGGCCAGGCTTCAGTCACATCACACAAAGAAGTACCAGTTAAAAATACTCGATACAAAACCTAATCTTAAGAGGGATCTCAGTAGGAGACCAAGCACAGAGCTGACTTTCAGGAGTTAGTGCAGTGTGGGGGAGATTTTAATGCCCAGCTCTATCCTACCAGGACACACAGGATTTCAGAGAAAGCATGGGGGTGGGGGACGTCCTGCCTTCAGGGCATTTTCTGCCCTGCCAGGACTCTTAGCATTTATTGCCTGAGTGAATAAACAGTCTATAGTGCGTGTGCGTGTGCGTGTGCGTGTGCGTGTGTGTGTGTGCATGCATGCACGCGCACGCACACATGTATGCATGTATTGATCCAGGGCCCACCCAACCCTTGGCACTCAGGACCTTTTTGCTAAGTGAATGAAAATGAAAGAACAAACCCCACAGGGCTGATGAGTCAGATCAAGTGGCATCTCTTTAAAACCAGAAAAACTAGCCTGGGCTTGCCTATTAGCATTGGGGGTGGGGAAGGGCATAGGGAAGTCCTGCCTGTCACATGCTCTTCACTTTACTCCTTAGCTGAATGCATTGCCCCAGGAGGCTCCTGAGCAGTATGGCTATATACCTTGGAAGGGGAGCCAGAATATATATATATATATATATATATATATATATATATATATATATATATATATGAATGAACTGGCTAAGAAGTAGTACAAAAATCTTGAAGGAAAGATCTCAAGCAGAGTTGTTGCTTAGGGCAGGAGGCCTAAAGGATGCCTGGTGGTGGGTTTGTAAAGGATGCCTGGTGGTGGGTTTGTAAAGGATGCCTGGTGGTGGGTTTGTAAAGGATGCCTGGTGGTGGGTTTGTAAAGGATGCCTGGTGGTGGGTTTGTAGGAAGGTAACATGAAGGCACTGAGGTACTGAAGGATGTGTGGGAGACAGGAAAGCCAGTGAAGAGCCAGAGGAATCTAGGACCCCCTGAACAAGAACAATTTGGGGATGTTTCTGAGCTAGCCCTAGGTAGAGTCTTTCCAGCTGGTAGGAGTCTTTTGGAATTAGAGTGGAGTCCTTTGGTCTTCAGGAAGCAGCTTTCTGAGACTTAGAGTGGACCCAGTGTTCATGATGACTGGGACACTCTTAGAAACAGAGGGCAAAAGTTTCGTACTGCATTGTATAAGTTTGAGTCCAGTCTGGGCTGCACGAAACCTTGTCTTAACAACAGCAAACAAACCAGGTGGTGTGTGCCTTTATTCTCCACACTCAGGAGACAGAGGCAGGTGGATCTCTGTGAGTTCTGGGACAGCCAGGACTGCATAGTCAGACTGCCTTATTAAAAAAGAAAGAGAAGAGAAGAGACATGAGCTCTGTAGGGCTCACTGGGAACAGGCCTGGCAGGACCAGTTTTATTCATGTGTGTGCGTATGGCTTCAGAGGCCAGAAGAGAGCATCAGATCCCTGACCTCGAGTTACAGATAGTTGAGAACTGCTGTGTGGGTGCTGGGAACTGAACCGGGGTGCTCTGCCAGAGCAACCAGTGCTCTCAACAGCTGAGCCATCTCTCCAGCCCTTAAGTTATAAGATTTGAGACAGTGGTTTTGGTTTTAGGTGACTCTCACTTAAACTGACTCTCACTTAGCTGACTCTCCTAGCCCTGGGTGAGATCTCTAATGGACATCTTCCTAGACCCCTGGAGATGATTGTCAGGCTTTTATAACCAGTGAAAGGTCCTACTAGAAAAAGGCTGTCCCTGTTGGGGTGTAGCTCAGTTGGTAGAGTACATGCTCAAAGCCCTTTGTCGGTTTCCACAACCAGGTAGAATGTGAGAGATGGTATAACTCTATAATACCAGTGGTCAGGAAGATTAGAAGTTCAGGGTCATCCTTAGATTTACAGGATATTCAAAGCCAGCTTGGAATACTTGAGACCTTGTGTCACACACAAAAGAGAAGGGTATAATCTTCATCTCTTTTACCTCTCCTAGCATGTGGACCTTGTGGAAGGTCTCTTGTCCTCATCTGACTCAGTAGCTTTGGGGGCTTTGGGGGATACTGATGGTGGTACAGGTGGAGAGGAAGCCAGGATGAAGATTCTAGGAGCTGCCATAGACCAGGCAAACAGCCAACTCTGGTAAGTGGGCATTTATGAAGAAACAGAGGGATGGCACGCCTGATTGCACGGATGAGGACTTCGTGGAGTTCTTGCTGATTGTCAACCCCATATGTACTGGGTCATGGCTGGTACTCTGTGCCATTGTGTATCTTCGGAGACAGAGTCTCTGTAGCTCAGGCTTCTCGGGACTCATGATCCTCCTGCCTCAGCTTTTTTTCCTGTCCCTGCTCCTCCTTTCCCTCTCCCTTCTCTTTTCCCCTTTATCCTTCTCCCCTCTCCCCCCTTTTTTTGAGACAGGGTCTTACTGTGTGCCACAAGCTAGTCTCAAATTCATGTTCTTCTGCCTCAGCTTTCCGAGTACTGAGACTCTAGGTATTGTTACCACACCTGGCTTAATTAATTAACAGGTTTGTCTTTTTAATTTTTATGTGTTTGTTTTTTTGTGACACCTTTTCCTGTTTTTCCTTTGTGAAATTTGTTAGTCAGATTCTCCTCCCCACATTTTTTTTTTAATGGTAGTTTTATATTTTTGTTCAAGTATACACTAACTCCTAACTTTGCATTGAGTTAACTTTATTAATTTTTTTTTTTTTTTGTAAAAATTTTTAAGATTGCTTTTTGGTTCCTGTCTCAAGAGTCTCACTGTATAGACCTAGCTGGTCAGGAACTCAATAAGTAGATACCTCAGCCTGGTCTTGATCTCTCAGAGATTGTACGGCCTCTGCTACCCAAGTGCTGGGATTAAGATGTGAGCCACTATGCCCAGTCACTGAGTGTTTTTTGTTTTTTTTTTTTTTCTTTTCTTTTTAAACTTTTTATTGGTTCCTGGAGAATTTCACATCATGCACCCCAATCCCACTTATCTCCCAGTCTCTTCCTATCCTTCCACCCATACAGACCCCCACACCCTGCAAAGAAAACAAAACAAGATAGAATAAAAAAGAAAGTCTTGCCCTGGAAGCTGTAGTGTGTCACAGTGTGTCACACATCTCCGCTTGCACATGTCCCCGGCACTGAGTCATCAGTCTGCCTTGAGGCCTCTGGCCTCTGCCACACCATCTATACTGGATCCTCACAGGAACTCCTCTCGATATCCTGACATTGCCCAGTGTCATGGAGATCCTGCAGCTTTGGATCTGTAGGACCAGCCCCTTCATAGGCTCCAGCGGATCATAGATGGGATAGATGTTGGGGCAAACCAACTCAAAACCCTGGATCTGGGCCTGGGAGGCACAGCCCAATGGCTGTCCTGTGCTCAAACCACCAGGCCAGCTCTGTTCCTGCTAGCTCACCCAGTGTGTCAGCCAGTAACAGGCAGCATCAGGTGTCCTGCTCTCAAGTCCTGGGTGTTGGCTTACCTGTGCCTTTGTCAGCTCTACTGTGCTACCCAGGTGAGGTACAGGACCCACTCTCCTGAGTGCTTCAGCCAGTAAGGGGCATGGCCAGCTTTCCCAGGCTCCCCTGCACCCCTCCACAAAGAGTCCATTCTACTGTGCTGTCCAGATGAGGTACATTTCTTATTTCTTTATAATTTTAATTTCCCAGAGTTCTTTTTGTTCCCTGAGTAGATTTTTTTTTTTTTTTTTTTTTAAATAGCACTATATGGCTGTGGCTCATCAGTTAAGGCATTGGCTATTCTTGCAAAGGACATGGGTTCAGTTCCCAGCACCTACATGGATGGCTTATAACTGTCTGTAATTCCAGCCTTAGGGGGTCTGCTTTTCTAGCCTTTGAAGGCACTGCATGCACATGGTACTTGGGTATACACGCAGGCAAAATACCCATATACATGAAAAGACTAAAAACAGCACTGTTACTGTTTGTTGTGTGCATCCCTCAGCTCTGAGTTTTCTTTATTGTCTGAGCTTCTGCGTTTAGCCGTTTTTAATCTTGCAGAAGGTTTTCTTCAAATGTCCGATGTTCTTTTGCTGCACCTATTAAGCCGTGAAAAGCTGGGTGGAAGCTTCTCTTCATTGCTAAGACTCCGTTGGGAATGAGAGATTCTGTTGGGGGCCCTCAGAATTTATTACCTCAAAATTTCCTTCCCTATAACCCCCTAGTAGTCCAGGGTCCCCTGTATTACTGTGTAGACACAGTGTCGGGAGGGAGTGTAGCTCAGCGGGGAAACCTGTGCCTGGCATTCCTATGGATGGCTTTTAGCCTCCGGCCCTTTGGCTTCTGTTTGACAGCTCAGATGGCTGCTGGGCTGGGATGGAGGCTGCTCCTCGGCTTCCTGAGCTGTCTCCCTCCTTCCCTCTGGTGGGCCTGTTTTCATTGATGCTCTGGGCCTTGATCTTTGGTCTTCTAATCTCATCTGCTCATGTTTCCTTCTACTTTAATTTCCCACAAGCGTGTTGATGAGTCGTAACTGCCGTCATTCTTCATTCCCTCTGTTCTTCAGAGTTTCATTTACTCTTCCTGGCTGAAACCTTATTTTATTATTATTCTATTTACAGTATTGGATAACAAACAGAGGCCTCATACAAGCTAGGCAAACACTACCACTGAGCTGCACTGCCAGCTCTTCTCCTTGTTATTTTGAGACAGAGCTTTACTAAGTTCCCGAGGGCACTTCCTAGCCTCCTGCCTTAGCCTCCTGAAAAGCTGGGTTGTGGGCATGTGCCACCATACCCAGCTCCAGTGAAGACGTGATTATTTTTTACATGTTTATTTATCTTGTATGTGTGCGTGCGTTGCTTGTATGGAGAAATCAGAGGTCAAGCTGAGGGGGTCAGTTCTCTTTTTCCAGGGATTGAACTCACACCTAGGTTTAGTGCTCAATACCTTTACCTGTTGAGCAATCCTGTCAGCCCAGAGAACGTGTCTCTTGACCAGATGTGTAGGTCAGTATGTGTTTACGTTGATCACGTTTGGACTTAGTTCTGCCATCTGTATTTTTTCCCGTGTTGGAAATTGAACCCAGGGCCTCTACTGTGAGCCTACTCCTAGCCTCTTCTTCCCCCAGACCCACTTTTTTTCCTTGCATCAGTCTCCCATATCCCTGGATGGCCTTGAACTAGACTTCACCATTTTGTCAAACGTACCTTGAATCTCTGATCTTCTGCCCGCACCTCCCGAGTGGAGGGATCACAGGTGTTTGCCACCTTGCCTGGTTTTATGCGGTGTGGGGATCAAACTTAGGGCAAGTGAAACAAGCACTCTACCAACTGGGCTACATCCCTGGTCCCCTCCGTTTCTGAGACAGTATCACTAGGTAGCCCAGGCTCTCTTTGAACTCATAATCCTCCTGCCTCTGCCTTTTGAGTGCTGAGTTGCAGGTATGTGCCACCATGTGTGGCTACCTCTGTCATATTTAGTTCTACCTACTACCTCTCCTCTCTGCTGCTTTACCTTTTCTTTTCTTTGTTACGTAGACTGAATTGTCTTCTCCTAGTTGGAAGGTTATGTGTGATTGAGTTCATGTGTCGTTCTCACAGTGTAACTAAGTTAGCCCATCCTTGAGGTTTTCGTCATCCTGACCCTTGCACGATCTCTCCTTTCTTTCATTCTCCCTGCCTTGGTGGGTCCAGGCTGTACTCCATGGCTGGGCTCTGTGGAGGGGCAGGACAGCCCTGCCCATCTGCCATTGCTCAGAACTGGCAAGGTTCTTCCTGGGTGTCTTAGAGAGAGGCCTTCAGCTCTCAGTGATGGTCTGATTTAAAGCAGTGGTCCTCAACCTTCCTAACGCTGTGACTCTTTAATATGTTGTGGTGACTTCAACCATAAAAATATTCATAATTCTGTTACTGTTATGAATTGTAATGTAAATATCTGATATACAGATGGTCTTCGGTGACCCCTGTGAAAGGGTTGTTCTATCCACAAAGGGGCTGTGCCCCACAGGATGAGCAGTGCTGGTTTAAAGGCTACCTAAGCATCCCTGAGGTTTTGTGTAGGACTAGGGATGGTAAGTAGGAGAAGCGAGGCAGGAGGACAGGTCAGGGATGCTGGAAACCTTAGACCTGCAGCTACTCCTCAGCCCTCCTCTCTGAGATCTCTGCTTTTTGCCCAGCTTGGCTTTCAAGAGTTGTGCAGAG
Organism: Arvicanthis niloticus; assembly: GCF_011762505.2. Lineage (NCBI taxonomy): Eukaryota > Metazoa > Chordata > Mammalia > Rodentia > Muridae > Arvicanthis > Arvicanthis niloticus. The sequence continues at coordinate 33,453,460 of NC_133434.1, forward strand.
CATGGTTACCCCCAACTCCCACCCCCACCCCCGCTCTGTGCGGGCGAGAAACAGCCAAGGGAAGGGGTGGCAACCTGGCTGTGTGCAAAGAGTCAGCCTTGACTTGACTCACCAAGTCCTTATCAAGCAGTGAAGTGGAGCCAGCAGTATTGGAGCTGTCAGGATTTCTCCAGCGGCCAGGAAACGGGATTTCCTTTGTGAGATCTTCCTATTTATACATTCATGAAAACTTCTTACAACTGTCCAGGCTACGTGACTGCCCCTGGTCAGACACTGCGGCCTTTGCCCACAGCCATGGTTGTCAAATGATTCTTTCTCTCACCCTTGACTGGCCTTCCTCCTTGATGGATGTCCTTCCTTTCCAGACTCAGTGCTTCAGCACAGGCTAAACAGCCCCCTCATTTGCGTCAATACTCCTGTGATTGACAGGGTGAGGACACTCACTCTCCCCCGCATGAGGGCACAGACTGTTTTCCCAGAGCCCACCTGCAGCCTGAGGCCCCTTCCCACACCCAGGCCTTGCTCCTGAAAGTAGGTGAGGGGACTCTACTGTTTTACTGGAGCATGGATTCTGACACACTATGTGTACACCCGCTGTCAATGCCTTGTCCTATAACAGAACAAGCTTGGCACAGAACTTGGTCCTGTGAGTTCTCCGTGGTTGGCCCTACTGACTACCATAGGCTTGAGTTCCCTTCCATCCTCTGCTGCCACTGCCTCTGGCCTCAACTGCCCCAGGGGCAAGAAGCCTGCTGCTTATATCCCCGAGGCAGGGCAGGCGGTGACTCATTTCTCTGCAGCCCCTTAAACAGGGAAGTGAGATGTGTGCACCTGGCAGGGCCTGACCTTTGAGTGACAGCGGAAGTAGCTGTGTAAACATGAGGTTCATTGCTAAGGGGAAGTCCTGGTCCGCGCCAGGCGGGGAGGAGAGCATCTGCCTGCACTGGCCCTCATGTGGCTTCTCCGCCTATGGTTCTAGTAACTTTTTCCCTTCTCTCTTCCCTCCACTTTCTTGGTGACAGCTGGAAGTCACAGTGGTAACAACGGAGAGAGCCAAACATTTCTACAGCCCTCAGGATGTCCCCGTCACCCTCTACAGTGACACTGATGAATGGGAGGTCAGTGCGGGCCCATTGCTTTTCCTCCAGCAGGACAGAGCTGTCTTCCTTGCGGCCTATGGCCCTGGCTGCTGGAGCACACGGCCTGGGCTCAAGTCAGTGGTCAGGGCCATCTGGGTAGAGGCGATGAGGAAAACATCTGTCTAGCTCCTGGCCTGCGGGAGGCCTGTGGTACCGCCTTCCTTAGGCAGAGCTCAGCTTTGGCCCAGTGCCCTGGGTTGTGTCCTTGTACTTATCTGGGCTGATGAAACCACAGAGGCACTCTGTTCCCACCACCCTTGTCCACGTGGCTCTCAGCGTCCAGAGTGCCTCACTTCCCACGGCCGCTGGCCATGCCTCTGCCCTCCTGCAGAGGGGTGGGCACCAGCGGAGTTGCCAGGCACAGAGTGTGGGCCTCAGAGGGTTGTCCTGCCAGGCGGTTTAAAACATTCTCAGCCTTGAACGTTTCTGGCTGGCCTGCCCTTTCCTCTCTTCCCCTCCTCCTCCATTTCTCACCGCCCCAGAGCTCTTCCACTGGCTTGGACAACCCAAGCATCCGCCTCAAGCAGACAGGCCAGGAGTTCCCTGCCAGATGTCAGTTCTCTTGAAAACCAAACCATAAAGGGAATACGCTCAGAGAGACAAGGAGCGTTTGTTTCCTCAGGCCTGCTTTCTGTCAAGCCGCTGGCTCCGTGGCCAATGCTCACCAGCTTCTCTGTGAAAGGGGATAGGTGGAAGACTAAGGGAGACGGAGCTGGTTTCCTTGGCTTTTTCAGCTTACTGTACCTGGCCTATGTGGCCGCCATCCCCTCCCACACACATACTGAGAATGGCTGGATTGGTGACCCCTGTTTCTTTTCTTTGGCAGATGTGGAAGTGCCGTTCTGACCCGGTTCTTCACATAGATCTGCGGAGGTGGGCTGACCTCATGCTAGTGGCCCCCCTGGATGCCAACACTCTGGGGAAGGTGGCCAGTGGCATCTGTGACAATTTACTTGTGAGTGACTCCTGGTGCCTGTTCTCGCCAGCTTTGCCCCCAGTTTGCTGAGCTGCAGATTTCACTGTACAAAGAAGTCTGTTACTATGGATGCAGGTTGTCAGGCAGCCCCCCATTACTATGGGATGCAGGTTTGTCGAGCCCTCTCTGCTCCTGTCTCTTTAGCAAGGAGGCTGAAGATCTGGGTCCAGTGGACCATCTGACTTTGCAGCTGGTATCTGGGTGTGTCCACTTTCTCCTGCCCCCAGTGGTCAGGCAGCCCTCTGCTCTTCCATCATCCTCCCTCACAGGCTGCCTGCCCTCCGCATGCACTTCCATTGACTTCCCTGCCTTTACTGCTTCCCCGTCAGTTCCTCCTTCCCACCAGAATCTAGAAACACACAGGAATACTCCGAGAAGAGTGTTACTCCCTCAGGGGTCTCACTTATTTTTCTGTAGTCATTTTGGCCGCAAAGCTAAGACCCAGTTTTCACATCTATTAGGGAAAGCTGAGGGGAGAACAAGGAGGAAAAACTGGGTGAGAAGTCAGATTAGCTTAGATTAGCTTAGAGATTGCCAGATTAGCTTAGGCCTCTGAGACCTCTTGGGAGCTGCTCCCTTAAAGAACATCTGTCTTCGTTTCTGTGATAATCCTGGGAAGGTCTATGGTCACCCCTTCCTCCATTTCTTGACCTTTCACCTCAGATGTTCTGGAGGCTTCTATTGGGGACACAGGGAGTGCTCGCTCTGGAGAGAGGTTTGTAATCACCATGCAGACAGGAGGAAAGTGTACCGTGGTGAACACTATGGTCTCAAACGAGTCATTAGTCTTTGGAGCCTGCTTGGGACCAGGCACTAAGTAGGCCGTTAATAATACTGCTTGTATGTGGTAGAAAGTAATTCTCTCTCATAAATATTTTTGTTTGAATTTATGTTTGTGTTTGTGTGTGCTTGTGTGTGCTAGTGTCAGACTTTTGGCAATTCTCCTGCCTCTGCCTTCTGAATACTGGCATTACTGGTGTGTGTTACTCAGCTCAGTTTTAGAGTCGAAAAATGCTGAAGAAATGAATATTGAAGATGCATCAGGAACTTTAGGATGTCACATATGATGAGGGCCCTTCATCTGGGCCTGGTGGCACAAGCCTGTAATCCTAGCAACTCGAGGGGCAGAGGCTGGAGGATCAAAATCTCAAGGCCTGGTGGGCTACAGAGTAAGTCTCTAAATAGAAAGCAAAGAGAGCTGAATGGTTCAGGGGCAGAGTGAGTGTGTGGTGAGTGGGAAATCCTAGGCTCACTCATTCCCAAGGATGACGTATAAAAGAAAAGCGGACATTAGTATCCTTGTTTGCTTATGAGGGGGCCCTTAGCTCCTCTTCTGAGAGGCTGCTGGTGACTTGAGCATTGTTAGACTGAGTATAGGATGGGAGGAGCCACACTGATGCTGTGGCCAGGAGCAGACTGGGAAGGACAGAGCAGACTGGGTGCAGCATGGTCCTCACAGCATCACACTGATGCTGTGGCCTGGAGCAGACTGGGAAGGACAGAGCAGACTGGGTGCAGCATAGTTCTCACTGCCAAGTAGGACAGGGACAGCTCAGCAGCGCACTGAAGCTGGTGAGGGGGCACTCAGCCATGTACCCCGCTGCGCTCCCATTGGTGATAGAACACACCAACCTCAGAGCTGAACCCCAGCCACTTTCTTAGGCTTCCTCCTACCCTCTGAAAACCCAGGCCTACCCCCTTGTTGTTGTTTTTTGTTATTATGTGCCCAGCCCTCCCCCTTTCAAAACAGTCTTGAGCTGAGTTGGAGAGATGACTCGAAGAGTAAGAGCACTGGGTGCTCTTTCAGAGGACTGGGGTTTGATTCCTAGTACCCACATGGCGGTTCACAACTGTCTGTAACTTCAGTCTCGAGATCTGACAGCTTCTTTTAGCCTTGGTGGGCACCAGGCACACGTGTGATACACAGACATATATGCAGTCAAAACATGTAAGACAGCTGGGCGGTGGTGGTGCACACCTTTAATCCCAGCACTTGGGAGGCAGAGGCAGGTGGATTTCTGAGTTCGAGGCCAGCCTGGTCTATCTACAGAGTGAGCTCCAGGACAGCCAGGGCTACACAGAGAAACCCTGTCTCGAACCCCCCCCCCCAAAAAAAAAAAAACATGTAAAACAAATATAATCTCATGTAGCCCAACTGGCTTTGAAATCCTGATCCCCTCTTTCTCCCTTCCTCAGGCATGGGATTGCAGGCTTGGCCTGAGGGCCTGGCTTCTTTTCTTCCCCGCTGCCACACCTCTATCTTTGAGGTTCTCTTCTTCAGAATTGGCGGGACAATGGAACATGTTCCCCAAACTAACCATTTGCCTCAAACAGTTTCCCTTGAAGACAGATGTCTAAGACAGTCTCAAGTATTACGGTTTGAGCCGTCAGCATTCTAAGTGGTGTGGCCACCTCCACCTCAGTAGGCACCTTCCTAGAGACCTGAAAGGAAACTTAGCCTGCTCCCTCTTTCCAGACTGTCCTGTCTGCAGCACTGGAAAGTTGCCGGAGAGCAGCTAGACTTCCGCAGTCCTGCTCCTCAGGCCCTGTGCCTGGGGATGGCTGTCTCCGTCTGCTCTGGCCTGGCTTCTGTGCTAAGCTGTCAGGTCCAGAAAGAGGGGTCAGCTCCCCAGATTGCCAGTCAGGTACTGTGCTAGTCTCTGGACTGGGATCCAGCCATCTGCCCTGCTTGAGCAGAGTCCCAGAGGCAAGGCTGAGGCACCCAGCACGGTGCCAGCCATTGGCAGTAGGAGCCAGTGTCCTTGTCCCTTCCTACCGCTAGTCGCTTCAGAGAAGCTGTGATTTGTTCAGGAAGCACTGAGCTGCGAGTCGGGCAGTTGGGAAGCAGCCCCACCGAGGGCAGACAGGTTGGGTTTTGCTGTGGCCAGGGCACTCTGTTTTGAGGGTTCTTAGAGCCCACCCCCACCCTGTTCCTACACCACTCATCAAGGGTCCTTTCTAGGTTTGCTTATGACTCCTGTAAAAGCAGCAGGTGGCACAGACCCAAGAAGAAATGTGACTGAAAGTGCCCACTCACAGCACTTGTCTTCTTGAGAGGAGTTGGTGGGAAATCAATATTGATTCCTGGGTGAGGCAAACAGCCAGATTCCAGACTGTTTGCTGTCCCAGGAGAGGGCAAGGGCACTCGGGATGGGTGGGCGGGTGGCCGGCTGCTGGCCTGTTTCTGCATCACTCCTGCTTTTCCAAATGCACTCTTTCTGGGAAGAGGTGTCACAACTGCTGTCTCTCAGGAGCTCTCTGGAGGAGGTGGCTGCTGTAGTCAGAACACAGGAAACCTGTTTCTTTGGCAGGCCGTCCTTGGCCTCCCGAGCCTGTGCCTGGGGCACTGTAGGAGCTGTAGTTGCAGACCCTGTACTTAGTGCCAGGCCCTCTGCTAAGAACATTGAAAGCCTTTGCATTTTTTGCTGGGACCTAGGTTACCCACCTCTGATATCAGCACTTAGGAAACCAGGGGACCAAGAGTTGAAGGTAGACTGTTACATTGCCAGTTCAGAGGCCAACCTGGGCTACATGAGACTGTGCCTCAAAAAAACTACTCCCATACCATACCACCATCAAAAACATTCACATTCTTTTTAATTTTTAAAAAAGTTATTTTGTTTTATTTTATTTTGAGACAGGGTCTATGTAGAGAGAACTTGCTGTGTAAACTAGGCTGGCTTCGAACTGGGAGAGCTGTCTATGCCTCTACCTCCAGAGGGCTATGTTGAGAACCGCACTAGCCCCACGTTCGGGTGCCAAAAAATGTTGGGAGCCACACTAGCCACACGTTCGGGCGGCCAAAAATGTCGCGGCCCGAGCAAAATGTTGAGGCCCGGGATGCCCCGCGTTTGGCGGCCACTATATCCCCGCCCAAGCTGCTGCTCCAGTCCGAGGGTCGAGGTTCAGCAAGAGCGAGAGAGAATGGAGACCAGACAGAATGTGTTTCAATCCCGTTTATTCTTCAGTCTCTCTTCCTCCAAGTCCCAAGTCCTAAATTCCTAGTCCCTAGTTCCTAGTGCCTCCAAGTTCCAAGTTTTTTCTTCCAAGTGCCTAATGTCTAATAACTACTCCAAGTTGTACTCTCTGAAGTGTCTCCTAAAAGTATCTGCTCTGTCTGATTCCCTGATCTGTTCAGTCTCTGCCTTTTATATGTCTCACTTCTAAGCCATGCCTTTTGGTCACACCTTTAATCATGCCCTTAGGTCTTGTCTCTAAATCTGATCTCTATACTTCTAAGTCACACTCTTAAGTTACACACCTTTAACTCACACACCCAAGGCATCTAAACCAAGATTATCGGAGTGTGCTCAGCTGTTGCAATCCAAGTCTCATGTCAGGGTATATGGCTCAAGATGGCTGCAAAGCTGATAGCCGCTTTCTGCTAAAAGTCGGCCCCCAACAGGGCTAGGATTAAAGGAGTGCGCTACAATGCCCAATTTTGTCTTTTTTTTTTTTTTTTTTTTTTTAAAAGGGGGTCCTGGTGTGTATTCCAGTCTGACCCTGAACTTGAGGCTCTCTTGCCTCAGCCTTCAGAGGGCTGATATTACAGGTGTATGTCCCCATACCTAGCATTCAACCATGGTTTGATTTCAAGCTTGCATGACTTCAGAATTCACAATCTTAAGACTGACTTGGAAAATAGGAAGGGAGGGAGGGAAGGCCTGAATTGGCCCAGCTCTTTCATAGCTGTTCCGGTGTGAGACCTGGTGGTATGGTCTGGCTTTGGGAGATGGGGAGGCTGCCCTGTTGAAAGGATGGCTGTACAGGACCCTGTTTGTATCTGTGTGACAACTGTTTATCTCGGGGAGCTGCAGCTTGCTCATCTGTGAACAAAGGACAATACCTTCCTTACAGGGCTAAATAAGGCTTCTTGAGATAACGGATGAAGAATGGTACCTTGTGCTGGATGTTTCATTCTCAGAGTTTAGTTGGCCTAGAAGTAGAACTGTTGCTGAGTAGACCGTGGACAGTCTGGTTCCTAGCTTTCTAGTGACTAGTGAAGCTGGCCTCCTGTCCCCCAGGATTGCTTCTCTGCCCTTTAGTTGTGAGCCTGTGTGGAGGCTTAGGCTGGTGGGCAGGGAGATTGCATACAGGATGGAAGTTTGTTGGTGTCTGGGTCACTGTGGGTGCTGATTGGGTTATCTCCTGTGTCTAGGACCAAGCTAGAGCCTGAGCGGAGATGATGAGGGATGAAGAGACAGCCCTCCCTCCCAAGGATGCAAGAACAGATCTCTGTAGATGGGTGACACCCCGTCATCCCTAGGCAATAGCTGCTCTGCTGACCATGGCAAGGACAGTAGGGAGGATTTGGGGGGACCGAGAAGCGTTGGTAGGCAGAACATCTGCATCTCCTCCCCCACTTCTTCATAGACATGTGTCATCCGGGCCTGGGACCTCAACAAGCCCCTCCTCTTCTGTCCTGCCATGAACACTGCCATGTGGGAGCACCCTCTCACTGCACAGCAGGTGGGCCAGCTCAAGGCCTTTGGCTACGTGGAGATTCCCTGTGTGAGCAAGAAGCTAGTGTGTGGAGACCAAGGTAGGTTTCTTACCACACACAACCCAAAGCTGTAGAAGGCGCTCTGCTTTGGGGTCACCTCTGGGTTCTGTGATCCAATGGGTCTCTGGCCCATTGTGACCTTGGACAGAGCTGTTTTCTGAGCTCAGCTCTCTCAGCTAGAAATGGATAGATAGAATGCTAATTCCTGTCTCTCAGGACCGTTAGGCCGAAGCGAGCCAGTATGTGTGAAGTGTCTGGTGGGGCCCCTGGCAATGGAACAAACACTGTTAATGGACTGACACCCGGGCCTGGCCTGGACTATCTTGGTAGGGATATGGTAGATTCATCAGGCAGAGCTGGACTTGTGGTCCCCAGGCTTAGGATGTGGGCAGAGTGCACAGGGGAGATCTTAGTGGTAGCCACAGGCACGGTTAGCTCATCTGGTGCCTCTAAGTCACAGTGAGCTTTGCTTCCAGGTCTAGGAGCCATGGCTGAAGTGGAGACCATTGTGGCTAAAGTGTGGGACATGCTCTCCCAGCGCGGTGGCAGCCAGCAAAGTTGAACTGGGATTTTGCCGTGATGTCCCTGCACCCAGTAAGTTCAGTCTGCGCTGTTGAAGGATATCAGCACAGTATGAAAAGCTTGTGCTTGCTGAGAAGGGGCTAGCCTGCACCTTCTTGGACCTTCCCTTCGGTCTAACCCTCTTCAAGCTACATGGAACCACAGACCCAGGTCCTACGCGTCTGTAATCCTAGCACTCAGAAGGCTGAGGCAGGATTGCTACAAGTTTGAAGTTGGCTTGGGCTACAGAGTGAGCCAGGCCTGTGAGTGTGAATGCCTATTTCAAAACAAAAGCAGCAAGAAGAAACACCATATCTCAAGATCTCCGGCACGGCAGGCCCTGGTCAGGCCCTGGAAGCTCCCATTCTTTGGTGCCCAGGTGCCACACAGTCAAGAAGTCTGTGAGATGGCCAGACTCTTCAGATTTCCCACAGACTGTACTGAGAGTGGGGACACGAATGGCTCTGGGAAATAAAGAAAAGTGACCTTTTAGGAGACTCTGTTCTTCTCTACATCCTGTCTGTGGCCTCAGAGGTCAGGGGCACGACCATGGGAGGCCAGAGAAGGTTCGAGCCTGATGACTGACTAGCACGCCCACATTCCTGTGCAATCTCAAAGCAGACGGCTCAGATTCAGATCTCAATCCCACCACTTACCTGCTCTGGACCTGGACTGACCCTCACTTTCCTATCTGTAGGGTCGTGAGTCCATAGTAGAGCTGCTGAGAGGATTAAGTGAGGTCTATGTAGAAGTGCATTTGTCTCTTACACCCACAGGGGATACAGGCATGGTTCCCAGCAGATGCCTGAAGCCAGAACACAGCTCTATGCATTATGACATCTTCCTTCACACACATAACCTGTGACAGATTTTACTTTATAAATTAGGTCCAGTAAGAGATCAGCAACAATAACAAAACAGAACAGTTACTCACTTTGTCCTGTAATAAACTGTTTTCCATGCTGAAAAAAAAAGAATAATTAAAAATATAATAGGGCCGGGTAGTGGTGGCGCATGCCTTTAATCCCAGCCTTGGGAGGCAGAGACAGGCTGGTTTCTGAGTTCGAGGCCAGCCTGGTCTACAGAGTGAGTTCCAGGACAACCAGGGCTACACAGAGAAACCCTGTCTTGAAATATATATATATATATATATATATATATATATATATATATATATATATATATATATGAGAACTGGCAAGATGGTTCAGTGTGTAAAGGTGTTTGTCACCTTTAGGTCACCAAGCTTCATAACTTGAGTTTAATCCCTGGGATTCACATGGTGGAAGGAGAGAACCAACTTTTGAAAGGTGACCTCTGACCTCCACCTCCACTCTCACACTGTGACAGGTACTATTTGCACATGTACACGCATATAAATAGATAAAATGCAATTTTAAAATTTTTGTGAGCATGATCTCTTAACAACCTCAACATAACAATTTTAAAATTGTATTAAGTCAAGAACTTAGACTTTCTGTTTTGTTTTGTTTTGAGACGAGGTTTCTCTTTGTCTCCTTGGCTGTCCTGAACTTCTCTACACCAGAGTAGCTTGGAACTCAGAGATCTACCTGTCTCTCTTCCTGAGTGCTGGGTGGGCCCAGAACTGGACCTTTTCACGTGAAGGAAGGCCTCGGTACATCTCCGGCTTCCCCAAGTTGTCTGCATCATGAGTCTTGGACTGGTACTGAGGTAAGGTTGCTTGAGCACAGCGCTGTGCTCCTGTGGTAGCTGATCTGTCACAGTGCCGTAGTAGCTGTCAGTCATATTCAACATGGACACGCTAGACTAAGTGATGATTCATGTCCGGGTTGAGATGGAACAGGAAGTGTGGTATTTCATGCTCCTCAACACAGTGTATGACTTTACACTATGGGTTGTTTTAATAAGCTCTGATATTTCAGACTGCGGTTGACCAGGTAACAGAAAGCAACATCGCAAATAGAGAAGTAGAGACTTCTCTAACCACTGTGAAATACCTGGAATAGTAAATGTCAGGAAAAAAAAAATGACTGTGAGACCCGTTAGTGCACATATTTTACATGAGTGGGAAGAACTTTCCCTAACATGAACTGAACAGGCCGTCCATTTCATGTTTAGGGAAATAAGCCCCAGATGTTAAGCTGACACCTTCTGGAAGCCATCGGCAGGTTGCAACCTTTCCTGAGCTCCAGGACTCAGACTTACCTCCTGCTCTCCATGTTGGACCTCTGGCGCCTTCCTTTCAGCTCGTCACACTTGCCTGGAGATGCCTGCCTGTTTATGGTGGACGAGGCCAGGAGGGCTAGTCTCTAGACAGGCTTTGGCCTAGAAACTTATTGCCGTCTCACTTTGACCAAGTAACTCCGATGTGGCCGCAGTGTCTGCATTTGTAGCTGAAGTTGGGGCTGCTTTCTGCTCTGGCTCCTGAACTAGGCAGAGTAGGCATGCCATGAATGTCCTGAGAGCACTTGTTGCAGGTACAAGTGTTGATGTACCAGGGATGGTCCACATCTGCCTTCAAGAGCCCTTCTATCTTGACCTTAATCAAATGACCCTTGGAATAATTGTCTTAGGGCACTAAAGACAATGGAACCTAAAAGTAGGATCAAGAACACAAGATGGCTCAACGGGAAAAGTCGCCTGCCACCATGCCTGTTAACCTGAGTTCAATCCCTGGGACCCACAGGGGAGAAGGAGAGAGCCAATTTCTGAAAGTTGTTTTGACTTCCACATGGCTATAATGACCCATATGCGTACAAAACAAATAAGGAACTTTTTTTTTAAAACCAAACAAAAAAACCTCAGTTGGGACGTAGCAGCAGAAGGGTGCTTTCTGCCTAGCGTGTGCAAGGCCCTTGATGGCAAACTAAGCCAGGAACCTTTCAACATCAAGTTTGAGGCCTGTCTATGCTAAAAAGTGATTTCTGAGGTAGCCTGAGCTTCACAGGGAGTCTTCCTCTCCTTACCTTTACCCTCTGCCCTGAAACACAGGTTTCTCAGAGACAGACAGAGGGAAAAGAGCCTGCAGCACTAAATGTCGAGAGATCTTCAGGCAGTTTCCCACTGTGTCTTGTCACTTCACCCTTTACCTCAGAGCCCTGCTCCTGAATGAATGGTAAGAGTGACTTTAAAAGTAGCTCATCCTGTCTGCTCAGTGCTCGTGGGTGAGGCTTTGTGCTGGGACACTTGAAGGGAAGCAGTTCCAAAGGTGGCCTGTGGTGTAGCATGTATAGGAGACAGTCAAGTGACGAACATCTTTACGATAGAAGTAGCCATAGACTTCCTGTATCGTGGGGTTTCTATTACTGTGATAAAACACGATGACTGAGCACAACTTGGTGAAAAAAAGAGTTTATTCCAGTTTATAGTCCATCACCGGAAGAAGGCAGAACAGAAACTCAGGAGGAACCTGGAGGCCAGAACTCCAGGAACGCTGGCTTGCTCCTTCTAACTTGCTCAAGCTGCCTTCTTACAGCACCCAGGACTGTAGTACCCAGGTGCCCAGGGTGGTACTGCCCTCAGTGAGTTGAGCCCTCGAACATCAGTCATCAACCAGAAAAATGCATTTGTCACAGGACAGTCTGGTAGGGTCGTTTTCTCAGTTGTGGTTCCCTCTTCCCAAATGACTCTACGTTTGTGTCAAGTTGACATAAAACTAGTCAGCACAAGCTATAAAGTGCTGTTTCAAAGGCTACAGGAGAGCCAAGCATGGTGGTATAATGCCTCTAATCTCAGGACTCAGTAGGCAGAGGCAGGCAGATCCTTTGAGTTCAAGGCCAGCCTTGTCTATGGACACAGTAAGACCCTGTCTCAAATAACAACGGTGAAAGGCAGGTATGGTGCATAGCGTTAACCTCAGCACTGTTGAGGCGCGGGCAGACACATCTCTGTGAGTTCTAGGCCAGCCAGTGAGAGGCTATGTCAAACAAAAGCCGAGAGCAGAAGATGTCACCCTGCCTGGTCTTGTCACTGAAAACAGTTGCTGCTATTCAGTAGAGCTCATCCTTGGCTGAAGGGATCTAGATGTCCATATGGACCTGACCCAGATAGAGGCTCTGCTCCTGGGATTTACTACCACTCTGACCTAGGGCAGTCCTGCATGTCTGAGCTAACTGGGACTAGGAAAGGCAGGACAACTGTTAGGTACTGTAGCGATAGTGACAAGATAGTTTCTTCCACTGAGGCTCTGAGTTTTTTGAAATCATCATGGACGGAATTGGTCTTCAGAGAGTGTTTTAGTTTCTTAATGACTTACAGAATTCTGTAAGTTTGGCAGAAGAAAACATTTGGGTCTGAAATTTGCAGTCTTACTTGGATGCCTGCATGGCATCTTCCTAGGATGCTGGCCTCCTCCAGATCTTCCTCTGTGTGTACCTCACCTGGTCCCTCAACCACTATTTCACTGCCTCAAGACAGACCTTGACCTCGCTCCTCTAGCTCTTCCCCTGACTAGGAGCCAACCCTGCAGGGCCCCCTGTCCGCTGCCAGAGTGGACAAGCCATGTTTTTTCCTACCTCTTCTCTTTGCACATGAAGCTGTATTGGAAACACATTTGTTATCTGGCTGACTTATACATGTGCTGCTGGCTCAAGGTAACCAGAAGTCACCCTTGCAAAGCCTTTCCTGGCCCACTCGGGCTGGATTAAATAATCCTTACCCACGTTCTTGTGTCCCTATTTATTAAAACATAGGGTTAGAATTGTCTTTCCTTTGTGTCCCTCTGACATTGGGCTCTCTTGTAGAATAGCAGTTGTCTTGTGCCTTACAGAACTCAGCAAGTCATTTCAAACTTATTGTACTGTCAGGTGTATATGTTTGTGTGGGTGGGTATATGTGTGTGTGTGTGTGTGGGGGGGTAAGGCTCATATCCTGTTCCTTTCTGAACAAAGCTGAAAACCTAGAAATCATAAAACGCAAAGCTGGATAAATTTAACTATAGAAAAACAAACAGGTTGGCAGTACAGAAGCCCAAAGGCGAGGTTAAAAGACAAACTAGAAAAATCCCCTGCAGCGTCTTATGACAGGGGGAGAAGGCCTCTGATACGCAGCATCTGTCATTGACATGGGTTTGTTTGAGACAAGGTCTAACTGTAGATCAGACTGCCTTTGAACGTGACATCCTCCTACTTCAAGCATCCAAAGTGCTGGGGTTACCGGCACGCACCCTAACACCTGGGTTTCTGTTTTTGTTCTGCTGAGGATCAAATCCACTGCCATGGAGGAAAGTCCAGGAGGCCAGCAATACAGTCATTAAAAAGACTTTACAGTGTAGGAACCAAGGGAATTTATTGAAAATACTGCCAGGGAAGAGCTGGCAGGTTCCAGGGAGGAGAGATGCAAGGAGACAGACATCCTTTTAGAGCCATTGTGGGGGAAGCCACTTGGTCTTTTAATTTTTCCTTTATGTTTTATTTTATATGCATGGGTGTTCTGCTTGCATATGTGTCTGTGCACCCATATGTGTACAGTGCCTGAGTAGGCCAGAAGAGGGAATTTTATCCCCTGGACTAGAGTTATATCTGGCTATGAGCTGCCATATGGGTGCTGGGAATCAAACTAAGTACTCTTTAACCACCAAGCCATCTCTCCACCCCCAAGCTGCTTGAGTTTATCATCATGGAACTTTTGTGTGGACTCACAGCCAAGAGGACATGCAGACCTGGGGTTATCCTGTTAAGAAGTAAACTTTACAGCCTAAGTTTTTCTCAAGATTAGGCATTTGGGTAAGGTCATGAATCAACTGCGGGTTACAGTATAGACATACGTTACCAGAGATCAGACTCCAGGTGGTCATCGAATGATTATGGGAATTCAGCTCTCTGGTTTTTTCTCTACCCTAGGATCCACATTCCCAGCCCATACTTAAAAGTATGAATTTAAAGGCTGCTCATTGACTAGAAACAGACGAAGAACACAAAGAGTAATGTAAAAAGAAGACTCAGAGTTTGTGTTAAGCCATGACAATGGTGCATACCTGTGATCCCAGTACTTGGGGAGTGGTGGCAGGGGAATCAGTTCAGACATTCTCAGCTACATAGTGAATTTAAGACCAGTGTGGATTATAGGAGACTGTCTTAAAAAACAAAACTCAGAATCGGGTGTGGTGGGGCACTTCTTTTAATCCCAGCACATGGGAGGCAGAGGCAGGTGGATCTGTGAGTTTGAGACCACCCTGGTGAATTCCAGGACAGTGAAGGTTGTTTTGTTCCTAGCTCTGGGATTTTATATTTACCTATTTATTTGAAACCACGCCAGTCCATGTCAGATGCCATTTCACCTTCTTTGCTCACTTTGGTGGTTCTCTCTGCCTTCCTATCTCTGCCACCCTTAGCTTCACTCCCTTTTCCTATCAATCATTGTCCTCCTGCTGCAAATAGATTGGCCAGGGAAATTTCTGCCACACCCTCCCCTCTCCTCTCCAAGTTGCTTATGCTCACTGTGTCTGTCCAGCAGTAGAAGGCAAACTGGGACAGCAATGGGAGCCTGGAAGCTCTTCCACCTGCTGGAGCGTCACACAGACACAAAACTCAGTATTAGGGAAGCTCCTGATCTGGTAAGATTTCTGAGGCGACGTACATGTAAAATTATGTATGGCATGACAGCTTGTATATAAAAAAAATGGGGGGAGGGGAGCTGGGTGGTGGCAGCACATACCTTTAATGCCAGCACTCTGGAGGCAGAGGCTGGTGGGACTCTGAGTTCGAGGCCAGCCTGGAGTACAGGGTGAGTTCCAGACAGCCAGGTCAAAATACTGTCTTGAAAAAGAAAACAAGACAAACAAAAAAGGGGGTGGGGACAAGGTTCATATTGGTTTGTATATGGAACAAATATATACCAGAAGTGAGTAAGAAACCCTTTGGCAGGGACCTGACTTTGAGAAGCAGTGGTGGGAGGCAGACTTTGTTTTAAAATCTTAAGCCAGATGAACATATTATCTGACACAAAGTTAGTAAATTGTTTTAAAAGGGTTCTGCCATGTTTGCCACCTCTAGTGTTACCAGGGTTGTGTTTAGTCAGGGTTTGCTAAAGGGGCAGAACTGATGGAATGAAAAAAAATATATATGTATGTTCCATATATATGTTCCAGATAGATAGATAGATAGATAGACAGACAGACAGACAGACAGACAGATAGCAGGATATTCTGCTACTTTATATTCACAGTGGAGCCTGGTGATTAGGCAGTAGAAGAGGAGGTGGAGCTGGGAGAAGAAGAGAGGAAGGGGAGGGGAGGAAGAGAGGAAGGGGAGGAAAAGGAGGGACCATGGAGGAAGACAGATGAGTTGAAAGCAGTCCTGGAGAGCAACTTCTATCAAAAAGTTAGATATTAGGTAATAATTCTGATTGTGTGGGCATCTTGTTATTTGAGCATTTCCAAATATATAAATCCATTGATAATCTTTAACCATTAAGAGTTCATTCTACTGGGTACTGCAAGGATGGCAGATACCGTCTGGGGTTCAGCCGAGCTTTGTGGATGCAGCGTGGGGGATTGGCAGAGTCTCTGGGTGCCAACGCTGGCATCTCATGGGTGCCAAGGCCTGCACATCTAGCTAGCCGGAGTCCCGGTCAGAACCAAGAAGATGCAGGAACATGGTGGCTGCCCGGAAATAGACTGGACCTAAATATTCCCCCTTATATACATACATGCATAATATATATATATATATATATATATATATATATATATATATATATATATTAGTATTTATGTGTTATACATGTAACATATTATATATTATATATTTTGTGTATGT
This sequence comes from Arvicanthis niloticus, assembly GCF_011762505.2. Taxonomy (NCBI): domain Eukaryota; kingdom Metazoa; phylum Chordata; class Mammalia; order Rodentia; family Muridae; genus Arvicanthis; species Arvicanthis niloticus. Next base: position 33,469,378 of record NC_133434.1, read on the forward strand.
ATATAGTATACATATATGATGCATTTGTGTGGCTTCCTGTTTGTAGTTCACTTAGTCCAACAATGGATGTCTCCTGTTGGAAAGGCCAAGAATCTCTGGTAGAATCCCAGAGGATTCCTTCTGAAGACGGAGATTCCAATACTAATGAAGGAATGCTTCAGTAACACAACAAATGAACTTGCCAGCAAAAGTGAGGGCACACAGACCAATCAGAAGCTTCCTTTCTCCATGTCTTTTTACGTGGTCTGACACCAGAGGATGTGGCCCAGATTTAGGGTGGTCTTCCCATATCAAATGATCCGATCAAGAAAATTTCCCAAGGTGTGCACCCAGCTGCTTGAGTTTTAGCCCATTCCAGATAGTAGTCAAGTTGACAACCAAATTTAGCCATCACAGGCTGGCTAGGCAAGTGTCCCCTTCCTTCACTGTTCATGTGAATTCCTCCTGGAACTGCATGTTCTGTGGAAGAAAATGAACTTCCCCAAGAGAGGATGACCATTCTTAGGTCAGAGGGATCTGAGTAGCTGTGCATCCTTGCTAGAACCTCCAGGTAAGCTCTCAGGACCCATTCATAGGGGAATACAAGAGAGTTAAGCTTCCAGAACTTCACACACATTCAAATGAGGTGCTGTATGTCACAGTGTGCTGCTGCTGCTGCTTCTTCTTCCTCTTCCTCTCCTTTCTCTTCCTCTTCCTCTTTTTCTTCTTCTCCTCCTCCTTCCCCTCCTTCTCCTTCTCCTTCTCCTTCCTTTTCTTCTTCCTCTCCTTCTCCTTCCTCTTCCTCCTCTTCTTCCTTTTTTCCTCTTCCTCCTCTTCCTTTCTTCCTCCTCCCCCTCTTTCTTCCTCCTCTTCTTCCTTTTTTCCTCTTCCTCTTCTTCCTCCCTTCTCTTCCTCATTTTATGTTTATTGATACAGAGTCTAACTATGTAGCCTGATGGCCTACAACCTGCTTTGTTGGCCAGATTGGTCTCAAACTTGCAAGGATCTTTTTGCTTCTGCTTCTGCATGTTTTGAGATTCTGGCCGTGTACCACTATGTCCAGCAGGCCTGCTTTTCTCTAAAAAAAAAATAATAAGTAAAAAACTTAAAAAAGCATTCTCAGCCAAGTATGGTGACACATACCTCTTAATTTTAGCAAGTAGAGGCAGGAGAATCAAGGTTCAAGGCCAGCCTGCGTTACAAGGCTCCAAAACAGATAGAGCCAATCAGATAGCTCACTAAGTAAAAACATTTTTCACATAAGACCTGTAATTTGAGTTTCATGCTTAGAACCTATATAAAAGTGAAGAGAAAGAATTGATTATTAAACCTGAGAATCGCAAGGAGAAAAGAAAAACAAATCCATGATTATCCAGTTAAAGGAAGCTGTATTTTGGGGTTCACTTAGGGCTGTTTCACCCTAAGTTGGAAATTGAGAGAACAGCCTCTGTTAGCCTTCTTGAGATCCTTTTTATAGGAGAGATAGTGTTCACAGGGTCAAAAGAGTTGGCTGTTACACATTGTTACACATTGTTAGAAAGATACAATGAAAGGGAAGGAAAATGGGTAAATGGGGTTTGTGTGAATGGGGTTGCAAGCAGTTCACATCAGCTGTAAGACACAGGGCTTATTAACTACAAACAGAAACCTTAACCTGCACAGACAAACAGAAACTTATTCTTACCTGTCTTAACTGCAAACAGAGCCCTTAACCTGTCAGGTATATTTTTCCTATTTTAATCTCCTATTAAAATAGAACCTCTGACCTCTACTGTAACAGGTTTGTAGACCTTAGCACAAATGACGCCATGTTAGAGGCACTGTTTTGACCTTACAACCCCACGTGTAGGCCCCAACACTTGCCAAAATGAAACAGAAACCTAATCCATCAAAGTCCCAGTCGATAGTTCCAGGACAGTCCCTAAACACACTAATCTTGCTTTTTGGCTTCTGTAATTATGCTTCTGACTGACTGAAGAGTGATAACCAGGATATGAGTTTGTGCATAAAAGACAAAGGCTGTAAGGCTTGGGGCTGCATGATTTGGGCAAGTTCCCCATCAATAAAAACTTTCTGTGTGTATGTAGTGGTCTCTGGTGGGCATACCTTCTAGTACTAAATATGTGTGTGTTGTAGTTCACACACACCTGTGCACATATATACACCAACAATTGTGGGGTCTTTTTGGTTCTTGTTATTTGTTTCTTTTGGTTTTGTTTTGGTTTGTTTTGGTTTGGTTTGGGTTTTTTTCCAAGATAGGGTTCCTCTGTGTAGCCCTGGCTGTCCTGGAACTCACTCTGTAGACCAGGCTGGCCTCGAACTCAGAAATCAGCCTGCCTCTGCCTCCCAAGTGCTGGGATTAAAGGTGTGCACCACCACTGCTGGGCAAACAATTGTTAAGTAAATGGTTTATCTGTTCTTTGTCCCGACATTCTTAAGAATGACTTGGTAGTGAGTTAATGCAAGGGAAAGCAGGGAGAAGACTTGGTGGAGTCAAGAGACTTTCATCAAGGTCTTTGGAGTTGAAATGGGCCTATTGTACTTGTCATATGACTTCCCTGGTGTTCCTAATAAGCCTTTGAGGTCTCTGGCCTCAAGGAACTTTTCACATGGGAAGTAGATTAAAGGCCAGCCTGGGCTACATGAGACCCTGCCTAAAACAACAAACAGAAAGAAAGAAAGAAAGAAAGAAAGAAAGAAAGAAAGAAAGAAAGAAAGAAAGAAAGAAAAGAAAAGAAAAGAAAGAAAGAGAAGAGAGAAAGAGAGAGGACAAGCAACAAGAGAAAAGAAACAAAAACACCATTTTGTGGCAAGTTGGGGTGGGAGAGAGGAAACTTAATGGCAATTGTGTGTTGAAACCAGATTTAGTCACAGGCCAGGACACACCTGTTAATAATGCTTTGCTACCCATGTTTGTTTTTTTTTTTTCCTCCTGATGGATTGTGTCTGTCCTTGTGTTCATAAGAATTTTGAGCTGTAATGTTAGGAAAACAGATCAGGACACAGAACTGGGAAGGTGGGAAGGAAAGGACACAAGCTTGTTATTTGGGTTTGTCCAGGTCCCTTTTGTTGTGGCACATTCTGCCAGTGGGTAAAGGGGTAAGAAATTAAACCAAGGAATAAAGAGACGAGGCTCTTACAGCAGTAAGAGCTGTGAGGGACTTGCGTACCATGGTAGTTGGACTCACTTTATATTCTCCCTTGGCCAGTGTGTGGTTCTGGATATACAGGACTGAGCCATGTGGAGCCCCCAGATTATACAGATGTTGTATATGGTCTGTGTGACTAAGGATTTCCCTGATCTCATTGAATTGCCTTCACAGTGCAGCTTTGGATAGTCAAGGGGTATATAGAACTCTGTCTTAGGGTGAGAAATAGCACATGTCCTTCTGGTTGTGTGGGCTTCTCTTCCTGCCTTGCAACCATCTCCCAGCATGCTCTTGCAAAGGAGACCTGCCCTTAGCACTCTCCTGGTATCAGCTGGAGTATTCCTTCCATTGCACATGGATGCCTCTAGACACCTGCTTTTCCAGTCTTTTTTTTTTTTTTTTTAATTTATTTATTTTATGTAAGTACACTGTAGCTGTCTTCAGTCACCCATATGAGGGCATCAGATCTCATTATGGATGGTTGTGAGCCACCATGTGGTTGCTGGGATTTGAACTCATGACCTCTGGAAGAGTAGTCAGTGCTCTTAACCACTGAGCCATCTCACCAGCCCGCTTTTCCAGTCTTAACAGCTCCTTCATTACATTTCTTCCCATAGTTTCCTTCACAAATATATTGTAGTTTTGAGGTCAGCCTCAAACCCCAAAATGCACACTTTGAAACAAAGCACCTTGGCGTTAGACCCCAGTGACAGGCAGGCTGTGTACCCTGACAGCTTTCAGATGAAATGTATAGTTTCTGATAACCTAGCCAGGCTTGGTACCACCCGGAGTAAAGCAAAGGCACTTAAAGATGGGGCCAAGAGAACTACCTGCTGTCTCATAGCAAAAGAATGTTGGTAGCAGGTGGGTGTGAAGGCAGCCATCCAGTGGGAAATCTGAGCCTTTGGGAGACTCACAGCTGATGTAGGTGTGATCTGGAAGTGTGCCACCCTTTGCTGCAATGGGCTGTTCTTATGGTGGCTTGTTATCTGCTGAGATTAGGTGGTGACCTTTTACCTGCTAGCTCAGATAGTTGGCCCTTGGGTACTGGAGGCCCAGCTTATTCCCTTCTATCCCTCTAGATTCCTAGACGAAGAGGGAGAGTTTCAAAGGTGCTTTGCACCTAGGTGGTCTCAAAAGTGAGGGCTAAGGGGTTTCCAGCTGCCATGATGGACTTTAAAGCAGCCAGTGTGGGCAGAAACTCGAAGATACACTCAAGGAAGGTGAAGCAAGAGCACCCCAGGGCATGCAATGTGAGTTAAGAACAGGGCCAAGATCATGTCTTGCACTTAGGAGAGAGATCATGGTTAAATCCAGGCGTGGGATCTCACACATCACTTGGATCTATTGAGAAATCATTCTCCCTGGACACAGAAGCCTGTGATGAGGAAACTGACAGGATGGGGGGAAAGGGGAGAAAGTGCTGGAAGGGAGCTCAGGCCTATCTGGTACCTGGCCTATGGCAAATTGTTTGCTCCTGCCTCCCATCCGTCCTTCAAGGTAAGCGTTATTAACCCCATTTTTACACGTAAGAATCTGAGGTTCTCAGAAGGAAATGTACACCCCAGCAATCTCTTCATACTGAGGATGGAAATGGGCTTGAGTCATCTTTTACCAGGAAGAACCTATTCAACTGACTCAGCAAAATCTCTGTATCATCTGGCTTTTATCTCCTGATTTCCCATGAGAACTCGAGATCTATATATATATATATCTTCCTAGTTTGGCCAAACTATAACTAAATTGCTTTCTGTTAAAATTTTTTAAAAATTATTTGGGATACAGGGAAAGTAGACAGTGGATTGTGAATCTGAGCATAGTAGAAGAAGTATAAAATAGACCTGGCCAGTCACAGGGCAAGGAGGAATGACTGTAGTTAGTGCTCACACAGGCTGGGGAGGAGCATAGTGGTAGAGGACACCCATCTTCAACAGGCTAATCAAAAGGACAAGCAGAGAAATAGCAGAGAAATGTGGCCACACCAAGAAAAACAAAGTTGGTGACCTCTATCAACCCCATCTTTAGACCTCACATTGGGTTTAGATTTAAATAGAAGGTTACAGTAAAGGGTCTTTTTTTTATCCCATTTTGTCTCCACTCAGAAACTAGGCCATAAACCATTTGCTACCCATCCTAAGTGTAGGTACTTTGCTTCCACACTTTGCCTGTTTGGGTTGCTCTGAGGCCAGAAGCTACAGTATCCGGTTTAGCACCTCATAGTAAAAAAGTAGGAGGCTAGGTAAAGTAGCCTTTGTTCTATCTCAGCAGGAATTTCGAGGCTCTAAGTTGAAGTCTCAGGAAGAAAAGGGGAGGGAGGCTTGTCTCTGCTTTGTTCTCAGCACTTTCAGAGTGTGTGATCACATGGTAAAAAGTTCACTAGGAGTTTGCACATACATTCAGGCCATACACTGAATCAGAGGTCTATAACAGAGAATGTCCACATGCATATTCACTAGGAGTAATTATCTGGCTAAACATTCATCATTTGTTACTAGCTTACAGGTTCATGGAGGATTAAAAACTATAACTAAGTTGTACTTGAAGTTTTGAATAGATAAACCCAGTCAATATTTTATCTTCTGTCTTTGCACCTGTGGTATAGATCCTTAGTTCCTTCTTTATGACCTTCGGTTAATGGTTTTTATAACCCCTTGGAATGTGCTCTAGGTTTTAGCATCTGTTTGTTATTTCAGAAGCAACTAAGCCGTTCTTTTATAAAAGGGGTTCGAATATCTTTGTCTGAGTTACCATTCTGAAGCAGTGGTGACCCTAGCTTGCTGGTTGTTTCTGCAGAATAAACACTCTTTGTTCTTGCATACTATTTGAGTCTTAGTTAGGGTTTTACTGGTGTGAACAGATACTATAAAAAGGCAAGTCTTATAAATGACAACATTTAGTTGGGGGTGGCTTATAGTTTCAGAGGTTCAGTCCAGTATCTTCAAGGCAGGAACATGGCAGCATCTAGGCAGGCATGGTAGAGAAAAAAACAGAGTCCTACATCTTCATCTGAAGGCTGCTAATGGAAGACTAACTTCCAGGCAGTTAGGGTGAGGGTCTCATAGCCTGCACCCACAGTGACACACCTACTCCAACAAGGCCACACATACTCCAACAGGGTCATACCTTCTAATAGTGTCACTCCCAGGGCCAAGCATATACAAATCATAACAGGGGATTTCCTTCAGCAATTTTCAAACCCTAATAACAGGTATGCATAACTCAGCAGTCCTGTGAAGCGACACATAACCAAGGCAGGTCTTATAAAAGAAAGCATTTAATTGGAGGCTTGCTTACAGTTTCAGAGGCTTAGTCCGTTATCAGCATGGCAGAGAACAAGGCTGCACACAGACAGGCATAGGAGCAGCAGGAAGGAGGGGGAGGGAAGAAGACTGACAGCTTTCTTTTTTTGGCTTGATGTTGGCTGTTGCTGTTTCTAGGTGTAACCAGTAAGTGCTGTTAAAGAATGTTTGAGGATTGATAACATCTTGCCTGGCCAGCAAGAATTTGAGGTCAGTGGTACAGGGAAGGCAAGAATCTAGAGGAACAAATGGCTTAAGTTCTAGAAAGCAAGTCAGGGATCAATGTTGGTCGTGGTGGTTTGAATAAGAATGATTCCTATTGGGTCATATATTTGAATGCTTAGTCACCAGGAAGTGGCACTGTTGGAAAGGACTAGAGGGATTAGGAGGTGTGGCCTTTTTGGAGTAGGAAGTGTGTCACTGCAGATGAACTTTGAGTGTTGAAAAGCTCATGCCAGGCTCAGTCTCTTCTTCTCTGCCTCTCTGTCTAAGGATCAGGGTGTAGTTCTCCGCTGCACTCTAGCGCCTGCCCGTGCTCTGCTGTGCTCCCCATCATGGTGGTACTGGACTACACCTCTGAAACTGTAACTGAGCTGCCAATTAAATGCTTTCATTCATGAGAGGTGGCCTGGCTATGGTGTCTCTTCACAGCAATGGAACAGTGACTAAGACACTGGCTGTCTTCCACTATTGCTCTATGACTGATTTCTTTAAAAAAATTTTTTTCACCTAAAAAAAAACCTGGAAAGATGCTCTTAAACTTTAAAAAGTGGTTAAGAGCACTTCAGCACCTGCATGGCAGTGCACAAACAACTAACAATCATAGTTCCAGAGGGTCTGCTGTCCTCTCCTGGTCTTTGTGGTGCATATACATGCATGTAGGCAAAACAAAATTAAAATTATTTTTAGGGAAAGCTTTCTTTTAATTTGTGTTATTGTGTGAGTGGCACAGTATCCATGTGAAGGTCAGAATACAACTTGCAGGGGTTGGTTCTCTCATTCTATAATGTGAGTCCCAGGTACTGAACTGAGGCTTAGCAGTGAGTACCTTTCTCCAGTAAGCCACTTTGCTGGCCCTCTGCTTTATTTATTTATTTATAAAATATTTATTTTTATGTTGTATGTGTATGTGTTTGACATTACCCAAATCCCAGGCTGCCCCATAGCCTTCTGAGTAGAGACAAAAGAGCTTGCCTGTCAGAAGCCATTTTGGACCCATTTAGGCAAGCATATGAATTTTCTGGAGATGGCCTACCATTTTTGCATGGCTATGATGCATGGCTCTAACAGTGCAGAGTCCTTAGAGACTTCATCCCAGGATTGCTTCTCACTGCTAACATGCTTTTCCTGTCACAATTCCATAGCCTAAGGATGCCTGGGCACAAGTCTACCCTATTGGGAAGATTTTTCTGCAGAACAACATGAAGATATAGTTTCATGTAATGATGTTGTGTAGACAAATTAGATGATTTCATAATTCCTGATCATGATTTTATAGGACTTCAAAACTAATACAAGTAATCTCAAGCCCCCCTATAGAATAAAAGCCCCAAATAGAGATCTGTAAGCCTTTGTGTGCCATGGGCTAACTGCACGAGGAAAAGAAAGCAAACTTGAGACAAATTTATGATCAAGGAAAACATTCCTTCTAGGTTAAGTGTGGCTGGTAACTAAAGGTCATAAATTGGGAATAGACAATTTATTGTAGGTGCAATGACAGAAAATAAACTATTGACTAGTCTATATAAGACTTCAAAATAATGAGACGCTAGGCAGATGATTCGTCTCCTGTCAAAACTGTGCTAACTTGTAACATAAAATTTATTGCTTTGAACTTATAATGAACTTATGGGGAGGACTAGTGACAGATAATGAATACTTAGATACTAGTCTTAATGGAAAGACATGTAAAAATTCTGTTGTAACTCCTAAAACCTTATCAATCTATGACATGAATTATTGCCTTAAGCTTACCATGAATTTATTGGAATGCAAAAGTGTTTAGAAAATCATGTAATCAATTATCCTGCTGTAACAGTTCTACCTGATAGTTGTATGAGGTAATTTTTTAGAGAAAGTATGAAAACTAAGAATCACAATGAGACAGTGGTGCAGCTTTCTTCAGCTTCACCCAGCACGTGTGTCTCTGGTCTTTCCTTTTTCTTTTCTTTTCTCTCTGGTTCTAACTCCAAGCCTCTTGCCTGGCCAGCAAGGGTCACTTGAGGGAGAAAAGAGACAAGTAACTAAGACTTTTTTTTTTCTTTTTTTGTTTTTCGAGACAGGGTTTCTCTGTATAGCCTTGGCTGTCCTGAAACTCACTCTATAGACCAGGCTGGGTTTGAACTCAGAAATCCGCCTGCCTCTGCCTCCCAAGTGCTGGGATTAAAGATTTGGGCCACCACTGCCCAGCTAAGACTTTTTTTTCCTTAATTCCCTGCTGCTAACAGCAGGAGTTTATTGCCAGAAGGCATCAGCTTTTGGCTATAGAATAGCAAAGAGTTAAAGAAAGAGAAAATTTACCAATAGCAATTGCAACTTTTGGTGCTGCAACTGCTGATGCCACCCATTGCTGCCTGCCTCAGTCTACCTGGATGCCAGGCTGCTCACTGACACTTGCCAGAGGTTAGTAGTGACTCCTCCATATGGATGGCCTATGTTAGCTCTCAGGCTGATTAGTCCACCATTTAAGTTTAGGAGGCTCTGTCCACATCTCTAACCCTCCAGCTCTGCTCAGCCCTGCCAGGCGCTGTCCCACCAAGCACTGTCCCACCAAGTGCTGTCCCACCAAACGCTGTCCCACCAAGTGCTGCCCCACCAAGTGCTGCCCGACCAGCATACTCTACATCACAAACTTCTCTAGGACACTTTTCCTTCTATGGGTTGAACTTTGCTTCCAGGATATCCTTCAGAGGTGAGACTAGAGTCTTATCATCCCCAAGGCTGCTCATACAGTTTAGTTTTGTGTATTCCATAGTAAGATGGCTCCCCTGCAAATGTTGAGTAGCAAGGTCATAACCCTTCTAGTGAAGTTTGAGCCAGAAGGGGAAAAATGGCCTCCCATGTCCTGGAAGCTATGGTACTGCTAACGTACCCAGAGTATTAGGAAAGGTTGTGTCTATGTGTTCATGGGAGGAGAAGATGCTCTCAATGGCTTCTTGGGTCTCTTCATGGACCCCAGTCCTTGCCTCACTAGGCTTCTGCTCACCTTATCTTCCTCACCCACTGAACTCTGCTCCACTCATAACTTCTCTCCCAGCTCCTCCAGCTAGCCCTCTCTCTACCTTTGCACATAGCACAGCAGTGATTGGAAATGTTCTGACCCATCTTCCTCTTTACACATGGGACTGGAGTTCATCTGTCACCCTGTGAGGTGGATCCTGTTACCAGTCACTTTCCCAGGGAATAAACTGAAGCTGGAAGAGGTGAGATCCCTCACTAAAGGGCCAGTCTTCAACCAGACAGACCTCTTGGGTGTGACATGCTGTTTGGTTAGTCCTTAAAATGCACGCGAGTGCGCGTGTGCGCGCGCGCGCACACACACACACACACACACACACACACACACACACACACACTTGTGGGATCTTGAAAGGATAGCTTGGTTCCTGGTCGAGCACGGGCCTTGAAACCTGGACCCTAATGGGATGTTAGGTGTTTGGCCCCCAGACTCTAGGCTCCTGACACAACACACAGTCACAGACACACAGACATAGACACACACACACCACACACACACACACATATACACACAGACATACAGAGTTCTTTCTTGCCCTCATTCCTTTCTTAGTTAACTCTACAGCTCTTTTAAAATTGTCCTAATTAGTTTTTATTGTCAGCCAAGAGACAAGCAAGAATCATCCTGGAAGAGGGAGTCTTAATTGAAGGATTGCCCAGGTCAAATTAGCCAGTGGCCATGTACGTAGGACGTTGTCTTGACTGTTGATGGGTGTAGAAGGGCCCACTCTTTGTGTGTGGTGCCACCCCTGGGCTGGCCGTGCTCAGTAGTATAAGAAAGCTTGATGAGCAGGGGCCAGAGCAATAAACCATGTTCTTCCCAGATTTCTGCTCTAAGTGTCTGCCTTGCGTTCCTGCCCTGACTTCCCTGGATGATAAACTGTGATCTGAAAGTGTAAGTGAGATGATATAAAACATTTCCTTCCCCAGGTTGCCTTTGGTCATGGTGTTTATCACAGCAACAGAAAACAAACTAGGACAGAACACCCTCAGGAGGTGCCCTGCAGGGCTTGGCAGCCTGGGATCACTCACCTCTATCCAAGAATATCCTCCACATTGTACTTTCCTAGGCTGGCTGCTCTGTCTACTTCACAGAGCTGAAAATGTTTGAAGCGGGGCTGAGCCTTGGTCCAGAGCCAAGTCTAGAACACAGTTTGAACTATTCATGAATGTGCAGAGGTGATATAGGAAGGCTATCGGAACTGCCTGGACCATAGCAGCATTTTTTTTTTTTTTTGTATCATAAAATTTACATACAAAAACATTTTATTAATTTGAAAAAATTTTAATGAATCTCAATTCATTAATCATGATCGATCTTTGATTATGAAGCTCTGGCTTGGGGAAACCTCAGGTTGTTGTACTTGTATGAGGTGCCCTAGGCAATCTGGTCACTTTTAAAATCAGGAATCTTCCTTCCCTTGAGACCCTGTAGCACATTGGCAGGAATATTTTAAAGGGACATACGGGCCTCACCTTTATCCTATTCAGGTATTGAAACAATGGACTCCAAGAAATTGAAATTGTTCTAGGAGTCCCAAGCTGGGAGAAGGAAATGGCTGAAGATTGATGTCAGTTAAAGGAGGGAACTTGTTTTCTTCAAAGAGATTTCCTGTAGTCTGACAATGTGTCATACTACCTTAAGGGAGGAGAGACTGGAGCTAAGACAATAGTGACAGATGGGACCACACCAGACTGGGACTGCTAGCTATGCTTCCTCTTCCTCATCCATCTCTTTCTCGGGTTTCTGCTTGTGTGTGTGTAATATGTGTGTGGTGAATATACTTGTGGGGGTATATATGTGTGTATGATGTGTGTGTGATATGTTTGTGGATATGTGTGTGTATGTGTGTATATACATGTGTATGATGTGTGCATATTTATGTGTGTGATAGGTGTATATGTGTGCTAGGTGTATATGTGTGATGTGTATATGTGTGTAACTGTGTGTTTTGTGATATGTGTGTATGTGATGTGTGTATGATATGTGTATGATGTATGTGTGATTTGTATATATATGTATGTGTGTGTTGTGTGTGACATGTGTGAGGGTATTTATATGTGTGTGATATGTGTATGGGTATGTATGTGTGTGTGGGTATTGTGTGGATATGTGTGATAAGTGTGTGTGACATGTGTATGACATATTGGTAAGTATATGTGTGTGTATATGTGTGTGCATGTAGGTGTGTGATGTTATATGTGTGTGTTTGTGTGTGTGTGTATGTGTGATGTGTATGTGTGTGTTTGGGCACATGTGCCATAACATTTCCGTGAAGGTCAGAGGACAACTGGTATTGACCCTCACCTTTTTGAGACAGGGGTCTCTTGTTATTTTCTGTTAGCTGCAAGCTTCCAGGGTTCTCGGATCCCTCCTCTCATGGTGGTTAGAGAACTGGGCTACAGATATGCACAGGCTCCAGAGTTTTGGACTCAGGCTTTTATTCCTGGATAAGCCCATTACCCACTGAGCTATCTCCTCAGCCCAGTTATGAACTTGGCTGGCCCCCTTTCTACACCTAAGTCTAAAATGAACTCCAAAGATAGACCTAGAGGCACTGCTGGGTTTCTTTCTGTTCTTTCAGCTTCTAAGTAGGGACCTCTACTCAAGCAAACCCAGGATTCTTGTCTTTACCACAGAAAAAAATGTCAGGTTAAATCAGTATGAAGAGGTGGAGTTGGAGTTTATTAAGAGACTACAATACAGATTTTAAACATGATGGTTAAGAAAAAAAGGCCCCCAGGAGAAGACAAGACATACCTGCATGTGGTTGTGGGCTTCTCGAAGGAGAGCCGAGATTAGGTGTGTTTACATGGCTAGGTAGAATCCTGAGCCTTTCTAGATCACGGATCAGAAATCGTAATTTACAGCAAGGTTTAAGGGGTAAAGATTTTCCTTTCGTAAGCAAAATTGTAAGGTGGATTTATGAGAGGTATTGTTTATATTTGGGAACAAGAAGCAAGTGTCAAAAACCCAAAGTTGTAGATTATGTTGGTATCAGGCTCCAAACCCAGTGACATCACATCTAGGCGACCCCCACATCATTGCCAAGGCAACCACCATACATTCCCAGAATCCACCTCGGTACCTCACACCTTCACCTGGGAGAGGCAACGTCACCGCCCATATAAAACAGGCAGAACCCCCTGACCTCTCTCTATTCTTCCATCTTCTTCCTCTACTTCTCCCTCCCCACCCTGCCCCATCTTTGCCCTATCTCCTGAATAAACCCCACTTGGAACTGTTTGGTCTGGTGTGGTCTGTTCTAAGCCATGCGCGGACGTATTTCAGATTATTTTAGCCCTATGTGAGCACATTTGATTTATTGTCTTTGACATCTTTGATTGTACCATCTTTCAGAAAAACATGCATTGTCTCAGAGGGGATTTTGGCTTGATCAGTAGTGTCTGAAGTTTCTTGATGCCGTTAGAAGGGTAGCCAAACCAGATGACAGAGTAGAAGAGGCGTTTTACAAAATTATTTTTATTTTATGTGCACGAGTGCTTTGCCTGCATGTATGAATGTGTGCCCTGTGTGTGCCCTGTGTGTGCCCTGTGTGTGCCTGTGTGTGCTGAGGCTGGAAAAGGGCATCAGATCCCTGGAACCGGAGCTGCAGATGGTTGTGCGCTGACATGTGGGTGCTGGGAATCCACCTGTGAGCTTCAGGGATCGTTTTTTCTCGATCAGTGTTGAGGTTTTTCATATCCCATTTTATCTCCACTCAGAAACCAGGCCATGGGCCGTGAGCCATCTATCCTGGGTATGAGGTACTCTGCTTCCACAACTGACTGTCTGACTTGGCTCTGGGGTTGGAGGCTGCAGCCTCCAGTTTAGCACCTTGTGGTGAGAACAGCAGGAAGCTAGGTAAAGCCTTGCAGGGAATTGCACTTCTCTAAGTTGAAGTCTTGGGAAGAAAGGGGGAAGGGCTCTTTGCTTTTTGTTCTCAGTATTTGTGAGACTCTTGGAGTATGCATTCACATGGTAAAAAGGCTCACTGTGAGTCTGCACATAAATTCAGTCATGAATTGAATGAGAGATTATAACAGAGAATGCCTACCTGCATATACACTAGGAGCTATTATCTGGCTTAACTTTCACCATTTGTTACTAGCTTGTAGGGTCATGGAAAGTTCTAGACTGTAACTAAGCCATCCTTGAAGTTTTGTTTGGACAAACTCAGTCAATATCTTATCTCCTGTTTTTGCACCTGGGGTCCTGTTGTATGTATCTTCTTTATGACCTTTGGTTAATGGTTTCTGTAAACCTTTGGAATGTGCCCTAAGTTTTAGAAGTCTGCTGTTATCTCAGAAGCAATTAATCAGTCCTGTTATAAAAGGAACTCGAATGTCTCTATCTGGGTTGCCAATTCTTGGTGATGCTAGCATGCTAGCTGTTTCTGCAGAATAAACGCTTTTTGGTTTTGCATACTGAGCCCAAGGTCTTTCTTCAGCAATTTTCAGACCCTTACAGGTTTAGATGTTGGTTACTGTGACAGCTTTTCCAGAGGTACAGGAGTCCAAACTCAAGTCTTCATGCTTACATGGCAAGCACTTGACCAACTAATCCATCTCTCCATTTTATTATTTTTAGTTTTTAAAGAAGTTATGGACCAGTGATGTGGTTCATCTGGTAGAGGTACTAAGCCTGATAATTTTGATCTATGGTGGAAGGAAAGAACTGACTCCCATAAATTGTCCTCCATACATGCACAAGTACACTTGAGTGTGCATGTGCACATGTGCTTGCACACACGCTAAATAAAAATGCAATAAAATTATATTTTTGCAGTTACTAGGAGTTGAATCCAGGTCCTCATGTGCTAGGCAACTACTCTACCACTGAGCTACACTTTTAGCTCCTTTTAAAATTTTATTTTATTTTGGTTTTTCAAGACAGTATAGCCCAGGCTGTTTTAGAACTAACTCTGTAGACCAGCTAGCCTCAAACTCAGAGATCTACCTGCCTCTGCTTCCCAAGTGCTGGGATTCAGGCAATGTGCCACCACCACCACCTGGCTTAAACTTAATTTTGAGACAAGGTACTGCTCTGTAGCCCAGACTGGTCTTGAATTTGCAATTTCTCTTCCTCAGCCTCCCAAGTAGCTCAGAGCAAAAGCATTTGCCACTGTTTCCAACAAAAGCTACTTTTACAATACAATAAAAGGCCAGTTGTGTGTGGTAGCCCTGCAGGATAAAAAGTTCAAGCTCACTTCCTGGGTTTTGAAAACTCACCAATCCTTGAACTCGAAATTCCTTGAGTTTTATATTTTAAATTCCTTGAGGTTTATATTTTATTTTCTTCCTGGTCCCTTCTGAAGAGCAAAAGTTTTGTGGGGATTTTTTGTTGTTGTTGGTGGTGGTGGTGATGGCTTGGTTTTTTTGTTGTTGTTGGGTTTTTTGTTTTTGTTTTTTGTTGTTGTTGGGTTTTTTGTTTTTGTTTTGTTTTGTTTTTTATGTTTTTGAGACAGAGTCTTGCTATATAGCCCAGGCTGGCCTGAGACTTGTGATAATCTTTCTGCTTCAACCACTTAAGTGCTGGAATTATAGATGTGAATCATTACATCTGACTGGATCATGAATTTTTTTGTGTCATATCTAAGAAATATTTGATCAAAACTAATTTTTCTATTTTTGTACGTAGTTTGTTATGCTGGCTACTTACTTTAGATCTGTGATCTTTTTTAGCTCATTACTATAACACAATGAGAAAGTAACTGTCTACATTTAAAGACTGGTATGAAGCTATTTCTTAGTTTATTTATTTATTTATTTATTTACTTATTTATTGTTTTGGTATATAGATGAGTTGCCTTGATACTATTTGTTTAAAAGGACTTTCAGGGACAGAGAGATGGCTTAGCAAGCAAAAGTGTTTGTTGAATGAGTTTGCTGACCAGTGTGTAAGCCTTAGAATTCATGTAAAAAGCCAGATGAGGTAGGTCTCTTCTATAATCAGCCCATTCTTATAGTGAGATGGGAAGGAGAGACAGGAGAATCAGCCAGAAACTCTAGAAACAACTAACCCCTTGTAGACAGAACACTGACAGATACAAGGGAGAGACTCTGCCTCAAAAGAATGTGTAGTGTGTAATAATTAAAAAAAAAAAAAATCCATGCTATGTCCGGCTAAGCTCCACTAACAGAGGTCTTGCCTGCCGCTATGGTTCCCAAATCTAGCCAGCTGCTACTAGCACTTCCCAGATCATCCAACCCTGTGGCTAGCCTTCAGAAATCTGGCTACCACTTCCTCAGATTCCCTTAGTCCCATAAAATGACAACACTAAAGACTTGTAATATAACAACCGGATTTATAATGGTAGATCTCCAAACCCAAAAGGCCCGCACAAAGAACTCAAAACTCAGTTGATATTGATACAAGCTGCACACCCAGATTGGACAAGTGTGCCCTACATTATTCAATCGTCTATCTGTGAAATCCCCAGTTACTTATGGCTCCTAGGATCATGTGGTTCTGTAAAACTCTTGTGAGCCTTAGCTTACCAGAGACCCCCTGAGTGAACCACTCAGAGACGTGAATGGATGCAAAAAGCAAGAGGGATTTTAATGATCCAACGCATTGGGGTCGTCCTGTACTGGAGGAAGAGGTGACCCATTTGGCCAGTTTTTATACAGTTTAAGGGGTAGCCTAGAGAAACAGTGATTAGGCACAATATGATTGGCAGAACAGTGTGACATTTAAACTGACTGGTCTTTAGAGAATGAGGTGGCAGGGACTTCCCTTGTCTGCAGGTGGCAAGGATTGGTCTGTCCCTCGGAATGTGTCTACATGCCCTGAGCCTTCCCCACCCACAGGTGGGTTCCCTCCCCTGTGGTCGGAGGAATATTAATCAGCCTCTCCCTTCCTGCAAGTGTCCCCTGCTCTGACCCAGGAATGTTACTTGGCCTCTCCCATCTGGCAAGTGTCCCATGAGCTTTCCAAAGTTTCTGAGCTGACCTCTTCAGTTCCAGCTCATCATTCTGTCCTTCCGTTACCATCTTTCAGCCCCGCCTTCCCTTCCACTGCCCAATCACAGGCTCTAGCCTTATCTGAAGAATTAAGATCTCACCTGACTAGACATGAATATGGGCACTCTTAAGGGAGCAGCCCATACAAGCAGCAATCCGCAAGAACGGACTTGTCTTCTGACCTCCACAGTATCCTGACATATAGCACCCCCTAAAGCCCTTTCTCCCTCCCCCCTTCAATAAATAAATAAAGTTTAAAGGACTTTCTCCTCACTCGTTAAATTGTCATTTCCATCTGTAGCCCTCAGAGAAAAGAAAACTGAAGTGCATGCTTCATGATTTATTTTATTGTTATTCTGCCTTCTGTTTCCCCTTTTCAGAAGTTTGTGCTTTAATATACAAGGATTGGTGGCTGGGGAGGTCTTGGTGGCAAATCCTGCAACACCAGCACTGAGGAAGGTGGGACTAGACAGCCAAAAGTTCAAAACCAGTGTAGGCCACATAATAAGAGACTCTCTCTCACACAGTAGCACACATTGGGGGTGATCATGAAGACCTCCATACTCGGGAGACCCTTCCTCAAGTCTCAGAAAATCACGACCACCCAAAGATC
Source organism: Arvicanthis niloticus (assembly GCF_011762505.2). Taxonomy (NCBI): domain Eukaryota; kingdom Metazoa; phylum Chordata; class Mammalia; order Rodentia; family Muridae; genus Arvicanthis; species Arvicanthis niloticus. The sequence goes on from NC_133434.1 coordinate 33,486,621, forward strand.
ACAAGAAACCATACCTGGATGCAACCAGCAGAGGTTTATTAGGGAAGAAACCTGGCAGCCAGAGGTCTCACCACACACTCGCACAGGAGTGGGGTTCAACCCCAACATCCAGTCCGTGGAGGGTTTTAAAGGGAAAAACCACAAACCAGGGGAGTGGGGGGGGGGTGCCAAGGATACATAACATAAGAATAGTGAAACATTCTAGAGAAACCCACCCTGAAAGATTAATAGCCATGTCACTGTGTCCCACCCTGTCATTTACCAACTATTTCAGATTAGCTATCTTCGGCTATAGCTCCACTTAGGTGGCAGCATCGTTATCTGTAGTCAGGAATGTGTCTTCCTGCCTTGGGCCTCTCCCACCCATAGGTGGGCCTGCTGCTTGAGGCTTGATTCAGGGGCAGTGTCCTCTACCCGGAATGTGCCCCGGGGAAAGTGAAGGCCTGAAATCTTATTTTCAGTTCCTCGTTCTGGAATCTGCACTTTTCTGCCCAGGTCCAGATTTCTTAATCTACACATATTTCATAAAATGGCCTTTATAATTTTTCACTCTACAGACTGTTCTGTAGATTGATTATTTATTTATTTATTTATTTATTTAGAGATAGGGTTCCTCGGTGTAGTTCTGGCTGTCCTGAAACTCGATCCGTAGACCAGGCTGGCCTTAAGATCACAGAGGTTCTCTGGCCTCTGCATCCTGAGTGCTGAGATTCAGGGGGTGCACCACCACCCTCTGGAAGTAGGTTGAGTTCTTAGAGTTGGGCATAGCAGCTCATCTCTGTAATCCCAGCATTGGGAAGGCCAAACCAGAAGGATTTCTGTAGGTTCGTGGCCAGCATGGTTTACATAATAAGATCCTGTCTTAAAATAAAAGGGAAGAGAGAAAGCAAAAATGAACTCTTACAACTCAATAGGGAAGCAAAGAGGATGAGGCATAGCTCAGTGGTAGAGTGCAGGCTTAGCATGCGCCAGGCCATGAGTTCAAAACCCAGTGCTTTCGCGCTCTTGTGCACCCTGTCAAAACGCCCCAATTTAAAAGTAGGTAAAAGGTAATAGGTATTTAAGCAGGGAAAATTAAATATATGCTTACCGAGTGACCAAACAATCTCATGCCCAGTTATCAGCCCCAAATGGATGAAAACATGTGTTTCTACAAATACTTGCTTCCCACGATCAAGAAACATTATTCATAATGACCAAAAATTGGTAACAACCCAAAAGTTTATCAACAGGAAAATAGCCAGGCGTGATGGCACATACTGGTATTCTCAGCACTTGGGGCTTAGAAGCAGTTCAAGGTTAGCCTTGTTCTATAGTGGGTTTGAGGTCAGCTACAGGTGTCTTGTTTCAAATACACGGGGTTTAAAATTATTATTCTCTCTCTCTCTCTCTCTCTCTCTGTGTGTATGTGTATAGGCACTTCATGCTGTGTCACACATGTGGAGGTCAGAGGACAACATGCAGGAGTCAATTTTCTCCTTCCACCGTGTGGGTTCCAGGTTGTCAGCCTTGGTACGGTGGCAGGTACCTGCCATCTAATAAGTCATCTTACAGTGCCCCACCTTGTTTATTTTATGTGTATAAGTGTTTGCCTACACGTATGTCTGTGCCCACTGCCCACTGAAGTCAGAAGAGGGCATTGGATCCTCTGGATCAATGTATTTGGAGTTGGGGATGGTTGTAAGCCACTGTGTGGGTGCAGGGAATCAAACCCTGGTCCCCTGCAAGAGCAATTGGTGTTGTTAACCACTAAATCATCTTTCTGGACCTTGCTTCCTTTTTTTTAATTAAAGAGAGAAAGCAAGTTTATTTAGTACATTGCAAAGAATATAGCAAAAATGGCAATATTGGAGAAAACCCTAGTTTTAAAGAGTCAGAAATATCTTAATGCCCCAAAAAGTATAAATTATATGAATGACTAAATTTTTTTTTTTTTTTTTGGTGGTGGTGGTGATATTATTCTATAGCCCAGGCTGGGTTTTAACTCATTATACAGTTCAGGCTGCCTCAAGCTCACAACGGTACCTTTGCCTCTTTCTCCCAAGTGCTTTCCCCAAACTTTCCCCAAAGTTTGAGGCAAGCCTGGTCTATGTAGAGAGTTTCAGAATAGTTTACCTGTGGTAGTTTAAATAAGTATTTTATATATTTGAATGCATAGTCACCAGGGAATGGTATTCTTTGAAAGGATTAGAAGGATTAGGGGGTGTGGCTTAGTTGGAAGAAGTGTGTCACTGGATGTATATAGGCTTTGAGATTTCAAGAGTCCATTGCCAGACCCAGTAAATGTCTTTTTGCCTCTCTGCCTAAGGATCAAGATGTAACTTGCAGCTACTGCTCTAGAACCTGCTTGCCTGCCACCATGCTCCCTGTCATGATGATAATGGGCCAGGACTCTGAAACTGTAAGCAAGTGTCCAATCAGAAGCTTTCTTTCATAAGACTTGCCTTGGTGATGGTGTATCTTCACAGCCATAGAACAATGACTAAGATACCAGTCTATACAACAAAGTCTGTCTCAAAAGTGAAAGAAAAGAGAAGATAGATGGGAGTAGGAGTTAGGGATGTAACTCGGTAGGTAAAGTGCTTGCCTGGCACGCATAAAGCCCTGGGTTTGATGCCCAGCACTTCTTAAACCAGGTGTGATGGCAAACAGCTGTGAGCCAAGCTCTTGGGAGGTTAAGGCAGGAGAATCAGGAATTCTAGATCAGCCTCAAGCATAAAACAAGGTTGAGTCCACCATGGGCTACATGCCACTATGCCTCAGAAGGAAAGAAAGAGAGGTGGGGGTGGGTGGAGAAAAGGCAAGTGTGTGATCTGGAGCCCTTGAACATCCTTGAGATTGTTGACTGAGATGGCAGCCAGTGTGCCGAGTGTATCCAACTTCACAGTGGCGTGACCACTTGAAAGGCAATTTGGAGGTTTTTTTATACCATCAAGCACAGGGGCTAGAGAGGTGGCTTAGTGTTTAAGGGCGCTGGCTGCTCTTCCAGAACACCTAGGTTTGATCTTCAGCACCCACATGGCAGCTCACAACCATCTGTAAACTCCAGCTCCAGGTGATCCAATGCTCTCTTCTGGCCTCCTAGGGCATGGCACGAACATGGCACCCAGACATTCAGGCAAAAAAAACACCTGTACATACAAAATAATAAAAAAATCCAAACAACAAGCTGGGTGGTGGCGGCACATGCCTTTAATTCAAGCACTCTAGAGGCAGAGGCAGGTAGATGTCTGAGTTCAAGGCCAGCCTGGTCTACAGTAGAGTGAATTCCAGAATATCCAGACCTACCCTGTCTAGAAAAACAAACAAACAAACAAACAAACAAACACCCCAGTCCATAAAACCACCATCACCATCAACAAAATCCAAACAACAATAAAAAGTAAGATAGAGTTCCTATATGATCCAGAAAATCAGATGAGTTCCTTCTTATGAAATAAAGTCATTTAATAACACAAAAGCCTGCATCTGGGATACCAGAATTGAGGAAACTAAGTTAGAAAGAAGGTGGCTAGAGTTTTCGAATTCTGGAAAACTCTGAAGTCACAAAAGGATGTTGCTATGTGAAAATCCTCACAAGAAAATAAAGGAAATCAAACTTCACCAAGAATGGGAGCTCTAGCAATCCGTAGTTGTCAGCGGAATCCTCACTGGGTCTGGGTTTCTCTCCTAAAATGCTAGGGAAGGAGCCGTTGGGAAGAGAGGTCGAATTCACAGAGCTGGGAGTGGCTCCTGTTTCTAGCAGCAGAGTAGAAAGATGCCCTGTCCTGTGGCTGAGTGTAAAGTGGTCCCACAGGAGCATTGCGCTGGACTATAACTGGTGTGCTTTTTGGAAAGTTCTGGACCCTTTGGGAAGATGGCCTACCTCAGCAAAGTGAGTCCCAGGAGGCAGGCGTGATGGTGCTATCTACTGCTGGTTCTAAATAGTGCTGTCTGCTAACTGAGCCACCAAGAGATCACAGCATGGCACGGACCCACTGCCACAGGTGAACCCTTCTCAGCCTCCATGCTGAAACCAGCTGAGCTGCCTGGATGAGACTCAGACCAACTGAGCCACCTGGAGAGGACGCTTTCTAACCTGCCAAGCAGTGTGCAGGCTGTGCAGTGAGCTGCAGGTTTCCAGCTTTGTGAACTATTATCCATGCTGAGGCGGGCTCTGATGATGCAAATGTCTTCATGCTCCTGTAAGTAACTCCAATAAACCTCATTAGTTCACCAGGTAGGACTTCGGTGAGCTGTGGGACAATACCAACCATTAATATGCCACAAATGACAATGACATGAGGAGAAATAATTGCAAAAGAAGTTTTGAGCTGGAGAGATGATGGCTCAGTGACTAAGAGCACTTGCTGCTCTTCTGTAGGGCCAGAGTTCAGCTCCCAGCACCCCTGTCAGATGGTGTTAATCCCACCCGGCAAAAATAAACCCATTACAATAGAACTGGAGCCACATTTGAAGCAGGCTTTATTAGATACTGGCCAGGATGATGGACACTGGTCAGGTCCATATCTGGGATTCCCAGAGAGTGGTCATAAATTAGGTTACTCCAGTGCTTATAAAGGCAAAAATCCCTAAGACTGCAAACTTCCTGCGATTCAATCAGGGGCAAGCATACACACCCTGACCTACTTGCTGCCTACATATCTCCTTCCTGTCTCTGATAAAGCACAGCCTGTGGAGTTGGGGCGCTTAGGGCATTTCACCTTCACTCAAGTACAAGCAATCTTATCATGGTCCCAGTAGCCACCTTCCAAGACCAGGACTGAGATCCCCAACAACCAGAACACAGTTTGACTGAGACTGCTTCATCATGCAAACCTCTGTCTCCATGCCTCGATTACCCATTTAATCCTAAAGCTCATGTCAGTGTTCCAAAGGTGACTTGAAATGTTTGATCATGCTGATTAAAAGCCTTTCCTGCCAACATTACTTTTGTTTGCTTTCTTGGGGGCAAGTGGCCAGACCTGACTTATTGGAATCAGTCAAGGCCTTGGACCTTGGTTAACTCTCCACTAAAAAAGATACAAGAGTGGAACATTGTAGGGCCATGAAAGGGGTCTCGGTTTTTGGTAGAAGCAGTGGCTGGCAATAGCCTGGAGACCCTGCAAGGGACAGGCATCTATTCCGCAGCTCCCAGAATCCAGGCTCCTAAACACATGGCGTGGAACTCCATTAACTTGTACTGTTTAGTTACGTAGGGCAAGGCTCCTACCAGCCTCTCCACAGGTAGAGGGTGTGACTACAGGCCTCAGCCTCAAGAGATTTACATACTAATGAGATACTTGAAGGCCAGAGGGCATAGCCAAGTAAGCATTCTTCCACAGACCCTCCCCCTCCCTATTTAACTCAGGTCTGCCCTGAGCACATCTAGACTCAACTACCATCTTGTCAATAAAGCTGTTTTGGAACCACATGTCAATAAAGCCTTTTGGAACCCCGGACATTCTTGGGTTATTGAGGCCTGCTGTTGTGCTGCCGTCCTGGAAGGCGTCCCTGCTCCAGCCACCGGATCCCACAGAACATGATGGTATATGTTGGGGGATGGTTTTGTGGACTGTGCATTCTGATGCTGATTTCTGTTGGGGTTCAGGAGTTGCCCCACAAACCACATAAACACCAACCTCAGACATACAAGGATGGTTAATTGAACACACACACACACACACACACACACACACACGTAAAGACTGATCAACCAGGGCAACAGCTGAAAGCTGTGTGTTGGACATTTCTCAGGGCCACCTAATAAAGGCTAAAACCACAAAAATCACAATGAGTGCATACGAAGGTGCTGACAGTGCTGCCTGGTGGTTGGCTCTGACATAACAGTTCATATTGACCTTTAATTTGATGGGTCCTAAATGAAGCTTATGGTTGTAGAATTTCTTAAGATTAACAAACCTCATAACATACAGAACATAACAGGGTATATGGTTAGCATGACCCTGCTCTGAGTCAAGCTATTTTTCTGTGACAGTGACTAGCAGGCATGTTACAGGGACAATATGAAATAGCTGGTGGGCATGGAGCAAAATGGCTACGGCTATGTTAGAAGGCAGGCCTCAATAATTTCTATGCCCAGGCACTAGGTTGCGGTTTGGTTTCCTTCACTTCCAATTGGTTAATAAACAAGCTGGTCAGTCAGTTAGCTGGGCAGAAGAGAATAGGGCAGGTTTTCCAGTCCTACTGAGGGGGTCCCAGAGAGACCAGAGAGGACAGAAGGACCATGAGAGGACCACAAATATAAGGTGTGGAGAAACCATGTGGAGCAACCAGGAGGATTCTCCATTAGATTACAGTGAGAGAGCAGCCATGAGGACACACATGGATCAGAGAGAGCCAGAGCCCAGAGAGAGCCAGAGCAGGACCCGATGGCAAATCAACACAGCATTTGTCTGTGTATTAGCAGCCTAGTCAGGTTAGAATAGCTCAGAACCTGCTTAGACTGTCAGCTTGTTAATAAAAATACCAGGTCTCTGTGTCTTTAATCAGGAGCTAGAACAGGCATAGAAACACCCAGTAGTTATTTGAAAACAGGGGTGGGGTATAGAAAATACCCCAAAGTACTTAAACATTTGGTGCACTGAACACGGGGCAAGAATTTACTCAGAATCCAAACTTAGAGAGAAATCCATTTTAGCACAATCAAAATCAGAGAGGTGGAAGCCTGGGGCCAGCACACATGAACCTTGGACAAGCAACAGAACAAAGTGGGGGCCAGGGGCACAGCTGGAGCCTGCTGCAGGGGAGGGGTCAGTCATCTAGTGAGCATGGCCTCAGACTCTCCTGCATAGCTGTGGGGGGCGGGGGAATTGTACTCCTGCCTATAACTGGGACATAAAGAGCCCATAGCTTGGACATACAGAACAGCTAAATTCAGCCCCCAGAAAGTGGCAGTAGGCTGCAGGGGAGGGGTCCAGAATCAGGTGAGGGGCAACTACCAGTTAAACCCCACAGATATAAGGCTGGGCAGACACTGGCTACAAACACATGGAAGGCAGAAACACCTCTCCCTGTGAAAGAAAAGACAGGAGCTGAGCTAATCACAGCACAAGGTCTGAGCTGAACCACAGAGGGAGACAGAATACACAGAAGAAATCTGAGCATAGCCAAACTTCAGATGAGGAAAAAAATGTTTGAAATTCTGTTTTAATTATCAAGAGGGAGACTGGGTGTGAAATTTAATAGACAGGTATAAAGAATTTAAAATGAATAAAAATTAAAAAGAATAAAACAAGTAAGATAAAAAAAATCAATAACAGAGCTTTTGAATTCTATATAATACCACTTAATTGGCTTAAAGAAAGATAGAAACAAAAAGAGAAAAAGATAATTAACCTAATTGAAACTGACATGTTACCAATTATGGTTATTATGCTGGTATTTCTTGTTCTAATTTTAATAATCATAATGGTTTTTTTATACCTCCTTAAAGAAAAGGGCTTTAGAGACATAAGAAAAAGAGAAATATGAAAGACAGAGAAGAAAATTTAGAAAAGATAATAAAAATGAAGAAAATACTAAGAGAATAAAAGTACAAAAAGAAATATGAAAGATTAAAAAATGAAGACAGACTTTAGAAGAAACTAGAAAAAAATTATAAATAAAATTGAGGAAGTAAATAAGATAGAGACAGGAAATAAGGCCAGAGCCTACAGCACCACCATATAATGAAAATGAGGAAAGTCAATCAACGGTTGTTAGAAACCCAACCTTAGCTTGTCTGGTTAGTGTATGACAAGTGTCAACACATGGTGGCCACCTTCAAGAAGAATCTAGATGCCACCCCATAGATACTCTAGATTTGAAAAATGTAAGCAGTGTGTCACCAATTATGGTATGCATTCACTGTTTGTGGAGCAGATATTAAATTCTTGGGTGATTCAAAATAGAATAATCCCTCAAGACTGGGAAGATATGACAAGAGCAGTACTAGAATCTAGTTTTTAGTTACAATGGCATTCATGGAGGAGAGAAGAGGCTAGGGAGACAACAGGGAAATAGGACAAGCGATAAGTAGTTTATTTCAAACCTTACAAGGTGATAAAGACTTAAATAGTCCAAGAAAATTATCAGCTGAGGCTGAGAGAGAATTGGCTCTGGTGGAGAAGTGATTACAGGATGCACCTCTGGATCACTCAGATCCAAAGATGGGTTGTATTTTAGTTATTTTGCCATCTACTTATTCTTTCACAAGAATTCTTATGAAGAGAGATTACATCTTAGAATGGATATTTTTAGTACACAAGCAATAAAAAACTAAAGACCTATATAGAAAAAGTTTGTCTGAATTGATTCTAAATCAATTCAGAAAAATGAGACTTTGTCAATTATCAGGAATAGATCCAACAGAAACTTTGGTGCCTTTTACTAATGCTGAAATTGTCTCATTATGGGCAGAAAATTAATATTGACAAAGAGCTTGCAGTAAATTTTTTGGGAGAAATTAACAACAAATATCCCCAAAGCAAGCAACTTGGGTTTATAAAATGAACGAATTGGCTTCTCACTCATATAGTAAAAGGGACACCACTTTCTGGAGCCTCTATATTCTATACTGATACAAATAAATCAGGTAAGACAAGTTATAAGTCAGAAAATATACATAAAATAATTCCAAGTCCATATTATTTAGTTAAAAATCAGAATTGTATGCAATTCTTATGTTATTATTTTATTTTCCTGAATCTTTTAATATAGTTACTGACTCATAATATACAGAAAGAGTTGTTTTGCATAAAGGAACTGCTGAATTTATTCAGGATGATTCAGAATTAACTTCAATATTTATTCAACTAATAGAAATCATCCATTGTGTATATCACCTATCAGATCCCATATGGGTTTACCAGGCCATCTAGCACAAGGTAATGCTGAAATTGATCAGCTATTGATAGGGAATGTGGTAGAAGCTTCGGAATTTCACAAGAAGCACCACATTAACAGCAAAAGTTTAAAAAGGGGTTTTGTTTTTTTTTTTTTTTCTATTTCTTGGCAACAAGTCAAAGAAATTATATTAAAAAAAATTTATTGTACTTGCTCTTTGTATAACCAAACTCCATTACCTTCAGGGAGTAATCCAAAAAGTACCCCAAAAATAAAATTTGGCAAACGGATGTGTTTCATTTTGCAAAATTTGGAAAATTAGCCTATGTACCCCATACTATAGAGACATATTCAAGATTTCAGTTGGCAACAGCTTTAAGTTCTGAAATGGCTGATTCTGTAATCACACATTTTAGAAGTTATAGCTGTTATGAAGATTTCTGTACAAATTGAGAGTGATTGTACTCAAGCATGTGTCTCTAGTAATATGAGGCAATGTTTTACAAATTATTATATAAAGCATATGACAGGTATACTACATAATCTTACAGGACAAGCATTTGTAGAGAGATCTAATCATATTTTAAAGGGATGCTTAACAAATAGAAAGTGGCCCCCACAGATAGATTACATATTGCTTTATTTACTTTAAATGTTTTAAATGAGAATGAAAATAACAACAGCTATTGAGAGATATTGGATTATGGAATAAAACCGGCTAAATAAAATCATCCTGATATATTAAGGATGTCCTAACTTCAGAGTAGAGGGAAGGAAGTGTGTTATGTAAGGGGAGACATTTTGTATTTGTTTCCACAGGAGAAGAGAAAACCATGGATTCCTTCAAAATTAAAAATCAGATTTGACAGGGGGAGACCTACTGAAGATCCTGACCACAGGATCAAAGAAAGGAATCAAGAACAACAAAACAGGTAAAGTACATGTTGATCCATCCATGAGAACAGCCCTGAGACATGAAAATGTCTCCAGCCGGGACTTAGCTCAACATAGCCAATATGTTGTGTTGGCTGTGGAATCCTCTGGGCTTATCATGCTGACTTTCAAATGGCATGGATAAAATTTTATATTATTGTTTGGTTATACAGTCCAAGCTAACTTATAAAATAAAGACAGATACCTTACCTTCTCAAATGAGAGTCATCTTTAGCTCATTGTGCATATCCCACATTCCATACATATAGTTATACAGAAATAGATATTGCCTTTGGAAGTTTATATGTTTACAGACACCCATGAAGTTAAGCAGCCCTGATGAGATTCACCTTGAGGATGCTAAGAAAGATGTTGAGATGCTGACACATATTTATTCCAGCATCCTGCTTCATCAGCCTCAGACTACCTCATTAGCTGATTCATCAAAACTGGTGTCCAGGACAGAGTCACAGCTGCCCCAGCCTCTCGGACTGTTCCAACCAGGATTTCATTTAAGTCCTGCACTTTCTCAGCATACAGAGACTGGACAACAAATGCTACAGCTAACTTTCTTAAGACTGGCAAATATCCCAATTTTCTTTGTTCCTCCAAAAGAAAACAACACACCCCCAGACAGCAGGAAGCAACTTCAAGAGAATAACACCCCATTCCTAAAAAGTGAGGTGGGCGGTTTTTGATTGTTCGGTGGGTAATGGATATTTGTTATCATTTTAGGGGAATTGGTTACAAGTTGTTGCTGGTCTTGGTCAGGGAGGAACAAAGTAAGGAAGGTTAAATCCAGGGATTGATTGATTGTTTGTTTTTTTGTTTTGTTTTTGTTGTTGTTTTTGGTTTTTCTAGACAGGGTTTCTGTTTATAGCCCTGGCTGTCCTGGAACTCACTCTGTAGACCAGGCTGGCCTTGAATTCAGGAACCCGCCTGCCTCTGCCTCCCAAGTGCTGGGATTAAAGGCGTGTGCCACCACTGCCCAGCTATTTTTCTTTTCTCTTTTTTTCTCCTATCTACTATTAGGAGAAAGGGGGATGAAAAGAAAAAGGGGGGATATAGAAACGAGAAAAGGTAGATTATTGAATCTACTATTAGACCAAAGAGCATTGATAACCTAAATAATTTACATTTGGTATAGACTTTATATATTGATACAGATCTACGATTGTATTTTGTTATTATATACTGTATTTGTCTTTCAATTCTTGTTTAAGGTGTTGTACCTATGTAAGTCTTTAAAAATGCAATGTTAAGTTCTAGTCCTTTTGAAAACTGCTTTACAAACTGTTTAGGATAAATAAGAAGTACAAGTTAATAGCCAATCAAACTTATGGCCATATTATATACTAATTTAGTTAATTACAGAAATAAGCTTCATTTAAGATGCTTTTAAAGTTAAGCAGATAGTAGGTAGCTAGAAACAAGCAATTCAGATATACTACAGATAGATAGGTGGTCTTTAAAAACATCAGAGATCTACAGAATATGGCATTTAAAGTTATTTTATTAATAAAAGGCCTTTTTTTAACAGTGACACATCTGCTCCTAACAGCACCCTCATTCTTCTTCAAAGAAGATGATAATCATTGAAGAACCTCCATATGGAGTTTGCTTCTAATATAACAAACTGCCACTAGGCAAAAAAAAAAACCTCAAAATAAACAAACAAACAAACAAAACAAAACAAAACAAAACTGCCCTTACTTCAACTGCAGAGAACGCTGTCCAAGATACAGACAAGCAGGATACAGAGAATTCAAGCTTTACCAAGACAAGGTAAGAAGAAATCCTTTGTAATTCCTGATTCACAGAAAAGTCTGCCAGATACTCTGAACCAAAAGGCCAAAGATGGCTGTTCCTATGACTCAGAGAAAATTTGAGTGACTGTCCAGGCAGTCAGCAACTTCTGCCATTTCTGTGGTTTTGGAAGCTGCTGCTGGGCACATCCTTCTTAGTCAGCAATATTTATTCCTTCTCAGGTCTCTGATGGGGTTGAAGACTAGATAGTTATAGTCTCGTAATTAAGCTTAAATTGTTCAGTATTTAGGAAGCTGCTTTAAAGTCTGATAAGTTATTCTTAGGTTTATAAATACCAGATTTGATTTAAAAAAAAAACAATTTAAGTACAGAACTCTAAACTTACCAAGATAGGTTACATAATAGAGTTTCCAAGGTTACCAAATACAAGTGCACTGGACATTGTGGATATAATCTTTACTTGATAAGTTTTCATAGTTGTTATTAAATATAGTTTATTAATATAAGTAAATGACCTTTTTATTGGACTAAAAGGGAAAAATATTGGCTGATGGTTTGTGCACTGTGTATTCAGATGCTTATTTCTATAACCAGACATCTGGTTTCAGCCTGCAGAATGGCATGTTCAACCATCTTTGGTCTCCATGTTATGTAAAAAAACATTTTCATCACCTCTGATTGGTTAATAAAAGAGCTGATCAGCCAGTTAGCTGGCAAGAAGAAAATAGGGAGGGACTTCCTCCTACTGATAGGGGCCCCAGAGAGACCAGAGAGGAGAGAAGGGCCATGAGAGGACCACAAGGAGAATAAGGTGTGGAGAAACCATGTGGAGAGACCAGGAGGATTCTCCATGAGAGAGCAACCATGATGACACACATAGACCAGAGAGAGCCAGTGCAAGACCATAACGGGGCTGCGTATTAATAGTCTGGTTGGGTTAGAATAGCTCAGGGTCTGCCCAACTAAAATATGCAGCTTGTTAATAAAAATAGCAGGTCTCTGTATCTTTATTTGTGACTAAGACAGGCTAGAAAGGGTGTAGAAACACCCAGTAGTTATTTGAGAACAAGGCAGGGGGTGTGTAGAAAAAAATTACATTTACAGGTATATACCTGGAATCCCAGCACTTAGGAGCTAGAGGTAAGATGAGCATGTGAGGCCAGATGGCATTCTGTAGTGAGAGCTTGTTGAAAGGAAGGAGGCCAGGAGCCAAACAAAACATCATATAATATGTTACTAAAATTATAAAAAAAAAAAATTCCAGCAAATGTAGACTAAACTGCGCTGCTGGAAAGTGGACTAGTGTTTTGTGGGGAACAGAAAGAGTCCGTAAGCCAACAGGGAGGATGAAAGGTGATGGAATGATCATAACCTTCACTGTGACGATATGGACACGTGTCACATTACCAAACTGTGTACTTGAAAGTCTTTTGTTGATTGGAAACTTTTAACATTTACTGATTTATCAAGTGATTTATTTGTGTGTGTGTTAGTCTGTTATTTTCTTCTACCATGTGGTCCAGGGGATCAAACTTACATCATGAAGCTTAGTAGCAATCACCTTTACCCACTGAGCCATCTGCCAGTCTCTCGTTCAGCTCAAAGGGCACATCCAGGATAATTTGGCTAGACTTTGTAGAGGTTGGCTTCAGAGTTAGTATGCAGCCTTCTGTTGTGAGGCACTCAGCACTCAGCAGGCAGAGATAGGCAGATTTCAGTGAGTTTGAGGCCAGCCTAGGCTCCATAGTGAGTTCCACATAGTGAGCCTCAGTCTGAAAAGATAAGTAAATAAAAAGAGTTGGTGTATTCTGGGTGTGGTAGTGATGGCTGCCACATTGTAGTCCCAGTCCTCTGGTGGCTGAGGCGGGAAGAAAGTAGCAAATTAAAGGCCAGACTAATCTACACAAAGAAATAAAAAATAAATAATAGATACTTGGCACGTGTGAGTTAATGAAATTTAAGCAAAGTTTAGGAAGGGAGACGGTCTAGGTGTTCTTACTGTTATCATGAGATATATTAGAATGGGTCATTTAAGGATGAATTTATTTATGGATCAAAGTTATGTATGGAGTCCAAGGTGAAGGCATTCACAGCTTTGCATCTTGTTGGGGGCCGACTTTTAGCAGAAAGCAGCTATCAGCTTTGCAGCCATCTTGAGCCATATACCCTGACATGAGACTTGGATTACAATAGCCTACAACAGCTGAGCACACTCTGATAATCTTGGTTTAGATACCTTGAGATTAAAGGTGCGTGAGATTAAAGGTGCGTGAGATTAAAGGTGTGTGAGATTAAAGGTGTGTAATTTAAGAGTATGACTTAGAAGTATAGAGATCAGATTTAGAGACAAGACCTAAGGGCATGATTAAAGGTGTGACTTAGAGGCGTGGCTTAGAAGTGAGACATATAAAAGGCAGAGACAGAACAGATCAGAATCAGACACAGCAGACATTAGGGAGACACAGCAGAGAGAAAACAGGTAGCAGGCACTTGGAAGAGAACGTGGAAGAAGTAACTTGGAACTTGGAGGGACTAGGAGCTAGGGACTAGGCATTAGGAACTCAAGACTTAGGACTTAGACTGAAGAATAAACGGGATTGAATTACACTCTGGTCTGCATTCTTCGAGTCCGTCCTCACTCTCTCTCTCTCTCTTGCTGAACCCCGACCCTCAGACCAGAACAGCAGCTTGGGCCGGGATAGAGTGGCCGCCCCAACGTGGGGCTAGTGTGGACCCCAACAGCATCTGATCAAGACTTAGTCTATGCTTCCAAGATGACACCTAATCAGTACCTCTTGCAAAGGGGAAGAACAGGTCTCAGGGTAGAAGGTACAGAAAAGCAGGAGGGCAGCTTGTTTTGCCTACTCCTTTGTAAGGTTCTGGTCCCATCCATGTGGGTGGAGCCCCATGATCTCACCACTCCTTCAGGGCCACTTGTACTGTGATGTGGGGAATTAAGTTAAGGAGACTTTGAGGAAAGTTTCCTTGCTCTCCAAAAGAGACTAAAGACTCTGACTTCTCTTCCTATTGTATAACCTATCACTTTTTCAAAGACAGACTTAAACTGAATCCAGACACAGACACTCATAATCTTAGCACTTGGAAAGAGGATCACAAATTCCAGGCTAGCCAAGATTACATAATGAGTTCAAGGTGAGCCTGATCCTCATAGCAATACACTGTCTTAGAAAAAATAAACAGGGGCTGGGGAGAGGGGTAAGCTGTCTGCAGTGCAAACATAAAGATCTGACCTTGGATGCCCAGCCCCCTCATATAAGTCTAGGCATATCAACTGCTATTGTCATTGTCCCTGTCTTGTTTAAGCAGACACATTATTGAGATTTTATGGGTATAGCTTCCCTGTCATATCTAGAAGACACAATTAATTGTGCACAGACTTCTTGGCCTTACAGTCTTTCTGCTCCCTCTTCTGCAGTGTTCCTCCGCCTAAGGTGTAGGGGTTGTGTTGAACTATATTGATTAGGAGGCCAATCCTAGATCAAGAGCGAGACAATGACTAGAGGACCAGGTCCCGGTGCCTAGCCCTCACAACAGGTGGCTACAATCACCCATGATTCAGCTCCAGGGGATCTAACTCAGTCTTTTGGTCTCCATGACATCGGGAATGCATGTGGTGCACAGATATACATGCAGCCAAAACACTAACATGCATTAAAAAAAAATAAAAAAGAACTTACAGATGTGCCAGGCTTTTTGTATGTACCTGAAATCCCAGCTATTGTGAAGTTGAAGGAGGACCACAAATTCAAGGCCTGCCTGGACTAAAGAGAGAGCTCAAGGCCAGCCTGGATCACTGGATACTGTAGCTCAAAGATGGGCCATTGAGATAGCGCAGGTGGTAAAGGTGCTTGGCTTAAGACAGATCCCCAGAGTCCACATAATTGAAGGCAAGAACCAACTCCTGCAAGTAGTCCTCTGATCTCCACATATGTGCTGTAGCACATGTGCATGTGAGGCACACATACTTAAACGCAAATAAATGTAAAAGAATTAATGAAAAAATTGGGATGTAGAGATAGGAGGATGAGGAGTTCAAGGCCAGCAGCAGCTACATAGCAGAGAAGAACCTGGGAACTGGGGAGATAGTTCAGTGGGTAAGAGTGCTTGTGTGTGTGTGTGTGTGTGTGTGTGTGTGTGCTGTGTTTATGTGTCATGTGTATTGCACGAGTGTATGTGTATTTTGTATGTTTGTGGAGTGTGTTGTATATGTGTGTATGTGTGTATGTTGTATATGTGTGTTGTGTATGTTTGTTGTATGTGTGTTGTATACAGTATGTGTGTATTGTATATGTGTGCTGTATATATGTGTGTGCATTGTGTATGCTTGTTGTATGTGTTTTGTATGTATGTGTTGTGTATGTGTGTGTTGTGTATGTGTGTGTATTGTATGTCATGTATGTGTGTGGTATGTGTTGTATGTGTATGTGTGTTGTGTATGTGTGTGTTGTATATATGTGTGTGTAGTGGTTTGGATAATGCCAGAGAGTGGCACTGTTAGGAGGTGTGGCCTTGTTGGAGTAGGTGTGTCACTGTGGGTGTGGGATTTAAGATCTTTATCCTAGCTGCCTGGAAGCCAGTCTTCTCCTAGCAACCTTCAGATGAAAATGTAGAACTCTCAACTCCTTCTGCATCATGCCTGCTTTGACACTGCCATAGTCCTGCTTTGATGATAATGGAATGAGCCTCTGAATCTGTAAGCCAGCCCCAGTTAGATGTTGTCCTTATAATGTTGCCTTAGTCATGGTGTCTGTTCACAGCAGTAAAACCCTAACTAAGACAGTGTGTGTATATGTGTATGTGTGTATGTGTTCTGTGTATTTTATGTATGTGTTTTTTTTGTGTGTGTGTATGTGTGTGTGATTGTGTGTGTGGTAGATGTTGTGTGTGTAAGAGAGTTGTGTACGTGTGTGTGTGTGGTGCATACATGTGCCTGTATAACAAGTGTCTGTACCCTATGAGTCATCTTACCATCCCCTTCTAGTGCCAGCCCTCTTTTATTTATTTATTTATCTATTTATTTATTTATTTATTTTTATTTCAAGACAGGCTCTCACTACAGGGCAAGTTGAAAGCCAGTCTGGACAACTTAGTGAGGGATGCCCAAAGGAATTAGGCCTGAACAACTTACCAGGCTGATGTTCTTCATACCTCATTGAGGTCCCCACAGCCCCTGTGCAATTGATGAATCTAGAAGCCAAGTTCAGGCAGATTCATAAAGAGAAGGTCCCTATCTTGATACTCATACTGTGAGACACAGGAACTGATGGCATTCTGATTAATGTGTATCTTAGTTCTGTTGCTGTGAAGAGACACCATGACAATGGCAAACCTTACAAAGGAAAGCCTTTATTTAAGGCTTGTTTATAGTTTCAGAGGTTTAGTCTATTGTCAGCATGATGAGAAGCATGGTGGCATGCAGGCAGACGTGCTGGAGAAGTAGCCAAGGGTTCTACATCCAAACCCACAAGCAACAGGAAGAGAAGGACTTTGGGTTTGGTATGAGCTTTTGATACTCAAAGCCACTCAATGATACTCCAACAAGGTCAAACCTTCTAATCCTTTCAAATAGTGCTATTGCCTGGTGACCAAACATTCAAATATATGCACTTATTAGGGTTTCATTGTAAAGAGACACCATGACCAAGGCAACTTTTATAAATGCCAACATTTAATTGGGGCTGGCTTACTGGTTCTGTGGTTCAGTTCACTATCATCATGGCGGGAAGTGTGGCAGAGTCCAGGCAGGCATGGTGCTGGGGGAGCTGAGAGCTCATCTTCTTGATCTGAAGGCACTTGGGAGAAGCCTGGCATCCTCAGGAAGCTAGGAGGATGCTCTCAAACCCCTCCCTCTCCCATCCCTCCCACAGTCACACACTTCCTCCATCAAGGCCACACTTTCTAATAGTGCCACTCCCTGGGCCAAGTATATTCAAACCACCACAAAGGCCCATTGTTATTCATATCACCACAATGAAATAGAGCTATTAGGCTGGCACACCTCCCAGCTTGCTGTGGCAGACAGTGACTATACTTGGTGGCTATAAGGGAAGCATGGGCTCATTGCTGCTATAGCTAGTTGTCACTGTTAGGCATATTTGGCTTTATACTGGAGACATCCCCATACTGTAGGGCAGTGCATGGTCATTTATGGAGGAGTTACAGTCATATTTGAGGGAATTTGATATGAAATATGCAATGTATGTTCAGCCTTCTTTTCCTAATAAATATGACTTTTACAGCAGGTATGAGAGACACTCTCTTATGTATGGCTTCCCTGACTGCAAGGGGCTCTGGTCTGTCTTATTTATAACATCCCTGACTATATGAAGCTCTGGTACTACACTGTCTATTGTGGTGTGGCAATAGATTTATGGAACCACTCAAATGGTAGTAGATTTAGGGGAGACATATCAAAAGGAATGCTACCAAAGGCAGAGATGTCCCTTGCTCAGAATGTAAAAGAAAGAGGCCTACTAAGGTACACATGCCTTCAATTCCAGTACTCAAGAGGCAGAGTCAGGATGGCCTTGGCAAAATCTTGCCTAGTCTGGACCACATATCAATTTCCAGGTTAGTCAGGTGTGAGACTCTGCCTCAAAGAAGAAAGGAGAGAGAGAAAAAGAGAGAGAGAGAGAGAGAGAGAGAGAGAGAGAGAGAGAGAGAGAGATTAGTTGGAGAGATGGCTCAGCAGTTAAGAGTGTTACATTTCTGAAGTAATGTAAAGAGACAGAAGGCAGAAAGAGACCAGAGTCTGTTGGGAGCAACCCTGCTTAAACATAAATGGCCTAAGTCAGCCATAGGTGCCTATTGACACAAAGTCTTGGTCTCTGTGGGAAAATACTAACCCTAAAACAGATAGCTATAAATCTTGTAGACAGGTAGCCCTTGGTACCAGCCTAGATAAGAACAAATAATCATAGATCTTATGGACAGGTAGCCTTGGTGGGAAAGTACTAGCCTAGATCAGAACAAATGAACAGTAGATCTTATGGACAGGTAGCTTTGGTGGGAAAGTACTAACTTAGATAAGAACAAATGACCAATAGATCTCATGGACAGGTACATAGTAACCTGTTCTATCCTGCTTCTTCTGTGAACTCTTCACCCAGCCAATAACCTGTTCTGGAGAACATCTGTACTCCCTCCCCCCCCCCCCCGAGATCACCTGAGCTCCCCAGAAACAAAGAAGACCCTACGTCATCCCCCTCCCCATATCCTGCTTCTATGTGTATATAACCCATGTGTGGAAAAATTAAAATTTGACAGCTTGATCAGACTTCCAGACTTTCTGTCGGTTTCTTGTGTACCCTTGCCCCCCAGTTCTCTCTTCCAGGTCTTCTGATCCCAATTCAATGCCCCATGGGACTGTGGTTTTAGAGTCTGTCAACAGCTGGGACTATACTTATTAGCAGACACAGCATGGGACACCCTCTCTCCTAAGGGAAGTTGAAAACAGATGAAGGTTGACTTGGTGAAAGGGTGTAGATAGGGACAGAGAAGGAAAAGAACCAAAGAGCCACATGCTGTAGTTTCTGAGGAGAAGAGGTTCTAGCCACTGTCCTCAAGGGAGGAAGAGGCTACTATTTGAACTCTGGAAAGACTACTTGGCCCATGTAAGTGCTACCAAGAGGCAAGTCTTTCAAATTGTTAAGAGAAAGCTGGGCCAGTAAGATAGTTCATTAAGTAATGGTGTTTGCTGCCAAGTCTGACAGCATCAGTTCAATTCTTCAATCCCTGGGTCCCACATGGTGCAGGGAAAGAATTGACTCCAACAAGTAGTCCTTTGGCTTCTACATGCATGTTGTGGTATCTCCATGCACACACATGGATAAATGTAATAAAAATATAAAATTTTAATTAAAAAGAGAGAGATAAAACATAAATACACACTGCCCAACAGGGCATAGCTGTGTTTGTAAAGGAATAACAAGGGAATCTACCCAATTGTGCATAGGGTAAGCCAGTCAACCGAATAAGACTTAGAATTCATTCCCAGTCCCTTGCACAATGCACTGCATATGATAGGATCTGGTTTCAGGAATCTCTCTGGGATAAGCACTCTGACACCAGTAAGAGTGAAAGAGAGGAGGTGTCCCCGTGAACTCAAGCCAGGAAAGCTCCTGAAAGGCTTCAGTCCAGCTTGCATTCTTATTTCATGTTCTAAAACCACAAGGTGGGGTGGACAAGCAAGCCCGAGTTTCAGAAGCGAGTGTAGCAGTCCGCAGGTTGTTAAGGGCAACAGCCCATTGTTTCGGCTGGTTCTCCAGGTCATTCCGTGCCGGGTAGCAAGTGAAGTCATGCTTGTAGACAATATAGGCAGTGCTTTAGGAAAATCACAAATAAATCAATAAATCAACATTTAATAATTGCTCTCTTCTATCTTATTGTACTTTAATCCAAGCAAAACCATGTGCATATGCTCCACATCATGAGGTTCTCTATGGGTATGTGACCAACATGACTGGTCGTAATTACCCACCTTACAGCTGAGAGTACAATATACTTGGGGTTGGTCGTACATCTCTGCACACGTTTTAAACAAATTGCCTTAAACCTGCAGCAAATGGACAGTTAGGGCACTACATTGTCCATGGGATAAAAGCTTCTTGGTGGTTCTATTACCTGTATTTTTACCTCAAGTTGCATTAATAGATGTAGAGATATAAACGTGTCCATTCTAGCATCACAGGCCATAATGGCAGCACCAAAAAGCAGAGTCTCTCACAACAGAAAAGAACTACCTGTGCTACTTACTTCTCTTGCCACCATGACAAAACGTCTGACTCAAAGGCAACTAAAGGAAGGAAAAGGTTAGTTCTGACTACGGATGTCAGGTGCATAGTTATGAGAAGGCTTTGGAACAGCTCTGTTAAACCCTTGCAACCTTTCCCTGTAAAACCTCTCTGAAACATCTCTCTTAAAACCTTGCAACTTCAGGGGTTTGTTTCTGAGGTGATTCTTAACCTGGTTATGTTGACATTGAAGACTAACAAGTCTATTTGTGGCCCTGACACCCAACTTATATCCTTTTGTTTTATTTTGTTTTGGGTTTTGAGACAGGGTCTCATTATGTAGCCCAGGCCAGCCTGGAACTCACCTCGTAGACCAGGATAGCCCTGAAATCACAGAGATATGCCTGCATCTGCCTCCCAAGTGCTGGTATTAAAGGTGCACAGTACCATGGCTGGCTTAAAAACAAACCTTTTAAATAATAGCATTTCATCCCTGATCCTCAGAAGTTATGGGGGTGTAGGAGGGGCAACTGAAAAGATGGATCAGTGGTTAAGAGCACTGATTGCTCTTCGAGAGGACCTGAGTTTGATCCCCAGTATCCGCATGATGGCTCAGAACCATCTGTAACTCCAGAACCAGGAGATCCAATGGCCTCTGTAAGTACTGCACAGATGTGGTACACAGACATACTCACAGGCAAAACACACACAGACACAGACACAGACAGACAGACAGACAGACACACACACACACACACACACACACACACACACACACATATATATAATTTAAAAAAATCTCAAAAAGAAATCTCATAGACATCTTATAATGCATTCAGTTCACTTGTGACAGCTCCCCCAATCTGAACAACTCTGTGCAGAGGTCTAAAGCTCAAAACTCTCAACTGAGATCCACTATAAAATTAAAAAAAAAAAGTTATATGTTTTGAATATGAAATGGCCAGAGTTAACATTTTCATTCCCACAGGAAGGAATGGGGGCAGAACATGGAAAAATAAAACCAACACATGATGTGTAGAGGAATTTTAATCCAGCAACGTGGCTGCTCTGGCAAGGATCATATCCAAACACCTTCTAGGTCTGTGTGATCCAGCTGGAATGACACACTTTTAATCTCTCTGGCTGGAATAGTACTAACAATGGAGGTAAGGTTAGTCTATAGAAAGAAGCAGCCATGTTTGGAAGCGGTATTTGATTGAGGTGCAAAGTGACAAATCAGAGAAAGATTTGACAGAATGAGTCAGAGGCAGGATAAGCCAAACTCTTTTGAGAAGAGACAGAAATGAGAGGTGATCTAAGAGATCAGCACAGAAAGTCAGAGAGAGGAGGCAATATTACCAGAACAGGTTGCAGGTCTGCAGAACAAGCCAGAGAATATAAGGAGCTGGAAGATTAGAACAGATTCTCAGAGTTAATTGACGCCAAACAGAGCAAAACAGTCAGAAGCCAACCAAAAGAAGCCAGTTTGAATTAGTCAGCTTGGAGAGGACTTTGAGCCAGAACAGCTGAGATGAACCAGCCAGTCAGTGTTTAGAAAAAGCTAGAAAGGGTGGGCTTATTTAGTAGTAAGCCTCCAAGAAGACAATTATGTCTGTTGAATAAAAGGTACTTTACAAAGGTGGGATTCTAGCCAGGCAGCCGTAAGCTAACCTAAACCCTAAAGCTCTGTCTTTGAATCTAGGACTCCAGATGACATCCTCTGGGCTCCATGGCCTTGGGTATCCCTCTCTTTCAGTTCTTCTGCCTGCAGTGTGAACTCTCTGACTGGCTTTACTCTACGTCTGCAGGTTTCTTCATGGATGCCCAATAGCCCTGGCACTTCCAACATCCTAGGCTCTCCACGGCAACTTAAGCTTCACCTTCTCAGCTTCACACAATGGGCCTCATGGAACCCATTCCTCCTCACAGGGAATGTGACCCCGTCGAACACTTTCAGGCCTTCTGAAACCTCTGTGAAAGGCTCCATGACCTGCAACTCTTGAAATATCGCATGCCTGCAAACCACAAGGACAGTATGTACACTTGGTGGCTTAACCTGGAACATCGCTTTCCTATATGGTTGGTCTCATCCCTGGGCACATGTAGCATTCTCAATTCAGATTCTTTCCTTCTAAATAAATTTATATTTTCACAGGTCAGAGTCTTTCATAGGTGTGTTGCACTTAGCTCTCAGGGCATCTTCCTCCCTTTACTGGTGCAGAGTTCAAGGTCTCTCCCTAGTGGTACTAATCTCTCTAACAATTCCAACTAATCTCTGCATTTGCCTAATCTTTGTCTTTTAGTTCATCCACCCTCCTTTCTTCACCGAAGTGCATGCTTTCCCAGTACATCCCCCTCTCTCACTATAGCGCTGACAAATGGCAGCAAGTATTAGCCATACCACTTCCTGGATATTATGTTGTCTTGAAACTTTCTTAACCAAATAACTTAGCCTATTACTTTTAAATTTAGCCTCATTTAGATTTTCAGGATGTGGGAAGAGCACAGCCAGACTTGGGGTTCATGGTGACAGAATGTAACACAAATAGCCACTGGGGGAGTCTTTATTCGTCTCTGAAACCTCATGAGCTGAACCTCAACTTGTTTGCATTTCTCTCAGCATTCTGCTCTTCCACACTACCACCGCACCGCTCGTTAGCAGCATTCTAGGCTTTCTCTTGCCCTCAACATCCAAACTCTCACAAAATTTTCCCTAAACCAGTTGTGAAGGCTTGTTTACTACCCAGTAAGGTGCCTCATAGCAGCAACCTTCTGTGATATAAACCCCTAGAAACTTGACCTTGGGACTTTGTTTGTTGCCTTGTTTGTTCCTTAACTATTTGTGTTTATTGCCTTGTTGTTCCCTGACCTAGAACTGACCTCATTATTTGCATGTACTTAAAATGGTTTAAAAGCAGACTGGGGAAAAAAAATAAACCCACTTCAGCCTCAGCACTGGCTGGAGTCATGTTATAATGTTGCCTAATTGTCTTTTTCTTTTCAATCCTCACTTCCTCCCTTGAAACCCAGCTAACTGACTGAGCTGGCTTGGTCACTAATGAGACATCTTACTACCTTAGCTATCAGCCAAGGACCTCTGCCCACCCTGGATATTCCTACCCTCTCCCCAAAGTTTTATATAAGTACCATTCACCCTGAATAAAATTGAACTGTCTTTATAAAGCTGATCCCAGAGAGAAGTCTGTCATCTCAGTCACACTATGGGCTGCTTGAAACCCCATTCATCGACTCTGATCTTTTTGCCCTCATGGGCTGGTATTACCCTGGGGAGAAGGGAGGATCATATGGAGTTAGAAACAGAGAGAGATGACTACTGAGCTCCACTTGCTGTGTCTTTGTGTTCAGGTGGTGCCCAGTTATCCACGTTCAGGTTGGATTTTCCATCCCCAGTGAAACTCTCTGGAAATGTTCTCGCAGACAAACCCAGAAGTGTCTCCTAGGTGACTCTAAATCTAGTCAACTTGACAATGAGCATTAACTATCAAATCGCCCAAATGTGGGAAACAGTCTGACAAAATAAGATGGCATTAGAAATACTAATATCTACACAGGGAGGTGTATATACTATGTTGATGACTGAACACCAAGTGTACATCGGATAAGGAAACTAACGTACCAACCAGACTAAAGACTAAAGCTGTAAGACCTTGTCCACAGACCCTGCACCACAAAGAAGCCAGTTCTTGCTGTTCAAATGGCAATACGCTCTGCACTGGCTCAGCTAACCTCCTTGTACTGGAGATTATAGAACTGTTGTGGCATATGGGCAAAGTGTGTGCTTGGGTCCTTGTCTTAAAGGATATATGGACAATTCAGAATAATATAAAAATAGAAGGAACGACAAAGGCATCAGACCCTGAAGGGATGCAGTGTGGGAAACATTCCAGTATCAAAATCTAAGATAGCTGCAACAACCTTGCCCTTGCCTTGGTCCTTGTTCTGCAGATTAAAAGAGTAAGAATGAGGCAAGTGTTTACAGCCTTCCCCCTCCTTTGAAGATGGCTGAGAAAAGAAGGAAGATAAAGTCTGAGAAAAACATGAAGTGTATCTGATAGAAGTTAATTCAGTCTTGAACTTATACCCTGTTCCTCTTTGTTTGGTGTGGTGGTTTGAATACGTTTGGCCCAGGGAGTGGCACCATTAGGAAATGTGGCCTTGTTGGAGTAACAATGTTGTCCTTTATAAGAGTTGCTTTGGTTATGGTATCTCTTCACAGCAATGGAAACCCTAAGACAGACGTTGGTACCAGGGACTGGGGTATTGCTGGGATAGGCCTGACCATGCATGCTTTTGTTTGAAGGAATGTGGATTTGGGGACTTTGGATTTAGAAAGCTAAGGAATGATTTATGTGGAGTTTAATGAACCATCCTAGTAGGAATATGGAAGACATTGGTGCTAAGGGTGATTTGAACTGTGTAGATCTGGCCCAATATGCTTCAGAAGAGAAGAATGTTAGTATGTGGCCTCAAAACTGTTTTTAGTGATATTTTGGAGATGAATGTGTCTGCTTTTTGCTCTTATCTAAAGCATCTGTCTGAGGTTAAGGTGAAGAGACTCAGATTAATTGCATTGACAAAGAAGGTCTCAAAACAATCCAGTTTAGAGTCTGTGCTGTGGTTTAGTTTTGATGAAGCATACCAAGCTTAAAAAGAGAAAATAAAAACACAAAATGTATGGTTCTGAAAGATATAGAAAACTTATGAAAAGTATAGAAAGTTTTTATGACCCCTAGACCTGAGCAAAAAAAAAAAAAAAAAAAAAAAAAAAAAAAAAAAAAAAAAAAATGCAGGCCAGCTGGTTCACTAGTTCTGTAGAGTGAAAAATTATTATAAAGGCCATTTTATGAAATATGTGTAGATTTCTTTGCCCTTAGACCTGGGCAGAAAAGTGCAGATTCCAGAACGAGGAACTGAAAATAAGATTTCAGGCCTTCACTTTCCCTGGGGCACATTCCGGGTGGAGGACACTGCCCCTGAATCAAGCCTCAAGCAGCAGGCCCACCTATGGGTAGGAGAGGCCCAAGGCAGGAAGACACATTCCTGACTACAGATAAAGATGCTGCCACCTAGGTGGGGCTATAGCCAGAAGATAGTTAATCTGAAATAGTTGGTAATGGCAGGATAGGACATAGTGACATGATAAAAACCACATTTTTGAGAAGAATGCAGGGTGATTTCCACATGACACTAACCAATCAGGGTGGGTTTCTCTGGAATGTTTCACTATTCTTATGTTATATATCCTTGGCAACCCCTCCCCACCTCCCCACTCCCCTGGTTTGTGGTTTTTCCCTTTAAAACCCTCCATGGACTGGATGTTGGGGTCGGACCCTACTCCTGCTCAAGTACGTGGTCAGACCGCTGGCTGCCAGCTCTTTTCCCTAATAAACCTCTGCTGATTGCATCCAGGTATGGTTTCTTGTGATCTTTGGGTGGTCGTGATTACCTGAGACTTGAGGAAGGGTCTCCCAAGTATGGGGGGTCTTCAGTTACAAGTTAGAACCAATTGGTCTTATCCCTTATTCACTCATCCATGGGTGCTGCCGGCACCTTTGATGGTCTAATTTGCATTTTCATATGCCAAGATCTTTATCCACACCTGTCTTCCACCAGAGTCTGTTCACAGCTTTGCTCTGTTTTAAAATAGAGCTTTGTTCACAGCTGAGACTGGTCCGTGTGTGTGTGTGTGTGTGTGTGTGTGTGTGTGTGTGTGTGTGTTAAATCACCAAAGGCCTCTCTGGAGACTCGTATAATTTTTCTAAACAAGGTGAATCTTTTCCCAGGCTCCTCAACTTTGTACCAAGCTCTGAAAGCTGCTAGGTGACATTATTCTATAGTAGCATCATCAAATTGAATCTGGTTTTGTTTATCAGAACACAGTTTTCACCCAGCAACTGGTCTTTGACAATATTCATTCCTTTTCCTCCATTCCACTGTTCAATAACTGAGGCTTCTTCTCTCCACCATGTTAACCATTGCAATTACAGCCCAGCATCTAGTATAGCTGTCACCAATCCCGTCCAACCTTGGGGAATAATTCTATTTGGAGTAGCTTATATTTTTAGAATTTATTTCACATAAGGTGACTGCATGCCATGTAAAACCATAGCCTCTTTAAAACACCTTAGACTTATCATTTCTATAGGATGCCTTCCTATCTTGTCATAACATAAGGCAAGTGCATCCCATATGAAATCATGGATTCTTTAAAACACCTTAGATCTATCATTTCTATAGGATGCCATCCTATCTTGTCATAACCTTTAGCAGGTATATGCTGTAGGACTACTGGGAAAGCTGATGGTGATAATCTTGTGACCAAGGGCCACCCTTCCTCTAACTCTAGCAGCTTGGTGGTTGTCGCACCCCACTCGTCCAGCAAGGAAGACACGAACAACCGGATCCTTCTCAACAGCCTTTATTGCAGAAGCGCTCTTTTAGTTTTCAGGAGGAGACCTCGAATGCCCAGGGCGAGCTGCTTATATACCCTCAGCCCTGGGTGGGGAAAAGCGTGTGGAGGTGCTCAATTGGTCAGAATTGCAGTGCCTCATTAGCATACCGCATTAGCATACCCCGCCTGGGAGGGGGTGATTGGTCAGGATTGTGGTCCCTCATTAGCATACCCCGTTCGGGAGAGGTTGGTGCCAAAACTGAGTTGCGCATGCGCAGTGCACTAGTAGCCGATACCAGAGGCCGGGGCCAGCGCCATCTTGGCCAGCTGAGTCAGGTCGGTGGCCTACAGGTGGTTTTGAGATTAACTTTTTCTCTTGAAATGGGTGTTCTCATCTTTTCTCTGACCTTACTGTCCTCCTCCTCCTCCTGCTCCTCCTGCTCCTCCTCCTGCTCTTCCTCCTCCTCCTATCCATCCCTGCTGCCCACCCAGCTCCTCACCCCACCCAGGGGCTACAGACACTGGAAACTGAAAGTGCAGTAGGCCTCGCACTGTCTTCCAGCACAATTTCTTTTCCTTTCTATTCCGGGCCCCTTCCGAGTCCCCTTCGCCCTCAAAAGAGACACGTGAGGCAGTGTTCGGGTAGTAACTACAGCGAGGCTTTATTCTTGTATCAGCAGAAGCAGAAGACCCCAAGCCCGGGAAAGGCACTGCTATATGCACCCTAGAGTGGTGTGTTCACTTCTGATTGGCTGTTCACTCATCACCCCATATTACGCCCCGGGATGGGCAGTGACTTTGGCGCGCTTTTGCCTTTTGCACCTGCCCAGTTAGTTGTTTACTTGTGGGAGCACAGGATGCCCGCGCCATCTTGTAATGGCGAATGTTGTCACGCTCACCGCAGCTCCTAACATCTCCCCCTATCAATTTTATTAAGATGGAACAGCCTTTTGCCTATCAAGTGCGGCACCAACTCAGTGAGGGAAAGCAGAGGTCTGATCCCCTGTGCAAAATGAGATATTGTAATGGGTTTCTTCTCTTGTTGTCGTGCAATGAGTAATACTTCCCATACCCATCTCGATGCCTTTTTGTCGGGGAAAGGGAGCCTCCTCTCTGGAGCGCCACCAGGGGAGGAGGTTTCTTGGCATCAAACCTTTGTGCAATCAGGCATACTTTCGGGAAATCTATCCACACTCGTGGAACATTCCCTGTCGAGTACCCACTCGCAAACACCTCTAAATATTTAGGTACCACAGCTATTCAGGCAAGGGCTGGCTAGACTTAGACCTCTCATCGACCCAGTGCAATGGGCTGAACCCTTGGGGTGCATCGACTGAGGGTCTCAGTCATCAAATACTTTCTTAACATAGATAGCCAAATTTCAGGGGAAGATCCTTGCTCCAAGGCTACGAGTGCTTGGGCGATAGCAACCTTGTCACCTTTTTTTTTTGTTGTTGGGCTCTGAGCTTGCAGACCAACCATAACATGAACACTAATCTATAACATAGGGCTGCACCAAACAGACCTATCCCCACCCTTTAAGAAAGAAAGAAAAGGCAGAGGTAAGCCAAGAAGTAAAATCGCCAGGGGTAACAGGGTCCACTCGTGTTCCATTAAGGCTCAAAATCCGGATCTGCAATTGCCGCTGCATCTGGTCCAGCTCCCTAGTCCAATTTCCTTGTAAATAAGCAGAAAGGTTATGGCTTTGAATAAATGTATCATTCATAAATCTTAGAGGTGTAATACATAGATGTGGGGTTGCTGACACGCAGCTCATCTGAACCACATCCGTGAGCTGCTCCACATGGGCTTGGAGCAAATCAACTCTCTGATTGACCAACAGAATGCCTGATGCCAAGTGTGCATCCACTTTCTGTAGGGTGGTCAAAGCCTCAGAAGTCCTTTCTGAAATTTGATTAACAACAGTAGCTGCTGAACTTGATTATCCAAGGCTATGCTGGCTGTCACAGCTGCAGCTGCAGAGATGGTAATAGCAGTGATAATGGCTGCAGTAATGCCAAAGTCTCTTTTATGTCTTATTAATGATGTAATAGGGAAAGTTTCAAGATCGGCTTCTACTGGAATGGGCACAAAGGTAGGCACGTGCACAACCAAGGCTAGGTCTAGTGATCCATTCCAGCATTGTGCTAAAAAGCATTTAACATTCTTACAATCCAAGATATCAGAATTATTTTGAAAGTTGGATAACATAAAGAAAAATGGGGGGTCCACACACATGGACACCGGTTGTGCAGATGCATTCCTAAACACATTATTAATTTTAATGTTATTCAAATGGCTAGAGATATTAGATCGTGTAGCTGAAACATTTTGTACTTCATGAAATATACCATTCAACAAGGCAAAGGCAGATACACTGGCACTAGCTCCAGCCTCATTACTCAACACCCAATGATAAAAGGGCCAAATATTTTCTATGCCAGTGCTCTTACCTGTATTATTCATTATAGCCAAATCGAGAGGAGGGGATAAATTAAATCCTCTGGCAATTTGTTTCTTGGGTTTAATCTTAGACTGGCAAGGTGAAAACACCACTGGAAAGGACAAATCTGGATAGTACCACAGTATCATCTGTTGCGAAGTGGCATTATTGGTATAGCCAATTGGACCTCTTAATTATAGTAACATTACTTCTAATCATGGTGATGGTAATGTTTATAGGTGCTGATTAATTCAGACTGATATTTCCCGGTCCTTCCATCTGTCCTGAACTAATCTGATTCAAGACAGCCCCTAGCATTCTTGTCTCCACCTTACTGTAAGTCACAGGATCCACCCAATTAGCAAGAGTAGCTTTCTTAAGAATCATACAAGGTGTATGTAGTTTACTTGTCTTATTATCCTTGCTTGCTGCCACAAAACAAAGTGTAAAATTTAATGGAAAACTTGTAGCATTATATAACTCAGGCTGCTGGTGGGTGCGCAGAGAGCACGGGGCATCCATGTAACACTCAGTAGCTGTAAACAACGGCAGCACTGCAGAATTTGAATGTACTGGCATGGGAACAGGCCAAGATCTAACTATGGCCCATAGTGGTATACTTATCCCCAAATCGAACATCAGCATCAGGAGAATCAGAGACGTTATCTTGCAATCTAGCTTCATTCTTCACGATCTACACCAACCGTGTGGGGACCCAAATTGGATTGTCTTCACCCTGTGGAAAAACACAGACAGCTCCCCTCCCCGGCCATGGCGGGGGTCTATCGCGTCCCTGACCTTGGAGAAGGACAACAGCCATCTCTAAATTTGCTGCCGCAAGTCCTGCACTAGTGAGGGAACCTCCCAAGCCGACAGGCTCTCAACCAGTCTTGCAACCCTCTGTTCCTACGAGGGGCAATGGCTGTGCGGCATTCCGCTGTAGCATTTTCAAAGACCATTTGTTCTATCAATGGCATTGCCTGCTCTGGTTTCCCAAAGATTCTGCCAGCTGCCTCAGTCATGCGGGCCACAAAGTTAGAGAAGGACTCACTGGTCCCCTGAGTTATTTTGGACAAATAAAGATTACTGCCTTCTCGCCTGGGGAGAGACTTCCGGGCCTTAACAGCAGCTGTCGCTATTTGTGCGTAGACCTGCCAAGGGTTTGTGGTCTGTACGCCAACTCCAGCCAGCATGTCAAAAGTCCATAATTGTTGACCCTCAATGCTTGCATTAGCTCTGGCTTGTGCTTGTAACTGCTCATGCCAGAGCGCTTTCCATTCCAAATATTGGCCCATATTGGTCAGTACCGCCTTCACTGTGTCCTGCCAGTCTCCTGGTGTCATAGCAGCTGTACTTAATCTCTCCACTTGGGATACGGTAAAATTAGCCCCAATTCCATATGCACGTACTGCCTCAGCTAATTCTTTGACCTGCCTATACTCTACTGGGGTGTGAACACGTGCTCCTTCTGCCACTTCAAAGACTGGAAATGCCAGCTGTAGCTGTCTCCGATCTCCTGGGCTGAGAAATGAATTAGAGGCACTGCCTGGGGCATAGGCCGGAGGCAAGGGCGGGGCCGAGGGGCTCAAGGTCTTTCTTAGTCTTATCTCAGAACGGTTATTTTTTGCATAGGCGGCTGCCTCTTCTTCAGAGCTGCTAAGGTCTATGGAGGCAAGCTCCTTAATGGGGTATAGGAGGGTCCTTTTGACCTCCACTCTCTCGTCACCAGCCGGTGAAGGGTCCTTAACCTTAATAGGCCCTGCAGTGGCCCCTGTTCCTTTTGAGTACTCTTTTCTTTGACCAGGCTCCTTGGCCTGCCTCTGTTGCCTAGGCTTTTTTGCCTGCTTCTCCTTTCCAGGCTCCTTGGCCTGATCTTTTTCCCCAGGCTCCTTGGCCTGATCCCCAGGCTCCTTTGCCTGATGTCGGCTAACACGCTCTGTTTCTGATACCCTGGAGTGGACCTCTCCTGAAACCTCTTGACTTGCCCTAATAGCTGTGCTGTGAGCTGGATCCCCACAACACAAATAAGCTAAAAACAAAAGCAACGCAAGCAAGAGGCCAACTAGTGCAGTGGCGGCAATGAGTGAAAATCCGCTCGCAACCAAGGCTTCCACCACAAGCATACCTCTCAGAGACGTACCTCCATCCTGTAGTCTTTTAACCCGCCCCGAGTCTCGGGGGGGGGGGGGTCTCCCACAGTGCCTTGAAATACCCGGGTTTCGGCACCAGATTGTTCCGCGCCCCTTTTCGAGTCCCCTTCGCCTGCGAAAGAGACACGTGAGGCAGAGTTCAGGTAGTTACTACAGCAAGGCTTTATTCTTGTATCAGCAGAAGCAGAAGACACCAAACCCGGGAAAGGCACTGCTTATATGCACCCTAGAGTGGTGTGTTCACTTCTGATTGGCTGTTCACTCATTACCCCTTATTACGCCCCGGGATGGGCAGTGACTTTGGCGCGCTTTTGCCTTTTGCACCTGTGCAGTTAGTTGTTTACTTGTGGGAGCACAGGATGCCTGCGCCATCTTGTAATGGCGAATGTTGTCACGCTCACCGCGGTTCCTAACACCTTTCCTCCTGGGGGAAATTTCTGCTCGCAAGAACTGAGCATTTTACTTTATTTTATTTTATTTTTATTTTTATTTCTCTCTTCCCAGTGTTCCTCACCTCCCCAGCGCTTCCATTTACAACTGGAAATTTTCCAGTTGCTCAGCCATTCTCCTAACCTGTTTTGAAACAGGAATAATAATAATAATAATAATAATAATAATAATAATAATAATAAAACAGACGATATCTCAGTGGTAACAGCCCCAGTAAAATTTTTTTTTTGCTGACATCTTGAAAAAGAGTATCCATTTCTTCATCCCCTGTCATTTTCTCTGTATCGTCTGCAGTCAGATTCCCCGTTCTGCACCCTCATCTGATGCCACTTGTAGCTGTTGCTTGCTGCTTTGTGGGTTCTTTCTTCCATCCTTCTTCAACCTTTTTCTTCTGCACTTTCAACTTCCTAACACCAGAAAGGAGAGGAAAAGGATAGAGGGGAAAGTGGGCAACCATGTTGTTAGACCACTTCCTGCTGATTAGAGGTGTTAAGTTCCTTGGGACAAGCTTGCTCTTCACCACAGGGATATCTGATTTCCTCATCTTTTTGTTATTAATTGATTGATTGATTGATTGATTTTTTTTTTTTTTTTTGAGACAGGGTTTCTCTGTGTGGCCATGGCTGTCCTGGAACTCACTCTGTAGACCAGGCTGGCCTCGAACTCAGAAATCCACCTGCCTCTGTTGTTTTTATTTTTTTTCACAGCTACTTAATACATCACAACCAACAGCAAACAACAACCAACCAACAAATCTACCAACAGCAACCCCACCTCTCAGAACCCTATTATTTATATACCCTCTGAAAATTTCCCAGAATTCCAAACAGCACACATGTGCAGAAACCATCTGCAGCTGACAAAATCACATCCCTTTAAGAGCACAAGGCAAGTCATTGCCAGCTGCTGTGGACAGTCAGAAGCAGCCCCATATCCCATACCTGGAATTAAAAAGAAAACATATTCTTCTAATATTTTTGCGTTCTTTAAAGAAACCAAAATTTCACTACAGGCTTCAACACAGTTTTGTTTAGTTTTGTTGCTCTCTTTTGAGACAGTCTTACTAAGTATCCCAGACTGGCCTAGAACTCGTATTTTTTATGACTTCTCCATACTATCTCCTAATTACTATTATAAAAAAGTTGTTAACCTGACATAATGACACAAGCCTTTATTCCAAGCACTTGGGAGGCAGTGTTAGGCAGATCC
The DNA here is from genome assembly GCF_011762505.2 of Arvicanthis niloticus. Classification (NCBI taxonomy): domain Eukaryota; kingdom Metazoa; phylum Chordata; class Mammalia; order Rodentia; family Muridae; genus Arvicanthis; species Arvicanthis niloticus. The sequence continues at coordinate 33,519,564 of NC_133434.1, forward strand.
CTGAGTTCTAGGCCAGTGGGAACTACATAGTGACACCTTGGTTTGTTGTTGTTGTTGTGGTGGTGGTGGTGTGTGTGTGTGTGTGTGTGTGTGTGTTACCACATGTGTATTTGAATGTGTGTGTGCAAATGTGTAGACCAGAGGAAGGTATTGAGAGTTCTTCCCTTTTATTTTCCTTATTCCTTTGAGACAAGGACTTTCCCTGAACTGGGAACTCAACATTCTTTGGCTGCAGTGAGTTAGTAAGCCCTAGAGATTCTCCTGTCTCTGCCCCACACAATACTAGAGTTAAAGATGTACAAGAGATTACACCTGACTGGGATCTGAACTTGTGTCCTCTTGGCTACTTTGTAAGTAAGTACTCTTACCCAGTGAGTCATCTTGTCAACTGTTAATCCCACCTGTCATATATTAAGAGACCACTACCACATATTTGAGCCAAATCTGAAGCAAGCTTTATTGAACATTGACCAGGACAATGGGCACTGGCCAGACCCATACCCAGGATTCTCAGAGAATGGCCATGATTTTGTCAGATGTTTATAAAAGCAACCCCCACAAGGCTATGTACTTCCTGCCTTTGTCCAATCAGGGGCAAGCATACATCCTGGCATACTTCCTGCCTCTGTACCTCCTGACTAAATGTGTTCAAGCACCTCCTGTGCAGTCATTCCCACAGCCCCACCCCACCCCTCTGCACTGCTTGGTTCCTGAAGGCTATACCCAGCTCTGCAGATCCTCAATGGCTGTTCATGGGTTTGTATTCTGACAAGGACTCAAGTAAAAGCTTTTTAAATGTTGGTTTTATTCTGAGACAAGGTTCACAAGGTTTCACTATATGACTCTAGTTAGTCTGTTGCTTAATATGTAGACCAGGTTGGCCTAGATTTTAAAGAGATATGCCTGCCTCTGCCTGGGGAGTGCCAGAATTAAAGTTTCGTGCCACCATCCAGCCTTTATACAGATATTTATAGCCTACATTCCAATCCAATTACTGCTATCCTTTTTGTTTTCTTCCCATACGGCTGTCACTTCCTGTTTTGTACACCTCCCTGTTGGGAGCTATGTCCTAGCAGAAAGCCGCTATCATCTTTGTAGCTATTTCGGGTCATATACCCTGACAAGAAACTTGTTTTTCAACAGCCTGCAACAGCTGAGCACACTCTGGTAAACATCTTGTTTTTTACCACATATCTTGTTTTGTTGTTTAGTGCCCCCAGCTTCAAGGCACACGTGGAAAAGTGTCTTCAGCTGTGTTCTCCTGCTTGTGCATAACCCAGGATTTCCTTTCAATAAAGGGGACTTGATCAGACTCTTTGTCTTGTCTCCATTCTTCCTGTTCTTGACCTTCCATCCCCACTCTCTCTCTCTTGCAGACCCCGTTGACTGACCCGCACGGGCTGGGTCACCTGGCCCCCAAACGTGGGGCAGTGAGGACTGGGTCACCTCCCTATGGCTCATCTTAGAAAATGTCCTTAGAGAGAAAGCTGGGTGAGTGTGGGCTTGCTCCTGGGAAGCCCTCCTCCCAAGGGTCATCGTGCTGCCTTGGCTGCTGGTCAACTTACAAACAGTTGTATGTATTGTGTTTGGCATTTATAGCTGTTCACACGGAAGGGGACACCTAAATTGGTGACTCACTTAGAGGTTTGAGAGGTAGAAGCCAAGTTGAAAGAGTGTGGATCAGGGAGGCCAGCTAGCGTCTGGACTCTGAGGTCATGACCAGCAAGCAAAAGCTGAGAAAATGGAAACAATGAATTTGTGGAAACAGGGGGAAGAAGAAAACTTAGACGTGAAGGGGGGGGGGGGGTGGTGAGAGGAAGGAGATCCGGTTCTGAGAAGACAGTGGGCACCTACTGCAGAGCTAATCGCTATGTCTTACTGTCCTGATTCCCACAATGCCCTATTCCCAGCACCACCCACCAGTCTAGGGGTCATGCCTGGAAAAGTACAGATGCCACTCGAAATTCTGTGCTTGTCTTCCACACTGACCATAACACCCAGGACTAAGGGAGCCAGTGGAAGCCTTTGAATTAATACTTCCTATTCCCCAACGTCCTATTTTCCCAGCAGGCAAAGAAGCAAGGCACAAAGAGATAAGGTTATACATAAGGTTGTATACAAGGCACAGAGATTCTAAGGTTGTACAACAAGCTTCAAACACAAGATGAGCATGTAGGTAGTCTACCTCCTGAGCCTGAAGTCTTAGACACAGCATCTCCTGTCACTCAGGTGTCTCCTACATCACAGAACAAGTAGTATGGCCGTTTCTCCTGCAAAGATGCCTCCAGGACTCATCTCCAGAGAGTGTCTCTGAAAGATACGGCCTTTTAGGGGCCAAACATGGAAGGGAGGGGCCCAGCTTGGTAGTGGCAGGTAGTGTTATGGTCCCTGTTCTGTTGATGATCTACTAGGGGAGTTTCTGTCTGTCTTTGAGTCATAGTTTCTACACCTGTAAACCTATTGTGATGTGCTAAGAAACTTGTGTAGGCAACAGGTTTGAGGGTCTCCTCAAGTGTCCAGCAACCTAGAACCTGCCCATTGGTATTGCTCCAAGGTGATTCCACAAGGGCATGGTGGTCACCAGGAGGCCCCTGGTCTGCTTAAGGGACAGCCAAATGGCTGCACATAGGCAGGGTTATGTCGTGTCAAGCCTGGAGGATCCAGAGGCCAGGTGGGCCTCTATAGGTGTCTAGAAAGAAACAAATAGCCTTTGGGCGAGCCCCTCAGCTAAAAAAAATGATGGGGGAGACAGCAAGATACCTGGAGTAGAGCAGCTAGACCCCCACATCTAGCCAGGGGAATCAGGTTCTTCTATGCCTTTCTCAATTGCCTGTATTTGCTTCTTTTTGAATAGCATTTGTTTTTAAAGTGGGGTTGTAGTAGGTCTTAGCTATCTTGTGGGTTCTTATTTTTTCCATTTTTTATCCCCCACACCCAACTGCCCTATACCACCCCAAGTTCCCCCCCCACCCCATACCACCTCAGGTTCCCCCCACCCAACTGCTCCATACCACCCCAAGTCTCCCCCACTGCCCCAAACCACCTCAGGTTCCCCCCACCCAACTGCCCCATATCCCATCCTTTATCCCCCTACCCAACTGCCCCATACCACCCCAGGTTTCAAGTGCAGAGAGATAAGTGATTCCTGAATCTACTTTATTTTATTTGCTTCTTGACCACAGCTACTAACAAAACACAACTAACCCCTCCAAACAACCAACAACCATAGACCCCACCAATGGGGCTCTAGCATTTATAGACCCTCTGAAAATTCCCCAGAGTTTCAAGCGTCACACAATCGCAGAAACTATCTACAGCGGGCAAAACCACGCCTCTGCAAGAGCAGGAGGCAAATCACAGTCAGCTGCTGCGAAGCAGCCCATGCCCCACACCAGGGACTAAAACAAAAATATTCCCATAATATTTCTGTGTTTTTTAACACAAATCAAAATTCCAGAATTTTTACTGCATGGGGTCTCATTAAAAGATTAAAATACTAAGACAAGAAGAATGATAGAACCTGGGGACTGCAGAGATGGTTCAGCAGTTAAGAGCACTGACTGCTCTTCCAGAGGTCCTGAGTTCAATTCCCAGCAACCACACAGTGACTCACAACCATCTGTAATGGGATCTGACGCCCTCTTCTGGTGTGTCTGAAGACAGCTACAATGTACTCAAATAAATAAATAAATAAAATGTAAGAATAATAGAATCTCTTGGATGAATCATGCAACAGTGGTATGAATTCACACTGTTTTATCAGGTTTGGTTTTGTTTGTTGTTTGTTTGTTTTTTACTGTTTTGTCCAAAGCAGGAGGTCATCTTCCAAAAGAGGTGTAAGATAAACTTAGAGACATTCCTTTTGGGCTGGAGAGATGGTTAAGAGACATTTTTTTTTTTAATTGTATATAGCTGGTAATTCAGAAACTTTCATTTTCCTACAGAGGTGAAAGAAGAAAAGTGACAGAGAAATTGCACCATTGTTGGACAAACAGAGGGTTTCAGAGTAAAACTGACATCCGTTGGACTCCAGGCTGCAGGGAAGAAGGTCCAGTTGTGGAATAAGCAACCTCATGGCTCCAAGTCTTTCAACCATGGTATCAGATGTGGATTTTCTAAATCAGATCCCAATCATAATATTATACATGTATTTTCTAAAGCATCCTTGAGCCAAGCCTGGTGATCCGAGACTCTAATCCCTGCTACTTAGGAGACTGAGGCAGGAGGATGCCAACTTCAAGTCCTTCCTGGGCTCCAGAGTGAGTTCAAGGCCAACTTGAGCAAGTTAGTGTCTTAAAGGATAAAGTGAAGAAAGAAGCTGAGAAAGGTAGAGCATTTGTCACCCTCGTGGATTCAATTCTTGCCTCTGCAAGTTATTAACAACAGCAATACCTGTCTTGAAAAACAAAAACAAAACCAATAGCAGTAACATGTCTTCCATCTTCCCTGTGAGTAGGGTGGGAGAGCAGCGAGAAATAGCTAGATCCTGAGACCAGGAAGCCTCCTTGTGACCAAATCTTCATTCTCACTATTATCTCTGGGCCCCAATACACCTGACATCCTTCTTTGGGTCTGGAGCTCCTAAGCCTGTGGTTTTCCTCTGGGTGGTGACTCAGGGCCCACAGCCGACCCTGGATGCCATTTCCCCCTATCCGGGCCTTGTCGACTGCTCTGAGTAAGAGGTGGCTCTGTGGTTTCTCTGAAGCAACAACCACAAACTGCCAAGCCCACCTTACCCATCCTCCACTCCCCACCTTGTCTCTCAGTCTCCTAGTCCCACCCCCAGGCTGTCAACTGAAAAAGAAATAGGGAGGTTTTTATGTATGTGGACTTGGTGCTATGCATGAGTGGAGGAGACCGCCATTTACTGGTCAGGGAGAGTGGGCGGGGGATGCAGCTCAGTGGTGGAGTGTTTACCTGCTGCCATGTGTATTTGATCTTCATCATCCACCCCTCTACCCACACGTGGGCAGGATGTGGGAGAGGAGGGAGAGAGGTGGTGTGAGGCAAAACATCTTAGGGGTTTCCTTTAGGGTAACCTATTTATTTAATGCTCATTTACATGTATTCCTCAAAAGCGACTGAAACCATGACAGTGGACAAGAAGACGAGATACTCAGGCACCTCTCCAGTGAAAACTGAGTCTTCTGATAGTGAGAGTTCTACTGGCTCTCAGCAATCCAAGATTGTCTGAGCTGAGCGAGGGGACCTATGTGACTCAAGCTGACACGCTTCCCCAGGGAGAAGGTCGAATCTAGTTGGCTTGTCCAAAGCTCCATGGAGGGCTTGGTTCTGATCTATAGCTCTCGGCAAGGCAAAGAGCTGGGCCTGGAGATGGGCAGACCTTGCAGCTTGCCACCTCCCCCAGTTTTGCCTCTTTCTTTTTCCTGGCTTTGATGGCAAGAGCCTCCCTGGCTGATAATCGTCCTGCATGCTATACCACCCAGTCAGTTGGCTTCCACGAGAACCAACCCTCCCTTGCCTGGCTTCCAAAAGCCTGCCAGCCTCAATTGTGTCAGAGGGGTATATAAACAACCAAAAAGGAAGAAAGAATGGGCCCAGGGTGACAGAACCACCAGAGTACCTCAAGGGAGGCACTGTCTTGTAGGGTGGGTAAATCATACAGGTTAGCACTAGGGAATTGCGCCAAGGCAGACGCTGTGGGCCTCTTTGCACCTCAATACTGCAGCCCATCTCTCTTGGCTGGATGAAGAGCAGTCCTCCACCTGTCCGTCCATCACTATCGACTTAGATCCATTGGTTTTTATAAGTGGCCCAGCAAGTCTGCACCCTCCCTGGCTTTCTTCCCAGACTCAGATGCTGACTGGAGACAGACACCATTCTGGGTGATGATGGCCTGCCAGAGGCCCCTGTACAGCTCAGTGACTCAAGGGAAGCTGCCCTTGGTCTAGAGACTCAGAAAGGAGAATGGTCCTGTCTTGGCTATTATTCTACCACAGTGCTAAGATACCATGACCGAGGCAACTTATAAAAGAAAGTGTTCAATTTGGGGCTCATGGTTGCAGAGGGTTAGAGTTCTTAAGTATCATGGCAGGGGTGGGGGTGGGGTATGGCGGCAGACAGGCATGGACCCGGAGCAATAGCCAAGAACTCACATCTTTATCTAAAAGTAGAAGGCAGTGACAGCGACACTGGGAATGCCGTGGACTTTTGAAACCTTAAAGGCCCCGCCCTAGTGATATACTTCCTCCAATAAGGCCAGCCATACCTCCTACTCCCTACTGTTTCACCAACTGAGGACTAAGCACTCAAATATATGGCTTGTGGGGTCTGTCTCATTCAAATCACCACAGAATCCTTTAGTTAAGTAAAGGAACCCTTGTATTGTGAGTGATCCCCTTGAACTTTATACCCACCTAGGGGATCTTGTCTAACAGCTTCTAGTCTCTACCCTTTAATGGGGCTGGACATCACCCCATTTCAGTTCTAACCCATGTGCTGGATACTTGGGGCTACCCTCTGTAACTTTAATTTTTTTTCAAACCTTACTTTTAATGATGGTTCTTAAATGCGTTAACCTCCCTTTGTAGCCCACTACCTACTAGAGGTAGTGTTTAAAGAAAGGATACAGGGGAAGTGGACCTGTTTAGAAAGGTTCTTTGGAGCAATTCCCATCTGTGTTGTCTGGAAATCAGCAGTTCAGTTCACAGGTGAGCAGCTGGATCCACTCGCAAACACTTCACAGATACAGCAGCTGTCCAGGTCAGTAGAGTTGGGATATTAAACATGAATCAGAACTGGTGGCAAGACCTAGCAGAGACAGCCAGGCCTCAGCCTCGGCATAAGTCATCAGGAGGGACCCAGAGGAAGGCCAAGAAAAGTTCTAGGGTGGGTGTCACTCAGTGAAGCAAAGGTCAGTGAAGACACAGACCCACAAGCATTGCCCGGCTACCTGTATCAGCAAGCCAAGCAGCCTCTGTCACTGTCTGTTGAGTCCTATTTAGACTTCCTCCAAACACCATGTGGGTCTTACCTCAACATGTATGTCTGCCCTGCTGGCATCACTCAGCCAATTAGCCTGAGTCCACAGAATCGACAACAAACTGCAACACACCACCAGAAGGTTTTTGGTGCGTTTCTCGCTATGGAGTCCTGACAAATGCAACTCAACTATGCAATGTAAGGCGGACCAATACATATGTGTTGTTAGCAAAGAATCCTTCATGTCCTTGCCAGGACCCAGCCACCTCCACTGGACCAGACCAGTCTGTGTTCAGTTTCATATATTATTAAGGAATGCTAAGCCAATGATAGAGTTTATCGTTGTTCGTCTAGGAACAAAACCCAGCTCACATTAATGAGCACCTCCATATGAGGACAATGTATTAGATTCCATCCTCACTGTGACAAATACCCAAGAGAAATACTTAAAGACAGCAAAATGTATCCTGGCATGTATGGCTTCAGCGGTTGTCCACAGTGGGCAAGTTCCGTTGATTTTAGGTCTGTGGCAAGGCTGTGGGAGAAGAGCTTGGAAAAGGAGCATGCTCCAGTCACCTCATGGCAGCCAGGAAGCAGAGAGGATAACACAGGAAGGGGTCATAGTCAAAGATACAACCCTAGTGTCCTACTTCCTGCAGCCAGTCCTGCCACAGTTACACAGATCTCTTAGGCATTTCTCAATCCAATCAAGTCAGGATTAACCATTACAGGCCTGATCAAGGAGACTGAGAACTATATGAAAGCAGGGTAGGCCCAGCAAGGGGAGACATGGGATACGTGGAAGCTGAGCAGATGCCAGGTCTAAGGCTAGACAAGCAGAAACAGGGCAGGAAGTCGGAGCTCCAGCTCTGTCACCAACTGCCGGTGTGATTCTGGAGAGGTTACCTCTCCCCTGAGGTCTGTGTTCTTTTGTGTATAAAATGGAAACATTTACTTGTCCCCTCCTGGTGGCGACTATACCACAAAATGCAACTTCATATTTTATAAGATGCCATCTCCTTGACACTCACAAAAACATTTATCACTACCCATCTCCCAGGACTACCTACCTACCTACCATCATGAGAACGTGCTTTTAAAATACGTACAGCCAGGGCTGGAGCAATGGCTCAGCAGTTAGGAGCACTGGTGCTCTCTTCCAGAGGACCCAGGTTTCTGACATTACATGTGGACTCAAAATCATCTGTAACTCCTATTCCAGGGGATCGAATCCCTCTTCTGGCCTTTGCAGGCACCAGGCCAGAAATGTTTGGTACACATATGAGGGCAAAACACTTACACATATAAAATAAAATTTAAAAATCTAAAACTTATTTTAAAAACATTTATAGAACGCACCTGGATCTGCCTCCTTAGTGGAGTAGGCAGCAATCAACCTCGTGAGATGAACCGGGAAAACGAATGCAGTTTGCTTGGCTTTTAAATCGACCTTCAGCCGCAAAGGAGGCGCTCATAGTCATGCTTTTTCTTTATCTGTCTTTTTTGTTTGTTGTTGGTTTTTTTTCCTTAATTTATATAATTTATGTATTTTGTTTTTTTTAATTTATGCATCAGAGAAAGAGACAGAGCTAGAGACCAGAGAGACAGAGATAGAAAGACAAAGACAGAGTATACGGTGTGTAAGTACCCTTGGAGGCCAGAAAAGGGTTTTGGATTTCCTGGAGCTGCAGTTACAGGGTGTTGTGAGCTACCTGACAGAGGTGCTGGGTGGGAGTTGAACTCAGGTCCTCTGCAAGAGCAGTGTGTGCTCTTCACTACTGAGCCGTCTCTCCAGCTCATGACAAATTTGTTGTTGTCTTATATCTTTTGAAAGACTTATTTATCTATGTGTGTGAGTGTTTTGCCCGTGTGTATATATGTGGACCACATGCCTGCCTGATTCCCATGTAGGTAAGGATCTCTTTAAGAAATTAAGGACAGTTGTGAACCATCATGTGGGTGTTGAGGACTGAGCCCGGGTCCTCTGCAAGAGCAGCTGCTGGTGTGATGCTGAGAACTGAACTCTTCCCTTTTGCAAGAGCAGTAAGTGCTTTTAACTATTGAGTTATCTCTCTAGCCAATTTGTTTGTTTTGAGATAGAATTTTACTATGTAACCTAGGATGGCTTTTTTATTCCTCTTCAGAGTGATCATCTGATTTTCTTGGCTCCATTTCTCCTTGTGGGGTTTATGACCTTCAGGAGCTCCCCCAGAAGAACGAGCTTCCCAAGGAAGTATACATGGGAGAGAAATTGGTTAAGCCTTTCATATTTGAAAACACCTCTACTTTGCCTCACACTAGATTGGCTCTATGGACTCCTCAGCTAAAAGGGTCTTGTTTTACAGTCTTCCAGCTTCTGATATTACGGAGAAGCCTGAGACATGTCTCATTCCTTATCCTTATATAAGATCTGATGCGGCCCCGTGGATTATTGTAGGATTTTCATTTCTATTGAAAACCTTATTTCTATTTATTGTTAGCATCATTTGACTGTGGGTTTGTTTTAACATAGGGTTTCATGAAGCCCAGGCTGTCCTCAAACTCCTTATTTTCCTATGTCCATTGGCATGTGCTGGCCTTATGGGTGTACACCACATGCTTGGCATATGAATTATATCTCAACAAGTTTGGTAAACTGGGTGTATTGGCATCCCTATTATCCCAGCACTTGAAAGTAGAGACTGGAGGAACAGGAGTTCAAAGCTAGCCTCTGCTGCACATGGAGTTTAAAGCAAGATGCTGTTACATGAGATCCTGTCTTAAACGAACAAACTAACAAACAATCCAGGTATAGGGGTAGAGAGAAGACTCATCCAGTATAGCTAATCTTGGTTTGTTGTGGGGGTCAAAAGTCTTTATCAGCAGACTAGTGACTACACTGAGTGTTTAGGATCCTAGTGTAGTCATGAGCCTTTCCGATGATGAGCTTTTAAGCAAAAAACAAAACAGAACAAAAAAAAAAAAAAAAAAAAAACTGTGTTTTGGGTTGACATCCTTCAGTTAATGAGAACAGTTATCCAGAAGCAGAACTACAGAAGCAAAAACCAAGGTTAGTACTTTTAGAGATTTTCCCGTAACTGTAGTCTTTGATGGATTAGGCTCTTGTTTCAGTTTGGGCAGATGGTGCTGTTATGTGCTGACTTTTACAGCTGGATGGTTCTTCCATTGTGGAGTCAGTTGTGCTAAGGTCTGGGGACCTACTAAGGTCTGGAACAAGTTACAAGTTATCAACTTGATTAAACCTGGAATCAACTAACAGGCAAGCTGCTGGACACACCTGTGAAGCTTTTTTTTTTTTTTTTTTTTAATTAGTAGACGTTAACTCTTTATTGATTCTTTGTGAATTTCATATTGTGTACCCCAATTCCACTCATCTCCCTGTCCCTCCATATCTGCCCTCTGCCCTTTCAACCTACCCTCCAAAAGAAAAAAAAAATCTCATTGTGAAAGCTGTAGTATGTCACAATGTATCACACAATGTCTTAGTTAGGGTTTTACTGCTGTGAAGAGACACCATGACTCTTGGTCTCTATAAAGGGCAACATTTAATTGGGGCTAGCTTACAGATTCAGAGGTTCAGTCCATTATCATCAAGGCAGAAACATGGCATCATACAGGTGGGCATGGTACAGGAGGAGTCTACATCTTCATCTGAAGGTTGTTGGAAGACTGGTTTCCAGGAAGCTAGGATGATGGTTTTAAGACCACTCCCACAGGGACACATCCACTCCAAGGCTGGGCTAGCTCTTCTGCCCTCTCAACCTCCAGGCTGATTCACCTGAAACCACCTACAACCAGGGTCTACTCTACTGTACTGCCCAGGCAAGGTGCAGGGACACCACTCCTTTTCTCATGACTTGGTGTGGGGGAGCTTTCCCATCTGCTGCAGGTGAGGAGGGGAAAGGGAAAGGGCATCACCTCTGTGCTTACACCACCCCACAGCAGACCAGTGGCATGGCTAGCTCTTCCATGCTCACACCCTCTAGCTGGCTTACCTGCAACACCCTCCCTGCATCTCCTGAAGTGGAAATCTCTGGTTGTTTTGGTTGTTGACAATTATGTCAAATGATGTTTTGTTGGGGCAGACAGGTGAAAGGATATTTTGCTGAAGCAAACATGTGAGAGGACATGTGTGTTGAGACAGAATATAAATATGACCCCACAGACAGCAAAAGGAAGCCATGGCATTGGTTCACCTTGCTTTGCTTCACTAGTCTTCACTGACAACACTCATTGTTGGTTCGCCTTGCATCATGTTGCTGATGGTCACTTTTCATGACTTTGTAGAGAATGACTTGCCAAAGAACTTCTTGTGATAGGCCAGTGGCTTCTTGTCTCTTCCATGGACTCAGGCCAATTGATGGAGCCTTGTGGTTTCTTCTGGATTAAATAGCTGTTGCTGATTCATGAGTGGTGTTTTGCTGGTGGACTGGACTTTTGCTGCTGATTCATGATTGATGGTTTGCTGATATACTGACAACAAAGATTGGAATCACCCCCAAAGAATTATTTCTAAACAGGGCCACAAACCCTGTCCTGCCCCCATCCCTATTTCCTATTAACCTCTCCTTTCCATTATCTCTGGTGAGTGGTGGCCTAGAAGAGAGGTTGAAGCATTTAAGAAGCCTTATTAAAGTAGGTTTTGAAAAATAAAAGCCTACACGTCCCCAATCAGGGCCAGCTCTTCTGTGTTGCCCAGGCAAGTTACTCTCCCAAGTACTGCATCTAGTAAGGGGCAGGGACAGCTCACTTGCTCTCATGACCTTGGAAGGGAGGCCATGAAGGGGGTAGCATCTTTTGCTTACCCACACCACCATACAGCAGACAAGTGGCAGGGCCAGATCTCTCATGCTCACACACATCAAGGGCTGGGACCTCACCATGGCTGTAGCTGGCATCACTGGCTACTCATATCAGGCTGTTCCTCACTACCCTCAAGTCTCTAGTTCTGCCTCTCCTCATTGTGCTTACATCCTTCTGTTTCTCTTCCATCTCTCTACTACTTAACTTGCTACTCTTAGTGGTACCAGCGGCCTCTGGGTGTCTAGAGTCATATTAGGTGTGGTCTCAGGAGTGCTGTGCTCCACATGTGCCATGTGGTACTAGGCAGGAATTGTCTCAGGGTTGCTCCCTTCCTGAGGCATGAGGTGCCAGACTAGGAGTGCTACTGGCCCATAAGGATGAAGGGAGCAGAGTTGGCAAACAGGGTTTTGGATTGCCCGTGAGTACAAACAGTAATGACATATTGGGACCAGACACGAGCACACAGACATATAGACACAGACACACAGACTCACACACAGACACACACTGACACACACAAACACACACATGGACACACACACTTTGGCTGGGACCAAATACATGGTTCATCAATTCCAAAAGTGTTCATGCATACTTACATACTTACACATACACTTTTACACATATGTATGCACATACATATAGACAGACAGACATATATACATTTGGTGGATGGGGCAGAACCCAAAATCCACACTTTATTTTTTTTCTCTGGCAATTTATACCTTCTAGAAAAAAAGTTCTTTCTAAAATTACCTCAGAGTTAAAATGTAATCATTCCTGATTACACAAATGAGAGTACAGCATGGGCTATGTACACCAGAGTGTACATCAGAAGCAAACAAAAACACCACCAAACAAACAGGGCAAATGAGATGGCTCAGTATGTAAAAACTGCTTGCCACACAAGTCTAATGGCTTGAATTTAATCACCAAAACCAATGTCTACTTGACACAAACTACTGTCATCAGAGAGGAGGAAGCCTCAGTTGAGAAAAGGCCTGTGGTGGTTTTAATATGTTTGGCTCAGGGAGTGGCACTATTTGGAGGTGTGACCTTGGAGTAGGTCTGTCACTGTGGGTGTGGGCTATAAGACCCTAATCCTAGCTGCCTGAAAGTCAGTATTCTGCTAGCAGCCTTCAGATGAATATATAGAACTCTCAGCTCCTCCTGCACCATGCCTGCCTGGATGCTGCCATGTTCCTTCCTTGATAATAATGGACTGACTCTCTGAACCTGTAAGCCAGCCCCAATGAAATGTTGTCCTTATAAGAGTTGCCTTAGTCATTATGTCTGTTCACAGCAGTAAAACCCTGACTAAGACAGAAGTTGGTACTAGGGACTGGGGTATTGCTGTGATAAGCCTGACCATGCTTTTGTTTGGAAGAATGTGGATTTTGGGACTTTGGATTTGGAAAGCAGTGGAATGCTTTAAGTGGGGCTTAATAGGCCATAATAGTAAGAATAAGGAAGACTTTGTTTCTGAGGGTGATTTGAACTGTGGAAGCCTGGTTCTAGAGTTTCAGAGGAGAAGAATTTTAGGATATGGCCAAATGACTGTTCTTGTGATATTTTGGTGAAGAATGTGGCTGCATTTGCCATTGTCCGAACAATCTGCCTGAGGCTAAGGTGAAAAGAATCAGATTAATTGCGTTGACAAAGGAAGTCTCAGAAATACCCATCATAGACTTTGTTCTTTGGTTAAGTCTCATGAAGAGCATTTTAAACAAACATAGCAAGCTAAGAAAGGAAAAATATAAAATATATAGTTTATATATAAAGGGCTCCAGGAAGTGAAATGGAGCTGAATCCTATATTCCAGGATATTCAGTTGAATTAAGGGAGTAGTGCAAGATCCCACCCAGCTAAAGCTAGGTCTAGGCATAGCACTGTAAGACTCTTGGGAGCATTAGCTTACTGGAGACTCCCTGAATGAACCATGCAGAGACATGAATCGATGCAAAAAGCAAGAGGAATTTTAATGATCCAATGCACTGGGGTCGTCCTGCACCCGAATGAGAGGTGGCAAACCCAGGCAATTTGGCCATTTTATATACAGTTTAAGGGGTAGACTAGAGACACAGTGGCTAGGCAGAATATGATTGGCAGAACAGTGTGATTTTTAAACTGGTCTTTAGGGAATGAGGTGGCAAGAACCTCCCTTGTCTGTAGGTAGCAAGGATTGGTCCATCCTTGGGAATGTGTCTACTTTGTGGGCCTTCCCCACCCTCAGGTGGGTTCCCTTCTATGTGGTCTGAGGAATGTTAATCCGGCAAGTGCCCTCTGACCGAGGAAAGCAATCAGCCTCTCCCATTCAGCAAGTGTCCCATGACCTTTCCAAAATTCCCAACATGGCCTCTTCAGCACAAGCCTTTAATCCCAGGAGGCAAAGACAAGCAGATCTCTAAATTCAAGGCCGAGTAAGTTCTCCAAGAAGAAAAATTTAAATCCAGGCTTAGTGGACCACATCTTTAATCCTAGTGCTTAGGAGACAGGCATGCAGATGCTTGAGTTTAAAGTCAGTCTACAGAGCAAGTTTCAGGGCAGCCAAGCTTAGGCAGTGAAGGAGTTGGAAAACAGAAACCTGGTGCTAATGCAATAGAACAAGGAACTATGTTCCAGCTTCAACAAGCAGCAGAACTAGGCAGCTTTGGCCATGTGGCTCTGACTTTAGAGTCAAAATTGAAGGGACTACTGGGACAATTGATGCTGGTTAGCTGGAGCTAAGAAATTAGTGGTGATTAAAAAGAGACCAGCATCAGTGAGGTGAAATCTTCTGCTCAGTGTTTTCTTAGAGCACAAAGAAGCTGTGCTCCAGAAATAGCCAAGGTTGTACCCCATACTGCATCTGGACTTGGTAATGTGTGAGAGTCAGTGAGGTGGTACTGGATTTGAGGGCATGAAGGCGTCATGAAGAGCAGCTGAAGCTTGGCACTGTGAGAAGGCCATTGGTGAAGGTACAGCCTCAGTTGCAGTTGATGGCCCAGGACTGATGGGGTCATGCAAGGAAGTTAATGTCTGACAGCATGAAGAGAGCCTGTGAGAGGCTATTGGTCAAGCTTAGTTGCAGTGGAAGACCCCAGTGTATTAGAAATGCCAGCACCATGGGATGACCACTAAAAACAGCAGCAGCCATGAAGTGGAGTCAACCAGAGCCTAGAGTGCTAGAGGGAAGAGCTGGAGGTGTGACCCAAGCCTTTTGGGGGAGTCCAGAAGACCATATGTAGATCACAGACATTAGAAGAAGAAGCTGTGAAGTTGAAGTTGCCTTGGAGACCCAAAAATGTTAAAGATGCCAGAACCTTGGGATATCTGCTGAGGAAAGCTGCTAACAGGGAGTGGAACCAGCCCAGGAGAAAGAAGTTTGTTGCAGTCAACAAAGATGAAAAGGGAGTTGGAGATCTGAAGAACGCCTTGAAATCAGACAAGGAGATGCAGAGTTTGGAGTTTGTCCAGCTGGTTTCCTGTCTTCCTTTGGGGATTACAGTTAAGTGATTGCATGAATCTCAGAAGAGACTTTGAACTTTGGACTTTTAACATTGTTGAGACTGCTATAAACTGTGGCGACTTCGGAAACTGGACTGAATATATTTTGCATTATGCTATGTTTAGGTATGGTTCCTATAGACTCACTCATAAGTTTGAACAAGCCTTTGGGGGCCAGGGAGTGGAATGTAGTGGTTTGAATATGTTTTGCCCAGTGAGTGGCACTATTTGGAGGTGTGGATGTGACACTGTGGGAGTAGTCTTAAAACCCTCACCCTAGCTGCCTAAAAATCAGTATTCTGCTAGCAGCCTTCAGATGAACATATAGAACTCTTAGCTCCTCCTGTACCATGCCTGCCTGGATGCTGCCATGTTCATTCCTTGATAGTAATGGACTGAACCTCTGAACCTGTAAGCCAGCCCCAATTAAATATTGCCCTTATAAGAGTTGCCTTGGTCATGGTGTCTCTTCACAGCAGTAAAACCCTAATTAAAACATTGCTTCCATAAAATCTCTGTATAGGTAAGCTGTCATGCCCAGTTCTAGAGAACCCCAGAAGACCACCAGAGATCACGACACTAATACAAACACACAAGAGTCTTTTGTTCAAGTTCCAACTTGGACACAACTCCTCCCCCTGCTTGGCAGGCTAGGAATGTGACTCCGGGTCTAAGGGCTCAGTGTCTATATATGGGAAATGGGTAAGCTTTGAGCCTTGGTGTTACATGAGTGGGTGAGGGGTAAAGGAATGCTATCCTTCAAAATTGATAATGTTTGTTCAGACTGCAAGGAGGGACCATATATCTGGAAAAGGACCTTTTTGACCTGGGAAGAAGTGACTCATTTCATTATCAGTGACCAGTGCATTTTTACAAGCTGGCCACAGCTGTCTGGGAACGCTTGGTTGTCTCTTTCTCATAGTTTAAGAGTGGTGGCCTTATCCCTTCAAGGGCATTAATTTTCTGCCTCC
This sequence comes from Arvicanthis niloticus, assembly GCF_011762505.2. Classification (NCBI taxonomy): domain Eukaryota; kingdom Metazoa; phylum Chordata; class Mammalia; order Rodentia; family Muridae; genus Arvicanthis; species Arvicanthis niloticus. The sequence continues at coordinate 33,535,766 of NC_133434.1, forward strand.
TTCAAAGACAGGGGACATTTGCAGGGGTGGGGGAGGGGGGAGTGGTGACTGTCTAAAGCAGAAGAGAGTGCTAAACTCCAGGGCACCAGGGGATAAGGCAGAAGAACGTCTGCCTTTTATCTTGGTGCCAGGGCTCTCTTCAAAGCCTGTAGGGCAGTTTATTAATTAGTGGTTGATATGAGAGGGTTTAGCCCATTGTAGGTAAGGCCACCCCTGGGCTGGTTCCGGGTTCTGTAAGAAAGCAAGCTGAACAAGCCATGGCTGAGTAAGCCAGTAAGCAGTACCTCTCCATGACCTATGTCTCAGCTCCTGCCTCCAGGTTCCAGCTCTGTTTGAGTTCCTGTCCTGGCTTCCTTCAATGATGAGAAGCAACAAGAAACCATGAGGCAAATATACCCTTTCTTTTCTCCTCAGCTTGCTTTTGGTCATGGTGTTTCATTGTAGCAATTGAAACCCGAAGACAGGAAAGGACTCCTAAGAGTTGTCTCCTGATTTCTACTGCACATAAGCACCTATACTGTTGTGACACTCTTGCTGGGGAGACAAGGACAAATGTCTCTTACCCCCCAGTAGGGAAACAGAGATACCATCAAAGTCCAACTTGTGAAGCAATGATTTTATTAGTTATTTACAGAAACACAAATGATACAAGGTCAGCTGTACTACCAAAAGCCCACCCCTAGTGTGAGTGATAGGTCTCAGAAGCTAGAAACCTGGAACACACTACATAGCTTGCAGGCAACATATGGTGACTATCCCTTCCAGACAGCTCAGCAGATCAGAGCCTCTTCCAGGTAGCTTATCTTGTTTGAGAAAGTCCCTCAGCAGTCTTTACTGCTTAGATAGACTTGGAAAGGGAGAGGCCTAGTGAATCTGCTCAGTTTCAGGGACTTCCTGAAACCATTTGAGTTGTTTATTTCCTGAGCTTAGTAAGCTTCCCTGAACGATAAACTGTTTCACCTCCATTTTAACATCTTGTTCCTTCATGTGCTTCCCTTCAAAATGGAAGATGTTCATCTTGGAGCTGAAGAGATAACTTAGTGGTTAGGAATGTGTACTGTTCTTGCAGAGGAAGGACCAACCACCTAAACTTCTGTTTAAGGACATCTGATTCCCTATGGCTTCTGAGAGCACTTGCACACATGTGATACACACAAACTAACAAAAGCACACACACACACGCTCAGGGCAATAAGGAGGACTCCCTTCATTGGCAGGGGCTTCTCTCTGACCATGTCTGGGAATTCTAAGCTCCCCCCACCCCATGCCTCTACTTGAGGAATGTCACGTAGCCTTAATTAGATTACAGGATCAATTTTCTTTCTCCTGATAAGAACCCATTCAGTACATGAGATTTCTGAAAGGCTTCCCCATGCAAATGAGGCACTTCAGTACCCTAAACCCTCAGCCAATGAGCTTTGCCCAACTCTTACCCCCAAACTTGATATCGTTGAATCGTCCATTGTCTCTGTCTTCAGACACACCAGAAGGGGGCATCAGGTCCCATTACAGATGCTTGTAAGCCACCATGTGGTTACCGGGAATTGAACTCAGGACCTCTAGAAGAGCAGTCAATGCTCTTAACCACTGAGCCATCTCTCCAGCCTCTTGATTACCACTTCTTAGTAATTTTAAACCACTTCTTTAAAATCAGGAAATATAATGACGTCATAGTGGTTCTCACCTATAATCCCAGCAATAGGGAGACAGAAGAAGGAAGTAAACTGTCTTCAGCAGTCGTATGTTGCTGGATTGTGTTGTGTTAGCCAGTCATTTATTGGAATAGTTATACTATTGCCATTCAATGTTATATCCATGCACTTGGATTGGTGCCAATCTATTTTTCTCTTTTTTTTTCTGTCTCATGCCTTTAATTTCTTGGTCCCTCCATGCTTGTGTTAAGTATATTTTCGTACTATATTAACTCCTCTGTTGATATTTGTTTGTGAGACAGGCACTCATAGAACCAAGGTTACTGTGTAGCTGAGGTTAGCCTTAACCTCAACCTTCTTGTCTCTACTTTACCAGGGCTGGGATTACAAGAGTGTATCATCATGCTTGTCTTTCTTGATTGTTTTAAAGCTTATTTTGATGTGGGGCATTGAGAGGACCTTATGCATGCAACCCAGGCTGGCCTTCAACTCCTGATCCTTCTGTCTCCACCCCTAAGGTACTGTGGTTACAGGCATGAACCACTACAAATAGCCTTTTAAAGTGTATTTTAAGAGTTGCTTTTCTCAGTAGGGCATAGTTAGTGTACAGTCCTTTAATTTCAGCACTTGGAAAGCAGAGGGAGGTGGATCTCTGTGAATTCAATGCCACCCTAGTCTACATAGAAAGTTCCAGGCCAACCAGGGATAGATAGATAGATAGATAGATAGATAGATAGATAGATAGATAGATCTTGTGTTTCTGCATCCCTGAAAAAAGGTTTCCTAGTCAGTTAAGAATTAAAACACCAATGCACGACATTATCTGCTTTTATTCATTCATCCATTTATTCATTTGGAGGTTGGGTCTCGTGAAGCCCAGGCTGGCCTCAGACTTGCTCTGGAGCCAGGACGAGTCTTAAACTGTTCTTCCTTCTATCACTTCTTCACCTCCCAAGTGATGCCACTGCTGTCTTACACCACATCAACTACTCTCTGCTTTATACTGATTTAATTCTGGTAAAATTCTGTAGCTTTGTCTTGTTCCCTGTCTCCTGTTTTGTGCTAATTTTTTTTTCATGTTTGTATAAACCTAGCAGTACCTTGGCATAATTATTGCTTTGTACATGTCTATGTTTTTTTTTAAAGAGTCATTTATTCACGTATTTCATGTATATGAGTGCTCTGTCTTCAGACACACCAGAAGAGGGCATCAGATTCCATTACAGAATTTTGTGAGCCACCAGTGGTCATTGGGAATTGAAATCAGGACCTTGTAAGAACAGTCAAGACTTTTCTTCAGCCCCGTGTCTATGTGTTTTAACATAAGTAAAACAAGGACAAATGTACTGTGATTCCAATTCTATGAATCTCCTATAGTAGCTAAATTCAAAGACAGAAAGAATGGTTGCCAGTGAGGATGGAGATGTGGCTTAGCAGCTAAAAGCACTGGCTGCTCTCCCAGAGGACAAGGGTTCAAGTCCCAGCGCTCATATGGTGACTTTCAACTGTCTGTAACTCCAGTTTCAGTGTTCCAACATCTTCTTGTGCCATATATGTGGTGCGCAGACATGCAGCCAGAACATCAATCAATACACAAAATAAAATAATACAAGTGGTAAAGAATGGTTGGCAGGGTCTGGGCTAGGGAGGGCAGTAACATAGCATTTGAGCATCTCAGCTAGAGAAGGTAAAAGAATTCTGGAGATGATCTGGGTATAGTGGCCCACACCTTTAATCCCAGCACCCTGGTGGCAGAGCAGATGGATCTCTATAAATTCAAGACCAGAATGATCTACATAGTGAGTTCTGGGATAGCCAAAGCTACACAAGGAGACCCTGTTCTGAAAAACCAAACAGTTCCGAAGGTGGATGATGGGAGTGGCCACACAATACGGAGAATGTGTTCAATGACACAGAGTTATACCCCCAAAGGCCTGGACATCATCATTCATTCTTGTAATCCCAATATGAAGGAAACTGAAGATGCAGGAAGAGCTAAAGGCCAGCTTGGGCAACTGACCCTCTTTCCAAAAACAAACAAACAAACAAACAAACAAACAAAACCACTTAAATGTTAAGTGATGCAATTTGAAAAGTATTTATTTTATTATTTTTGTTTTATGCCTATGAGTTTTTAACTGCATATATGCCCGTGTACCATGTGTGTGCCTGGTGCCCACAGTAACTCAGAAGAGGGCGCTGGATTTCCTAGGACTGGAATTTAGGACTCACATAACCACAAGCAGCCATGTGGGTGCAGGGAATCAAACCTGGGTCCTCTAAAAACAGCCAGGACTTTTACTGTTTTTGCTTTGTTGTTGTGTGTTCCGCGCCCCTTTTCGAGTCCCCTCGCCCGCGAAAGAGACACGTGAGGCAGTGTTTGGGTAGTTACTACAACGAGGCTTTATTCTTGTATCAGCTGAAGCGGAAGACCCCAAGCCCGGGAAAGGCACTGCTATATGTACCCTAGAGTGGTGTGTTCACTTCTGATTGGCTGTTCACTCATCACCCCATATTACGCCCCGGGATGGGCAGTGACTTTGGTGCGCTTTTGCCTTTTGCACCTGCGCAGTTAGTTGTTTACTTGTGGGAGCACAGGATGCCCGCGCCATCTTGTAATGGCGAATGTTGTCACGCTCACTGCGGTTCCTAACAGTTGTGTGTTTAATTTTTGTTTGAGACAGGATCTCTATATACCCCTTGCTATCCTGGAACTCACTATATAGACCATACTGGCCTAGAACTCAGAGATCCACCTGTCTTTGCCTCCCACATGCTGAAATTAAGTGCTCTTAACTGTGTGTGTGTATATGTATGTGTGTGTATATATGTGTATATATATGTATATATGTGTATATGTGCATATATATGTGTATATGTGCATATGTATATATGTGTATATGTGTGTATATATGTATATATGTGTATATATGTATATATGCATATATGTGTATATACATATATATGTATATATATGTATATGTGCATATATACGTGTATATATGTATATATGTGTATATATGTGTGTGTATATATATATATATACACACATACATATGTACATATATACATGTATACATATATACATTACTGGGTTCTTATACCTCTACCATCCTCCCGACCCTTATTCCACCTTAATTCCTTCCAACCCCCCAACAGGAGGTAGGAGATAAAGGTTAGAGGAGAAAAGGGGCACAGACCTCTTTACGCTGTTTCTGGCTGATTAGGGGCATTCATTGGGTTCCTTGGGGCAAGTCCCATCTTTGTCTTCAGAATATCCAGCCGTCCAGCAAATCAGCAATCCAGTAGAATGGCAAATGCAACAGCAAACAAAGCAGCAGGGACCAGCAGGGACCAGCAGGGACCAGCAGGGACCAGCAGCCACAGCAGGGGCAGCAGCAAGGGGAGTAGCAGCTGCCACAGGCTGGCTCTCCCATTTATACCTTCTCCAGAGTCTCCAGAATTAAACTATCACAGCTGGCAAAAATCATACTCCTATTAACCCACCAGGCAAATCATAATCACCTGCTATGAAACAGCCTCTTACCCCACACCTGGGAGTAAAACAAAAACATATTCATAAAACACAACTGGGTTTTTTTAAGAAACCAAAATTCTCACTACACTTAATTGCCAAGCCATCCCTTCAGCTTATTTATTTTATTATTTATTTATCTATTAATTTTTTGTTTTTTATGTGTGTGGCTGTTTCACCTGCGTATATGTTTGAGTACCACTTTATGCCTGGTGCCCAGGGAAGCCAGAAGAGGGCATCAGATTCTCTGGACCTGGAGTTACAGATAGGTGTGAGCTGCCATGTGGGGGCTGGGAAATGAACACAGGTCCTCTAGAAGAGCAGCCAGTGCTCTTCACCACTGAACCATCTCGAAAGGTCCTTTAGTTTTTAATTATGTGTATATGCATGTGGGTTTGTGAAGATAGATATAATGCCCCTGGAGGCCAAGGAGGGTATCGGATCTCTTGGAGATGGAGTTACAGGAAGTTATAAATCCCCTGCCATGGGCACTGGGCACTGAACCTTGGTCCTCTGTAAGAGTAGTTCACAATGCTGGGCCTGTCTGTCTATCTGTCTTGAGAACGCCAATCTATTTTTTTCCCTCCATGTTCTTAAGACTGGATGATTTGTATTGCTTTATTCTCAAGTTCATTATTTTGTTCTGCCATTGCAAATGCTCGGCTTACCCTTTATAATGAATCTTACATTTTTACTTGTTGTCTCTTGAGCTTTAGATTTTCCATTCAAGCTTCTGGTTTTGTTTTGGTTTTGGTTTTGGTTTTGAGTTCCTGTATGTTCATTATTGTCTTCATATTTTCCTCTGATTCTTTGGACAGCTGTACAATAACAGCTTTAGTTTTGTTGTCAGGAAACCTGACACCTTCAGCCAGTCAGTCAGTTCCTAACAATTTCTTTTTTCTCCATGTGAGTCATGCTTTCTTATTTCCTTGTTACCTCATTTTTGGTAATATGTGGAAACCTGGGTCATGATTTCTTTCTATAGTGTCTTAGTCAAGGTTTTTATTGCTGTTTAGAGACATCAAAACCACAGCAACCCTTATTTAAAAAAAAAAAAAAAAGCATTTAATTGGAGCTGGCTAATAGTTTGGAGGTTTATCTTAGTCCATTATTATCATGGCAGGAAGCATGGTAGCATACAGGGAGACATGGTGCTGGAAAAGAAACGAGGTTCTATATCTGAATCAGCAGGCAGCAGGAAGAGAGAATGACACTGGACTTGGCTTGAGCATCTGAAACCTCAAAGTCCACCCCCAGTGACACACTGCCTCCAAGAAGATCGATCACACCTCCTCCAACAAGGCCACACCTCCTAACAGTGCCCCATCCTACTAGCCTATGGGGACCGTTTTCATTCAAACCATCACAAAGAGTTTAATTTTTGGTGGGGGGGGGGGGGCTTTGCTATTGTCCAGATAGGATCTCATGTAACCCAGATTGGCCTTAAACTCATTGTATATCCAAAGGTAACCTTGTGGAGCTGAGAAAAAGCAGAGAACAACAACAAAAAATGTGTCAAGGGTAATAAACCTTCAGATGGGAGAAAGTCCAATTCTATTCAAAATACATTTCAAAACAACATAAAATTTAATCACTTAGTTTGGTGGTGGTGGTGGTGGTGGTAGTGATGGTGGCACACACTGAAGAGGCTGGGCAGCCAGCCTCCATACTCTAGCTGAGCACAAAGCTTCCCCTCACCTCAGCACTCCACAAAAGTTTCCACTTGCTCTGTCCGGCTGCCTGACCCTTCCAAGGAGGCACAGCCTGTTCCCATTCCACAATGGCGCTCCCTAATGAAAACCCCCTCCCAGGAACGGCAAATGCCAGTTTGAGAGCAGATGAACAGCAACAACTCCCAGCCCCCCATGTTGCCGAGGCTGGCACCCTCACTGATGGATGGCTAAGCACTCCCCAGTGCAGGTGGCCCCTCTCCTTAGGAAAAGCACAAGACCAAACACCCTTAAGGAGATAAGCGCCACACTTTGGGGGCAATCATGCATTCCCAAACAGTTGTGGCCAGTTTGTGACAACACTAGTCCCTTATAGCACCATAAAGGCCAAAAGAGCTTCCCTCTCCAATTGTGCGACCCACCTGCCACCTAAACAAATGATAATGTGTTTGAGAATGACTTCTCTTATCATTTTCCTTGTCATGTAACCCTAAAACCCCAGAATCTGCTTGTGTATAAATGACCTGAGACCCTAGACGCGGGACCACAATCCTGCCCTGCGTAGTGGGAACTGATTGCGATCCAAACCAGGTTTGAATTTTTTATAGACTCTTTTGTCTCACTACATCGAGTTGGCAATTCTTTGAGCTCTTCTGGGAATCCCGAGATCTGGTCATAATAATACCTTTAATTCCAACACTCAGGAGGCAAAGGCAGGCAGATCTCTGAGTTCAAGGCCAGCCTGGTCTACAGAGTAAGTTCCAGGACAGCTGGAATTACACAGACAAATCCTGTCTTGAAAAACAAAACCAAAAAAGTGAGAGTTTGCTAGGCATGCTGTCACAGGCCTTTAGTCTCAGCACTCAGGAGGCAAATGGGTCAATAAGAGCTTGAGGCTAGCCTGGTCTACACAGAGAGAGCCAGACCAGCCAGAGTTGCATAGTGAGACCTTTCTCAAAAACAAACAAACAAACAAACAAAAAACAGTCATTATTGTTACTTTTTTTAAAATGTGGTTTTTTGACCATATATCCTTTATTGTTTTGCTTGTTTTGGTTTTGGGTTTTTCAAGACAAGGTTTCTGTAACAGCCCTGGCTGTCCTGGAACTGACTCTGTAAACCAGGCTGGCCTCAAACTCAGAGATCCACCTGCCTCTGCCTCCCTGGTGCTGGGATTAGGGTGTGTGCCACCACTGTCTAGCAAATTCTTTTATTGTTAAGTCAAAATAATTAATAAAGGCAAATGTCACAAGGTGAGAGTTAACACTACTAAGACCATCAAAGGAAGTGAGATGGAACAGGCTGCAGGGACCTTAGGGAGTGAATTCGGGAAGGACAGCAGTGAGAAGGGAATGCCTGAAGATACTCCCAAGGGCGCCTGGTTGTCATCTGGTCCTGACAGTGCCTAGGTAACAAAATAATGGGGTAAGATTTATTTATTTTTTAATTAAAAACTTACCTTACTATTTTATGTATATGGTGTTTGTTGGGGTTCAGGAATCTCTACTCAAACCAAACAAACAACTGATCTCAGTTAAGCAAGAATAGTTTATTGAACACACACCTTAATATTGGACATCTAGGACTGCAAAAAGGAAAAACCTAATTACATTATTAGTCTGTTCTCAAGGTAGACTTTTTATAGGAAAAAACAGTTTCAAATTTTAAAGGGTACGGAGGGGAGCAGTTGGCTTTCTAGGCAAAGTATTATCAGCCAACCTTGAGGCTGACTGGTCCTGAGTAAGGTATGGGGGTTGGTGGATGGGCAGTGAACATGTGTTGGGGTCCACACTAGCCCCACATTGGGGCGGCCAAAATAATGTTGCAGCCCAGGCAAAATGTTGAGGCCCGGGCCAACCCACGTTTGGGTGGCCACTGTATCCCGGCCCAAGCTGCTGTTTCGGTCTACGGGTCGGGGTTCAGCAAGAGCGAGGGTGAGGGCAGACTCTACCTAATGTCTAATGTGTCTGATTCGCCTGATCTCAGTCTGATTCTGATCTGTTCTGTCTCTGCCTTTTATATGTCTCACTTCTAAGACACGCCTTTAAGTTACACCTTTAATCATGCCCTTAGGTCTTGTCTCTAAATCTGATCTCTACACTTCTAAGTCACACTCTTAAATTACACACCTTTAACTCACACACCCAAGGTATCTAAACCAAGATTATCAGAGTGTGCTCAGCTGTTGTAGGCTATTGTAATCCAAGTCTCATGTCAGGGTATATGGCTCAAGATGGCTGCAAAGCTGATAGCCACTTTCTGCTAAAAGTCGGCCCCCAACAAACATGGGATTTCAGAACATTGAGATAACAGAGCACGAGTGTTATAATCGTAACTTTTTGGCATATGTCAAAGCCACAGGGTCAGCCACAAAACCTATAGTGGGCTCATACATAGGTGCAGGAAGTGCTGCCCAGTGATCAGCTCTGACTCAAGATATTTTAGATATAACAGTTCATACTGACCTTTGACTTGATGGGTCCTCTGTAAAGCTTTGTGGAATTTTTTTTTTTTTTTTTTTTTTTGGTTTTTCGAGACAGGGTTTCTCTGTGTAGTCCTGGCTGTCCTGGAACTCACTCTGTAGACTAGGCTGGCCTCGAACTCAGAAATCCGCCTGCCTCTGCCTCCCAAGTGCTGGGACTAAAGGCGTGTGCCACCACCGCCCAGCTGTGGAATTTCTTATAATTAGCAAACCTCATACAGAACATTCAGAACATACAGAATAAAACAGGGGATGTGGTCAGCGTGTCCTTGAGCCAAGTCACTTCTCTGTGTCAGTGACTGGCAGGCATGTTACAGCAACAGTATGAAATAGCTGGCAGGCATGGAACAAAGTGGCCACAGCTATTTTGGGGCAGAGCACAGATCACAACAGTATTTTGCCTGTGTGTGTGTGTGTGTGTGTGTGTGTGTGTGTGTGTGTGTGTGTGTATACATGCCCATGCCCAGTGGCCAGAAGAGGGCATCTTCCATCTCTTTTTGGTCATCTTTGATCAATACAGCTGGTCACCACATTCCCATTATCATCATGCCATGTCCTTCCTCAGGAGAGTCATCTGTGCCTGCTTCAGGCTCTGCCTTCACGTTAGTCTGATCTTCCCTCAGAGAGGTGCCCTTCGCTCACATGTGCTTGGTTTTGGAAACCCAATACAAGGGGCTGAGGTGCATATTTACACATCAATGCAGATCTGGCCTCTGGGTTCTCCCAGAATCCTTCAGTCCCAACCTGGCATACCCTGCCTCCACCCCTGAACTGCCCAGCTCTGGGGCTGGGCCGCCCTTCCCCCAGAGGGTCTTCCCTATATAAACTAAATGTTTTGGTTTCTTCCTCTCTCTCTCTGTCTCCTCCTTTCTCCTCCTTCTCTCTCCTCTCTCTGTGTGTATACACTTTCTCTCTTTCTCTTTCCCTCTTCTCATTTCTCTTTCCCCATGGTGACTTCCCTGGCCTCAGTCTTGGGGCCAGTTAACTCGCCCACCTGAGAACACCTTCCCAGTAAACCTGCATTTAATATAATCTAATTTATCTTGAATTATCTCATTTTACCTGTGGAGAAATAACCTATCAATGTGTGACACTGTTAGGGGACTGATAAAGGAACAAAGCAAAGGATGCCATTTTAGTGCAACTTGGTGAACCATTGAGTTTTACTGTTGTTACTGGCAGCAATATATATGGGTGAGGGGTTCCTTGCAGGTGCAGGAATGATTCTAAGACAGCTGTATCCCCAGAGCTCACCCCAGCATGATTGACAGCTCACAAAAGCAGGGAACCTGGAGCACACGGCACAGCCTGCAGGCAGCTCACTGGGTTGGACAGTGTGTCCTTTCTAAGTGCCCCCCCCCCCATTGGTCTGAGCCTCTTCCAGGCAGTTACATCTGGGAGAGTCTCTGAGCAGTCCTTACAGTTTCCTGTATGCTTGGGGAGAGAGGGGTCTACTGAATCTGATCCATTTCAGGAACTTCCTGAAGTTATTTTGAGTTGTTCCGTGAGCTTAAAGGGCCTCCCTGCAAGGTGGAAGTTTTCATCTCTCTTGAGAGCAATCTGTGTCTCACCAAGCTTCGCTCCCAGACAGACAGCTTCACCTTGGAGGAAATTACCTCACAACAGCTCTTCTTGTGGTTCATCTTTATCTCTACTGTGTGCTTGCTCTTTGTCAATTTTTCCAGAGTGTTCAGCAGAGAATCTGCTTTTTTTCTTTTATCGGAGTCAGCTCCTCCTTAGTGTCCTGAAGGTCACTTTGTCCACTCCCAGAACTGAAGCCACTTTGTCCCTTCCTGAGGTGTTTCCTGATACATGTTGGCATTCAGTGGGACTCTCAGCACCAACAGGAGGAGGAATGTGTGCTGGAGAACCACACGTCCTGTCCATGAAAGTTGGTCCAAGTCAAATGAGGAACTAACTGCGCATTCCCGATGCAGATCCTTTTGTAAGACTTCCCTCCCCTCCATACAGAGCTTTCCAACCACTGACAGCCTCAAGCTTGAAAGGGCCCAGCATCTCGGTGAGTGCTGACACACAAAGAATGATGCAAGGGAGCAGGAGGGAGCTTGCAGGGAACTGATGAAACATTTTAATTAATAAAGCCTTTAAAGAGGCAAACCTGAAGACCTGATTGTAAATCTATAGATACTTTGATGGGCTCAAAATTCTTCTCAGCCCCTGCCAGGTTTGACTGCTCTTTGCTGATTGGTCCTGTTCTTCATCCTATTTGAGTGTCCACATTAAACTAATCTGGATTCAATTGGACCCATCTTGCCGCAGATGGTATCCTATAAATCTGAGCTTTGGTGGTGAAGGATACACAGGGTGCCTGAGAATTCAGTGGAGAAATGGTCACTTGGCCACAGGATTTGCTGAAGGGACTCTTTCCCGCCCCAGCCTCCAAGACTACATGCCTTGGTGGATGACAGGAATTCCTTCACTGACACAATTTCCTGCCTCCAGATGTAGGCCACTCATCACTTCAGAGACCTGTTCCAGAAGCTTGGAAAACTGTCACCTTTCTCAAACCTGCAGTCTTGCTCTGCCAAGGATGGCTCTTGATGTCTCCTGATTTTTTTTTTTTTCCTTTGAATTCTAACGCTTCTCAGAGCTATACAGGTTCTTGGGTTAACCTTGAATTGACAATAAAGTACCCCCAGTCTGCAACCTGAACATCTGCCTGCTCTGTTCTTGGAGTAAGGTGGGACAAGAACCTGGCTGGCAAAAGGACAGAAAGGACGACCTCCTTTGTTTTGCGCCTGCAGTCAGAATAATATCTAAAGCCTGTCCAGCTTTTATTCGGTCACCGTTTCCTGCCGGGCATTCCTTAACATACCGAACACCATATTAACGTATTAACGCTGAGCACTGCTTGTGCTCACACAACTCTGCCATGCTTCAAGAAGATTGCTTCTCTGTCAGCTTCTTGACCACAGGAGTGCTGAGAATCCCAATAATACACATGTGTTTACCGAGCACATTTTGTCGTGTTGGTAACATTGCTAGCCATTTCCTTTGGTGATAAAGTTCCTTATAAAGCTTAAAACGGCAGCTGAAGATGGTGTGGAGGGGGGACTCACAAGAGAGGGGAGAAGACATGAGATTCAATTCTGACTCACCTACACCAAGGATAAGCCAAGCTGCAGGAGGCCAGCAGCTCACCACCATTCAGTCTCCGTTCTTCACACAAAAATCCTTCCAATTTAGACTTTTTTTGTTGTTGGACAGATGGGTTACCTGCATATTGTCTTCTTGTTTAAGTCTTCCACAACAGCAGCAAACGCTGCTGTCTTACTTTCTCTGTCTTTCTCTCTCTCCACCTCTCTCTGAGTCAGGGTTTCTCTGGGTAGCCCTGACTGGCCTGGATCTCACTATATAGACTAGACTGGCCTTGAACTCACAGAGATCTGTTTGTCCTTATCTCCCAAATGATGGGATTTTATCTCCACCACACCCTGCCCCTCACCTATCTTGTTGAGCTTTTTCCTCTCACTCAGGAAGTGGTTCTCCAGGAAGTCACAGAGATGGGAGGGCTTAGTCTGTGCAGGCAGAACCCAGTACATGAAAATCCAAAAGAGTCTGATGGAGGTTCTGTTTTAGGGCTGGGCGGCTTCTGTGGCCTCCTGAGTGGGTAAAACAGGGAATAAATGGGGCAAACATTTATTTCCAGGCTTTTGTACATTCTGGAAGAATGTATGGCCTCTATGCTGGTTCTTCATCTTAGGGCAATGCCTGGTACCTTTAGATTTCTCTGTCAACTTATGGAAGAAGAGGCTCACGCCCTGTTGGTTGATCCTGGAAGCTGGAGGTGGTGAGAAGTGGGTCTTGAAAGTTGCAATTAGAGATACCAGAAAGATGTTGGAAATTAAAATGGCCCAGTGTAAAGTACAGTCTGTAATGTCATCACTTGGGAGATGAGGGAATGTGAACCAGGAATTCTAGGACAGCCTGGGATACATGACATGGAGTCTCAAATACGAAAACAAAAACCAGGCCGGGGTGGGAGTGCATGTCTTTCTTTCATCCCAGCACTCAGAAGGCAGAGGCAGGTAGATCTCTGTGAGCTGGAGGCCATCCTGGTCTACACATCAAGTTCCAGGACAACCAGAGCTACATAGTAAGACCCTGTCTCAAAAAACAAAACAAAACAAAAAACGTATGTTTAAAAGAATTTTTAATAAACTGCAACTTCACACTGGTTTGATCATACATGACTCTCTGATGCAAATCAAGAGTCATAGCAAAGTGTGATGCCTCATGCCTGGGGTCTCAGCATTTGGATGGCTGAGGTAAGATCTCTGCGTGGGCTAAACAGTGAGCTCTAAGTCAACCACAGCTAACTAGCGAGATCTCATCACAGCAGAAAGAATCCCAGCTTCACCCGAGGCCTCTGTGACAAGCTCCTCAGGCTGCTGCAGTGGTCATGTGGGCTGTGTCTTGATGCCACTGACAGTTTGTATTGAAGGAATCTCAGATCTCAGCCTAAACTTAAAAATTAACTTTTCCAGAGACATGTTCCAGGAGAAGCACATTCCAAAGACTTACACACACATTCCAGAAGAAGGGCCCAAGATAAGAGAGTTAAAAGGTTATCAGGAAGCTGGGCCCTTAGCGCAATAAACCTGGGTAAACAGGAGTTATGGTAAGAGTAAGATAGACTTAGCTAACACTCATTGTCATAAGATAATGCGCAAACATGTGTTGCCAAGAAACCGGACGTGGGAGCAGCCATTTGAGGTCAGCCTTTGTGGTTAGCATTGTCTAAAAGGTGATTGTAAAACTGCCTTCCTGAGCCTTGTAAAAACTGCTCTTAGCTTTAGCTCGGGGTTCCTCTAGCCTGCGTGTGTGTGTGGGGGGGGGGGTGGAACCCCAGTGCACTGGATCAATAAACCTCTTGCTTTTGCATCAAACCCCCTGTCTGTGATTGTTTCTGTGGGAGCGCATCTTCCCAGATTGGATCTTAGGGTCAAAGTCCCAGAGAGTCAAGAGTTCTCCATCCTGTTGTGGGGTCAGAGAAACCTAGGAGAAGTAGGTCGCTATTAAGGGTATAAGCACACGGAGAAACACCATAGAAAGCGGAAATGTTAAACATGAAGGCTGTGTCTTCACTGGAGGAGATGTGCACACCGTTTTCCATCCAGATGGAAAGAGCCTGGTGATCTGTGCTAGCCATGGACCCAGGGCATACAGGAGTCCCCCAGACTATTATGTTTCTCCCAAGCTCTCTCTCTCTAGACCTTTGTCCTTAGCTTTGCTTCTCAATCAATGGACTCCATCTTTGGGGAAGATGGTACATGGGCTTTATAGCCTTTAACACAATAGAAACGATGGAAACCATACCAGATTCTAGGCCCTTAAACTATAGAACCTGTCCATGGTAAGGGTCACACATACTTTGTAAAACAGTTTCTTTTTTGGGGGGGTGGGAGGTTTCGAGACAGGGTTTCTCTGTGTAGCCCTGGCTGTCCTGGAACTCACTCTGTAGACCAGGCTGGACTTGAACTCAGAAATCCGCCTGCCTCTGCCTCCCAAGTGCTGGGATTAAAGGTGTACGCCACCACTGCCCAGGAGCAAAAGAATTTCAATTGAGTCATACCTTAAGCTTTATTGTGCACACGGAATTGAAATATGTTTTTTCCTTGATTTTTTTTTTTTTTTGAGATAGGGTTTCTCTAGGTAGCTTTGGATGTCTTGTTGGAATTCACTGTGTAGACCAGGCTGGCCTTAAACTCACAGAGATCTACCTTCCTCTGTCTCCCAAATGCTTGGATTAAAAGGTGTGTGCCATCACTACCTGGCTGCTTTTTAATTTTTTATTGCATTCATTTGGGGACAGGTGAGAGTTGTGTTGTCAGAGGACAACTTGCTGATGTCAGTTCTCTCTTTCTACCATGTGGCGCAGGCCAGGAATAGAACAAAGGTTTTCAGGCTCTAGGGCCTGAAGACAAACTTTTGTCTCAAGACAGAATATCTCTGTGTAGCCCCAGCTGCCTTAGAGCTCACTCTGTAGACCAGGCTGGCCTCAAACTCAGAAATCTCCCTGCTTCTGCCTCCCAAGTGCTGAGATTGAAGGCATGAGCCACCATGGTCTGGCAACAAACAAGTTTTAGTGTAAAACAATTTGACAGTGTTAGGAAGAGAGTTTTCTCTTCAGCTACTCTACATATTATCTGATACAGGAAATGCTATTTTCAAAATCCTTCTACATATTCTTTAATGTTCCTTTTAATATTTTCTTTTTCAAGACTTTTAAAAGAGCCAGATATGATGGAACAGGCCTTTAATCTCGGCACTCAGGAAGCAGAGGCAGGTGGATCTCTGAGTTCAAAAGATTGGAGGAACCCCGCTGAAGCTGTCCCTACATTGTAGCTTGGGTCACTCAGTGGGCTTTTCCGTCTCTTGGGCCATGTAGGAGGAAGCAGGTTTCAGCCTGGGGGCCAGGTATTTAGAAGTGTAGGGCTCTTTGTGGTGTATGTGTGAGGATGAGAGTCAGAGTAGGTCACAGAGACTGTGGATGGAACTATACACTGTCACTATTATGGTTGTCTCGGGCAAGGTTCTTGAGCAAAGGGACATGAAGGCCAGCTTTCTGTTTTCCATCCTGGATCTAGCTCTGCAGATTAACCTTGAACTTAGAGATCTGTCTCCCGGACTAAAGGTGTGTACCACTACACCTGGATTTAAGCTTTTCTTCACCTAGAACATGTTCTGTCCCAGGCTGGCCTTGAACTCAGATCAGAGTTCTGTTTGGCTTTATCTCCTGGGATTGAAGGTGTGTACCACCATGCCTGGATCTGAATTTACCTGGGTAGGATCTTGCCCCAGAGTCTCGGTCTCTTAATCTGCTGTCTCTTAGAACACAGGTTCGGCTCGATTTCACTTCCTGGAGCCACTTTAATACTCGAACCATATATTTTATATTTTTCCTTTCTAAGCTTGCTATGCTTGTTCAAAATGCTCTTCATAAGACTTAACCAGAGCCAGGCAGTGGTGGCGCATGCCTTTAATCCCAGCACTTGGGAGGCAGAGGCAGGCAGATTTCTGAGTTTGAGGCCAGCCTGGTCTACAGAGTGAGTAGTGAGTACCAGGACAGCCAGGGCTACACAGAGAAACCCTGTCTCAAAAAAAACAGGGGAAAAAAAAAAAGACTTAACCAGAGAACAAAGTCTATAATGGGCATTTCTGAGACTTCCTTTGTCAATGCTGTTAATCTGAGTATCTTCACCTTAGCCTCAGGCAGAGTCTTCAGACAAGGGCAAAAAGTAGCCATGTTTTTTTTTTACCAAAAATACCACAAAAACAGTCTCTAGGTCACATATTGAAATTCTCCACTGAAACCTCTTGGGACAGGTCTGCACAATTCAAATCACTTTCAGTAACAAAGCTTCCATATTCCTATTAGGATGGCCCATTAAGCCCCACTTAAAGCATTCCACTGCTTTCCAAATCCAAAGTCCCAAAATTCACATTCTTTAAAAAAAAAAAAAAAGAGAGAGAGAGAGAGAGAGAGAGAGAGAGAGAGAGAGAGAGAGAGAGAAAGGCATGGACAGGCCTATCACAGCAATACCCCACTACTGGTACTAACTTCTGTCTTAGAGTTTTACTACTACGAACAGACATTATGACCAAGGCAACTCTTATAAGGACAACATTTAATTGGGGCTGGCTTACAGGTTCAGAGGTTCAGTCCATTATCAATAAGGCAGGAACATGGCAGCATCCAGGCAGGCATGGTGCAGGAGGAGCTGAGAGTTCTACATCTTCATCTGAAGGCTGCTAGTGGAAGACTGACCTCCAGGCAGCTAGGATGAGGGTTTTAAGTCTATGCCCACAGTGACACACCTACTCCAAGCAAGGCCACAGTTCCTACTACTGCCACTCCCTGGGCCAATCATCACAATGTCCACCACAGGAGAGGCAGTAAACTACCAAGATGACCCTATAGCATGAGCCACTGACAGTCACTGGCCATTCTGATGCTGGCATAAAGGATGTAGCCACAGTCAGAGAGATGGAGGGCATGCATGGTCCCCACTAAAAAGGGCAGGGTTAGCTACTATTGCTAAGAGATTATTTAGCCTGCCAGCATCGGAGATGAAACCCAAGTTCACCAAAGCACATTGTTCCTTAAGTAGATCTGTTGCCTCTGTATAGCCAAGCCAACCACTTGGGGCCAATTCTATCTTGATTTATTATCATAGGCCAATATCTATTTCAAATAGCCTGTTTATTTTTATTTTATGTATGTGGGTGCTTTGACTTCATATATGTCTTTGTACCGTGTGAATGCAGTGTTCATGAAAGCCAGATGAGGGCACTGGATCTCCTGAAACTTGAGTTACAGATAAAGTGAGTGTGTATGGTGCTGGGATTCGAACTTAGGTCTCTGGGAGAGCAGCCAGTGTTTTTAACCACTGAGCCTTAGCTCAGCCCTTCAAATAGTCCTTTAACCAAACTGGAGTCATGGTACAGAGATGATAGTAAGAGTCGTGGATCAGGATTCCTTGCCCTGGTGAGAGCTACAGCAAGGTTCTGGGATTGCCATGCTCCATGTGTGCAGTGGTCTCCTGAGCTGCTCCTTTCTGTTCTTTCCCCAGCCTATTAAACTTGAACCTCCTTAGCACACTCCTGCTTGCTTTTGGAATGTCTTCTGACTTTAAGATCATTTTGTCACCAGCTTGCTATCAGTCACATGATGCTAAGGGCACTAAAAGCCTCATAAATGGGCTGGAGAGATGGCTCAGCGGTTAAGAGCACTGGCTGCTCTTCCAGAGGTCCTGAGTTCAATTCCCAGCAACCACATGGTGGCTCACAACCATCTGTAATGGGATCTGATGCTCTCTTCTGGTGTGTCTGAAGACAGCTACAGTGTACTCATATAAATAATAACAAATAAATACTTTCAAAAGCCTTATAAGCAACATCATAAAGTAAGGATTTACTTTACACGGAACAGTAACATTTCAGAAGTTTAAAATAATATCTAGGCATAGTGGATGCCTAAATTAGTTTCTTTTGCTGCAATGAAGCACTATGACCAAAACCA
The DNA here is from genome assembly GCF_011762505.2 of Arvicanthis niloticus. Lineage (NCBI taxonomy): Eukaryota > Metazoa > Chordata > Mammalia > Rodentia > Muridae > Arvicanthis > Arvicanthis niloticus. The sequence goes on from NC_133434.1 coordinate 33,554,151, forward strand.
AGTTGGGGAGGCAAGGGTTTATTATTCCGCGCCCCTTCCGAGTCCCCTTCGCCCGAGAAAGAGACACCTGAGGCAGTGTTTGGGTAGTTACTACAACGAGGCTTTATTCTTGTATCAGCAGAAGCGGAAGACCCCAAGCCCGGGAAAGGCACTGCTATATGTACCCTAGAGTGGTGTGTTCACTTCTGATTGGCTGTTCACTCATCACCCCATATTACGCCCCGGGATGGGCAGTGACTTTGGCTCGCTTTTGCCTTTTGCACCTGCGAAGTCAGTTGTTTACTTGTGGGAGCACAGGATGCCTGTGCCATCTTGTAATGGTGAATGTTGTCACGCTCACCGTGGCTCCTAACAGTTTATTTGGCTTACATTTCCATACCATAGACCAACAATCAAAGGAAATCAGGACAGAAATTCAAGCAGGGCAGGAACCTGAAGACAGGAGCTAATGCAGAGGCCACAGAAGGATGCTGCTTACTGGCTTGCTCCTCCAGGCTTGATCAGCCTGCCCAGGGGTGGTACCACCCACAATGGGCTGGGCCTTCCCCTATCAATCACTAATTAAGAAAATACCTTACAGGCTTGCCTACAGCCTGTTCTTATGAAGTTGTTTTCTCAGCCAAGGTTTCTTCCTCTCAGATAGCTCTAGTTTGTATCAAGTTGAAATAAAACTAGTCAGCACAGTCGCTCACTCCTGTAGTCTCCACCCGTGGGAGGTGGGGCTGAGAAGATTGCTGACTTTGAGGTCAGCCTGGACCTGAGTGACTCTTTGCCTCAAAAGAAAGTTTAAAACAACAGTCATATTATTGTTTTCAATATAAAACCCAAGAGCCTGAGAAAATGACTCAGTAGATAAACTGTTGTTGCAGGGAACCTGGGCTTGGCTCCCAGCACCCATATGATGGCTCACAACCCCCTGTAACTCCAGTTCCGGGATATCTGACTCTCTCTTCTGCCCTCTGTGGTCATCAGGAATGCACAGACATATGTGCAAGCAAACACTCATGCACATAAGACTTTTTTTTTTTAAGGTAAAGGTATGAAAGTTGTCTCTCTGCCTAACATGGTGAAGATGTGGGCGGATACTTTGCCTACAGAGGATCAAAGATCTGGGTGATGATCTCAGTTTGTCACAGCCTTTTCAGACTCATGACACTGCATTAGACCTATGTCTAATTGGTCCCTCTGAATCCCGGTGAACTCATAAAGGCCATATGTAGCTCAAGCCAGCCTTGAAATCTCCAGCCTCCTACATACTAAGATTATAGGCAGGCATCACCACTCCTGGCTTGCAGAAACTCTTTCTTTCAAAATTCATTTACTAATTAATTAATTGTATGTGTACCTGTGTGTTTGTAGGCGTGCTGTAGGTAGATGACAACTTGCAGTAGTCAGTTCTTTCCTTCTATCCCATGGGTCTCAGGTCATCAGGCTTGTGGGCAAGTGCCCTTCCTCTGTCGGCCACCTCAAGAGTGTGTGTATGTGTGTACACACGCGTGTGCATGTTGGATGCATGTTCCTGTCTGTGTGTCCCAGTGCTGGGGTTACAGGCATACACAGCACACACGGCTTTTAGCATGGGTTCTGGGGACTCAAACTCAGGTCTTCCTGCTTGCCCAGCATGCAGTCTCCTACGCTGAGCCATCTCCCTAGCCTTCCTCACCCGAGCCACTTCTAGGTGCACAGTTCATTACTGTTAGGACAACTCAGATTGTTGTATGACAGCTCTCCAGAACGTGTTCACCTTGCCAAGCAGAAACCCTACACACACTGAACTGCCAGTTCCTCCTCTCCACCCCCTGGCAACCCCTGTCCTACTTTCTGTTTCCAGGCGTTTGCTTTGCCATTAATGCAATCACATAGTGTTTGCCTTTTTGTGACTGGCTTGTTTCACTTAGGAAAGTGTCTTCAAAGGTCATATATTAGAGTATTTGCCAATTTCCTTCCTTTCTGACACTGAATATCCCATTGTGTGAGTGTGGCCCATTTGTTTATTCACTTATCCCTTGATGGACATTTGGACTGTGTTCTGCCTCCTGGCTATCGTGGGCAGCACTGCTGGGAACATGGTGTGAACGGGATCTGCCAGGGACCCTGAGTTCAGTTCTTTCAGCTATAGATCCAGAAGCGAGATGGTTGGACCATATGTTCATTCTATCTTTTTAGCTTGTAAATGTTTAGCGAATATTGTTTTTTTTTTTTTTTTTTTTCAGTCAGGTCTCACTATGTAGTCCAGGCTGGTCTAGAACTGAGATCTTTCTACCTCCGATTCCTGACTGCTGGGATGGCAGGCATGCCACCCAGCAGCCAGACCTGCATGTAGATTTGGAAGAATTTATACATTGTTTCCACAGCAGCTGAGAAGCTTACAGCCCATCAAGGCTGCAGGAGGATAGGACAACTATCTGGTAACACTTGGTAACAGCACTTGCTATTTTCTGTTATTTTGAGAGTGACTATCCCAAAGGGTGTTTTGTTTCTTCCGAATATCTTTTCTTTCCTTTTTTTTTTTTTTGAAACTATGTCTCACTATGAAGTGGAACATAGGCTAATCTGGAAGTTGCTGTATAAACCAGGCTAGTCCAGAACTTACTGTATAAATCAGGCTGGGTCTGGAACCTGTGACAACAGAGATTTCTGTTTGTGCCTCCTGAGTGCTTGGATATTCTAGGTGTACAGTGTCACACGTGGCTGGGGTGTTCATGTTCCAGATTTTATTAATTTATTATTAGTGTGTGAGTGTATGCATATATGGTGTGTGTTTGTATGTGCACAAAATGTCACAGTGTGTGTGAACAGAGGACAACTCACAGGGTTTGGTTCTCTCCTACAGTTAATTCTGGACAATGAACCGGGCCATTGGGTTTCCACAATAACTACTTTTACTTGATAAGCCATCTCACCAGCCATTGGGCTTTATTTCTTTTCTTTCTTTCTTTCTTTCTTTCTTTCTTTCTTTCTTTCTTTCTTTCTTTCTTTTGGTTTTTCAAGACAGGGTTTCTCTGTGTAGTCCTGGCTGTCCTGGAACTCACTCTGTAGACCAGGCTGGCCTCGAACTCAGAAGTCCGCCTGTCTCTGCCTCCCAAGTGCTGGGATTAAAGGCATGTGCCACCACCGCCTGGCTATTAAAAAAAAAAATTCCACCTTTTAATTTTGTGTTAACTACAAATTGATCCCATGCACTGCCAAGGAAGGACTCAAAGAAGCCCTGGCACCTTTTGCCTGTTTCCTTCTTGTTCCCTGAGATGGCATCATCCTGCAATTGTACAATGTCCATACTTAGGGAAGCGACACTGATCACTGTCTTGTTCAAATTTCATTCAGCACTACAAGTGTTCAGAGCAGCCTTTGAACAAAAAGACGGGGTCACATCACATATCCGCTTGTACTTTCCCAAGGATGTCTGTTGCATCATTGAATTAGAAACAACACAAATGTTCATCAGTAGAGGAATGGCTTAAGAGATTGTTACATTGTATTCATATAATGGGCACGGGTGCTCCCCCTGAGGAAAATGCAGGCGGCACAAGCTAGTAGTCTTGGAGGGCTGGGAATGAGGAGTCTGAGACAGGAGGATTATGAGTTCAAGGCCAGTCTATCTGAGAGAGAGAGACTATCTCAGAGATGCGGAGAGGAGAAACTTCACAACAGCTGTTTATACCGCTGGTTTCCCCCAGTCCACTCTCTTCCTCCAAGGGGTATAGTGTCAAGAGGACAGGTACCACACTGGACACAGGGTGATGCCTTTCTCATTTCTGTGGCATGGCAAAGTTTCAGACAAAAGCAGTTAAGCAAGGGGGGATTTTTGCTAGTTTTTTTTGTTTGTTTGTTTGCTTGTTCTATTGAAGCTCAGGTTGACCTCAGATTCTCTATATAGCTGAGGCTGATCTGGGTTAATTGTCCCTCGGACTCCTGAGTGCTGGGATTACAGGTGTGTGCCACCACACTCAGCTTAGGAATGGTTTATTTTGGCTCACAGTTTAAGAATGAGTAGTCAGTCAGTCAAAGAGAGGAGGATGTGACTTTTGAAGTGGTGGCAGGAGCCTAAGGGTTAATAAAATCAAGTTTATTAGAAATTAAAGCCAGGGGCTGGTGAGATGGCCAAAGGCCCTTGCTACCAAGCCTAGTGCTCTATGTTCATCTCAGGAACACAGCCCATATGGTAGGAGGAGAAAGACAGCTCCCACAAGTTAACCTCTGTTCTCCTTATGTGTACCATAGCATGTGTGTTCCTGCACATAAAAGCAGAAAAAAATTCAAAAAAAAAAAAAAAAAAAAAGTTAAGAAAAAAATATATATTAATTTAAAAAAAAAATAATATTAGTTCAACATGATGATGATACTTGCCTTTAACCTTAGGATGTCAAAGGCAAAAGCAGGTGGATCTCTGTGGGTTTCAGGCCAGCCTGGTCTACATAGTGAGTTGAGTCTAGCCAGGGCTTCAGAATGAAATCCTGTCTATAAATAAATAAATAAATAAATAAATAAATAAATAAATAAAATCATGGGCTGGAGAGATGGCTCAGTGGTTAAGAGCACTGACTGATCTTCCAGAGGTCCTGAGTTCAATTCCCAGCAACCACATGGTGGTTCACAACCACTTGCAATGGGGTCTGATGCCCTCTCCTGGTGTGTCTGAAGAGAGCAATGGTGAACTTACATACATAAAATAAATAAATAAATTTTTAAAATATTTTAAAAATCATGAACCAAGTATATATTAATAAGGATACAGCTAGGAATGATACGGAAGTATACATCTTAAATCTTAGCACTTGGGAGACAGAGGTAGGTAGATTTCTGAGTTTGAGGCCAGACTGACTCACAGAAAATCTTAGACCAGTCACAGTGACACAGACTCCCTCAAAAGAAAATAAAACAATACAAAAATAAAGAAACTAACAAACAAATAAATGATATAGTCTTCTATACTTTTATAATATTTTTTTCAAAATAGCTATGCTTTCCCTTTCTTGTGGTTTGATAACAGAAAATAGTCGGTAGCCCAAGTTGGCCTGAATTTAAAGTCAATCTTCCTGTTTCAGGACCTCAAGTGCTGGTATTATAGACCACCAGCCCCAACAGACTGTAGTTTTGGTTGAAGTGTGCCAAAAAAATAAATAAATAAAAATAAAAAAAAATACAATGTCACTTATAGATATGGCACGAGAAAAGAGTTGTGTTTTGTTTTTTTGTTTTGTTTTGTTTTTTTGGGGCTTTTGGGGGGTTTTTTGTTTGTTTTGTCTTTGTGGGAATTCTTTGACAGTTATAGCAAAGCTGAATGAGAGGCTGTTTCTTAAGGGTTAGTTAGCTACATTGTAGTCAGAAGTGATCAAAATTCATACCCTTAGATTAAAACCCTATCTTCTGGAGGCCTCGGGAGGAAGCTTCAAGGGCATCCTAGGCTGCAGAACAAAGCTGCTTAAAAGCCAAATAAACAGCACCTATTGTCCAGTGGCTGAGATACAGTTCAGTGGTAGAATGTTTGCCTTGTGTGTGTCAGGCTCTGGGCCATCTGCAGGTTACAAACAAGCTCAACCTATTGTCTGTGTAAGCTTTGAAAGAGTGTTTTATGTATGTGATTGGACTTGGGGAGTTATAGGCCATTTTAACAAAGGGAAGAGAGTTTGGGGTTCGAGGGTGATAATTTCTGGGGAAGTGCGTGGGAAGAACATAGGAATGGAAGATAAGGACTATTCTAGTAAGACCTGTTTATGCGCCTTCTCTATCACTCTGCCATTACAATATACCGGAAAAACTTCACAGAGAGAAAATTCTGCCTGGTGTTGTGGCACATGAGAAGATACACAGGCAGGCATGGTGACTCATGCTTGTAATCCCAACTCTTGAAAGGAGGGGGCAGAAGAATGGTTACAATTTAGGCCAGTTCAGGCCACACAGTGAGTTCTGGGTAAGTCTGGACTATAGTGTAAAATCTTGACTAAAAAACATATTTGGAAGAAAGTGGGGATGGATGGGTGGGAAGAGAAGCAAGCTTGCTGGCCAAAACCACAGGCAGGGCTACAAATGAGGATGGTGACCCGAGCCTGCTCATCAGCTTCAGCACCATGTGATAACAGGCATCATTTTTCAGCATGTATTTGGCAGTGCTCTGTTACATAGTGGTAACTAAAACATTTACAGGTTACACCCTTACTTGGAGAGGCCCTCCCGTGTAGCTATCCCAGAAGATCTACCTGAACTTCCTATGTTTTCTGAGGTTCTATTTCCCGAAAAGCCACCTTTGGTCAAGAGCTCAGTCAGTAGGATATTTGCTTAGCATTCAGGAAACCTTGGCTTTGCTGCCCCACAACTGTCTGTGGTGGTGTCCACCTGCAATCTCAGTCCTCCAGGAGGATCAGAGAAGTTCAAGGTCAGCTTTGGCTACCGATGAGTTCGAGTCTAGCCTGGGCTAGAAAACTGTCGTGTCTCAAAATATATAGAAAATAAGAAGTATCAAAGCTGCTAGTCTTGAGGATGCATTTGGGAGACTGAGGCAGGGGGATCATAAATTTTTAGGAGTTATTACTGTTGTGTAAGGATGTGACGAATGTGCGCCCAGGCATGAACACGCTACAGCAGTCATCTGGAGATCAGAGAACAAGCTCCAAGAGTCACTCCCCTACTCCGACCTCAGGCTCTGTGGCTTGAACCCAAGGAGCCTGGACAGTATCTTCAACCTCTGAGCTATCTCACCAGCCTCAGAGCATACATTTGAGGCCAGCATTGGCTACAAAGTACAATGCTGTTTCGACAAAACCAACCCCCAGCAATAAAACAACAACAACAAAAAGATGAACTCCATGGCACCTTCAAGCTAAATAGAGAGCATGGTGGGCCTGGCTGTGACCCTGAGGGATGAGGGGCGTCCATCTTCCGTCTGGGCAGGGGCTCATCAGAGGTCATCAAACCAAACCGAAGCCTCATTTATCTCCTCAGCTTCCCAGCAGGGGAGCTCTTTATCAGTTACTCAGACCCCAACAGTCCACACCAGAGTCTCTCTGCAGATCCCTTGGCCTTGAGAGTGGCAACCAGCTCCTTATCTGCCTGTTTCGTTCTGTGCCAACTTCCTGTCAGGTTATCAGAGAAGCCTTTGGTTTGTCTGTCTCCTGTTATCTCGCAATGGGTTTCACAAGACATACCCTCAGCCTGGACTGAGTTTTGCCCTGCAGGCACAGATTTGGAAAGTTTGGGCCACCTTTCTTGACCCATCTTCCCTTCCAGCCTGTTGCTCCTGTGTGCCCACCACCCCAGCTGTGCTCCTTTGCCTGGGGAGGCCATTTCTATTCACCTCAGCTAAAGGAGGCGGTAACCAAGCAAAGGAAGGCTTTCTCCCAAGTCTGAGGTGGTGAACCAGTGAGCTTATTGTTTTTGTTATTATTAATCATTTTATTTATTTACATTTCAAATGTTATTCACCTTTCCAGTCTCCCCTCCATGAACCCCCTACCCACTTCCCCTTCCCCTTTGCCTCTAAGAGGGTGCTCCCTCCCTCACCCACCCACTCATCCACTCCTGCCTCACCCCTCTAGCATCCCCTTTCTCTGAGGCATCAAACCTCCACAGGACCAACCGATTCTCCTCCCAATGATGCCAGATAAGGCAGTCCTCGGCTACAAAGGCAGTCCTCGGCTACACAGGCAGCAAGAGCCATGGACCGGCCCTTGTTGGTTGGTGGTTTAGTCCCTGGGAGCCCTGTGAGGTCGGGTTAGTTGATACAGTTGTTCTTCCTGTGGGGTTGCAATCCCCTTCAGCTCCTTAAACCCTTCCCCAAGCTTATTGTTCTTGTGTGTCCGTTTTATAGGAGAGCTAGTGACTTAGGCAGTTGCATCACTAAATGTCCCACCCTGGCATGGGCGACCCAGGAAAACTGTGGCGTTGGAGCTGCAGGAGCAGTTTACAGGCAGCTAAGACAATGGAAGACTCTCTTCCGACCAGCAGTTGTTTACAGCTTAGGTAACGTAACCTCAAGGAGGGGCCTTGCTGGCAGATCTCAGTTTTCCAAGTATCTTGTGAGTTTCAGGAGACAGAGGAAGGAATGTTTCCATTCAGAGCAAACAGATACGTAGTAGCTGACCCCAGCTCCTAGAACTTGCCAGACCCCCTCCCGCCTGAGGGTTCAGCAAGCCTGACAGCCTTCCTGGCTCTTGCAGGGACACACACCAAGGGGAGGGCCTTGACATCCTGGACAAAAATGAAGACATTCTAAAAGGACACTGTGTCCCAAATTGGAATTTTACCCGGGAGTTATCTTACATGAGAAGAAAAAGGATAGTGGCCCTGGAACCAGCCAGAGAGGGAACTTGTCTCCCTTAAGACATGTCACAGTGCCAACACTGTCAGGCCACCTTGCAAGAGAGACTGGTGCCAAGACAATGAGTCAGAGATGGGTAGGGATTCCTAGAGCAGTTATTCATCCGTCTTGCCTTAAACACTTCAACGTATCGTCAGGACCCTGAACATAAGCAGGAGGCTGGGGTGGGGTTGGGGCATATGTCACTAGACTTATGTTCCTCTTTCTAATATGGTCATACTGAATGAAACCCTGGTCTCTTGCCGGGCAGTGGTAGCACACCTTTAATCCCAGCACTTGGGAGGCAGAGGCAGGTGGATTTTTGAGTTCGAGGCCAGCCTGGTCTACAGAGTGACTCTGGGACAGACAGGACTACACAGAGAAACCCTGTCTTGGAAAAAAAAAAAAAAGAAGAAGAAAGAAAAAAAAAAAAAAGAGAGTCCCTGGTGTCTGTTTTTTCACTTTTTTTAAGTGCCCTGTTGAGGATGGATGGCTAAGCGTAGTTTATTATAGCTTCTAGGGCCCAGGCTCTGACCCAAAGTCTCTGATGACAGAACCTAAATCTGAGGTGTGTAGCCAGCTCTTTTAAATTAGGGAAACTGGCTGGGCAGGGTGGTGCACACCTTCAACCTCAGAACTGGAAAAACAGAAGTAGATATATTACCATGAGTCTGAGGCTAGCCTAGGCTACCAAATGAGAGTGTCTCAAAAGCAAAAGGATTTAAAAAACAAAAACAAAAAAAACCAAAACAAAACAATAACAACAACAAAAACCAGTATGTGTCTGGGAGTGCACTGAGTCCTGAAAGAAACCACATGAAAGACCCCAATGCCTCAGCCCCAGGAGATTGTGAATGTTAACAGAAAGTATCAACCTCCTTCCGGTGGCAGCCTGAAAGTGCTCCCCTATGGAGACCCCTTACTGAGGTAAGCAGAGCAGACCCCTCTGTCAGCTCGTTGTGTGCACAGAAGAAGCTTCTTTGGAGACCGAGTGGCTTAGCTCGGCAGGAGGCAGACTTGGTTGGAGCAGTAAGCAGAATTCCCTGCTCCCCCCCCCCCCCCGCCCCCCATGATTTGTGCGATTTCTGGTTCTTCTGCCTGCTTTGCCCTGGCCCTCTCTTTATCTTGGACACTATCTCCACCTGTCTCCTTCCCATCAGAGGGATCCTTCCCTCCTAAAATCTGGCTGCAGCTCCATCCTTTGCTTGCCTCCCTTCTCCCACCCCATGCAAAACCCAAAGAGGCCAATTTGCATAGCATTTTGCCTGTGTTTACCTGAGGTCTCCTCACTTGAGCTGGTTACCCCCACCCCCACCCCCATTCGGCCTCCAAGGAGCTCAGAATATCTTTGAAGCTGGCAGGACAAGTTTGGAAAGTTAGTGAGGTTCTCTTGTAGGCTCCGTAAGGCTGGGGTGGGAGAGTAACCAGAGGGAAGCAAGGGTGTTTGTGCATACACACACACACACACACACACACACACACACACACCAAAGAGATGCTGGCCAGCCCAAGAAGTGTGGCACCACGCATGGCTCTGGCAGGCCTTACCCTTCTCCCCATCCTTGATAAAATTGTTAGATTACATTCCTAAACTAGCCACCAAGTCTATTATTCCCTTATTTGGCCACTTCCTCTTCCTTCTGAGGTAGACCACCTCGGTCCAGCTATCAAAGTATTAAAGTCCAGAAATCAAAAGGCCCTCTTTGGTCACCCAGTTGACATACCCAGGGTATGTCTGACATAGGGTTTCCAACATAGGGTTTTCCCCCTTTTATAAAACACCATTTTCTTATGGGCCACATATATCTCTCCTCTCTGTTCCTCTCTCCCTGGCTCCCTTTTCCCTCATCTTCTATCTCATGTCCCTGTCTCTTATTCCCTGATCTTTGTCCCTCTGGGGCAAATAAATCTTTGTGCTGAAAACTTGGCCTTGGGGTGTCTTGAGCTGACTTCCAAGGTTCCCCCTACATACACACACACACACACACACACACACACACACACACACACACCCCATAGGAAGGCTTCCCTCTTAAGTATTTTAAAAAAGAGTTTCTGTAGAAACTGTACCTAGATACTTCCTGTATCATAGCCATTGCTGTACCTCTGGCCCCATCCCACTGAAAATCTGTTCTGTGGCCAGACATAGCAGCATATGCCTTTTATCCCAACCTGTGGAGGGAGAGGAGGACAGATCTTTGTGAGTTTGAGACCAACCTGGACAACACAGCAAATTCCGGGGCAGCCAAGGCTACCTAGAGAGAATCTGTCTTAACAAACAAAAATCAAATTGTATTTCTGGGCCAGCCTGAGTAGACAGGTTGCTGTCCCCTCCAAACCCTGCTCAGACACAGATACATGTTGAGATTGGAAGCTAGAGGAAGGCCAGGTTTGGATGGATGAGGCTGAGGTCAGAGGGCACACCAGAGGGAACTGGTAGGATTTCAAGCTCAGGGACTGGTGGGTTTTCAAACCCATAAGTGAGCTCGGACATTTTATCCTTACAGTAGTTCCCAAAATCCACATTCTTCCAAACAAAAGCATGGTCAGGCCTATTACAGCAATATCCCAGTCACTGGTACCAACTTCTGTCTTAGTTAGGGTTTTACTGCCGTGAACAGACACCATAACCAAGGCAACTCGTATAAGGACAACATTTAATTGTGGCTGGCTTACAGATTTAGAAGTTCAGTCCATTATCATCAAGGCAGGAGCATGGCAGCATCCATGCAGGCATGGTGCAGGAGAAGCTGAGAGTTCTACATCTTCATCTGAAGGCTGTTAGCAGAATACTGGCTTCCAGGCAGCCTAGGATGAGGGTTTTTTGTTTTGTTTTGTTTTGTTTTTTTGGTTTTTCGAGACAGGGTTTCTCTGTGTAGCCCCGGCTGTCCTGGAACTCATTCTGTAGACCAGGCTGGCCTCGAACTCAGAAATCTGCCTGCCTCTGCCTCCCAAGTGCTGGGATTAAAGGCGTGTGCCACCACCGCCCGGCCTGGATGAGGGCTTTAAAGCCCACACCCACACACTTATTCCAATAAGGTCACACTTGCAGATAGTGCCACTCCCTGGGCCAACCATATTCACACCATGGCAGGCAGCATCCTTCCTGGGCCCTGGCTCATTTCTGCTGGTCTGTCTTCACAGAGCAGTTGGCTTTAGCTCACCTGACTCCTTGCACACCCTTCCTGTTCTCTTCATTCTGAGCCTCCTTGTGATTTATTTATCTTTCTAATTTTCTTAAAAGAATTATCTAACGCCAGGGCTACACAGAGAAACCCTGTCTGGAAAAACCAAAAAAAAAAAAAAAAAAAAAAAAAAAAAAAAAGAATTATCTATATATTTTATGTATTTAAGTACACTGTAGCTGTCTTCAGACACACCAGAAGAGGGCATCTGATCCCATTACAGATGGCTGTGATCCACCATGTGGTTGCTGGGAATTGAACTCAGGACCTCTGGAAGGTCAGTGACTGCTGAGCCATCTCTCCAGCCCCTTATCTTTCTAATTTGATCTTGAAGTTTGTAGTGTGATGAGCTCAGTTTTGTCCCCTCTCCAGGAAGTCCCCCATCACAAGAAGGCTGGGGGGAAGGGGGGAGGGGTCTGGTTGTGGATCAGGCTTGACACAGAAGAGGCAGCTGGGCAAAGCGTTTTATTTATAGTTCCAGGAGGGAAGAGGGGTGCCTTGGGAGATGCAAAAGTTTGCTTCCCATTGCTGTGATAAAGACCTTTCAAGGACAGGGTTTATTTGGCTTGTACTTTCCAGTCACTGTCCATCATGAAGGGAAGCCAAGGGGCAAGATCTCAAGCAGAGAGGAACCTGGAATGGAGAAGGGAAGCAGAGACCCTGGAGGAACACTGCTCACTGGCTTGCTCTCAACAGATCACTCCTCTTGATTTATTGTTATTAATAATTGTTATATATGTATGGTTGTGTTTTGTCTGTGGACCACACTGAATCTCCTGAAGTTAGAGTTCACATTTGTCAGACACCTCATGGGTGCTGGGAACCAAACCTGAGGCCTCTGGAAGAGTCATTCCTACTCTCTGCCATTGTGCTATTTCTCCAGCCTCTCAGCTTGCTTTTTCTCATCCAACCCAAGACCACAAGCCAAGAGATGGTACACTCCACAGTGGGCTGGGCTTTCCCAGATCAATCATTAATCAAGGAAATGCCACACAGACTTACGTATGGGCCAGTTAACATTCCTTCTTCCTGGAGGACTCTAACTTAGTCACGCTGACAAAACACGAAGCAGCACATTCAAAGGCAGCAAGATACTAATGGGCCGGTGGGGACAGAGTACCAGTGAGCAAAGTGTTTTGGGGGTCCAGGGTGTTATCAAAGCAGGTCTTCTTGAGCTCTAGTTGGAGAGTTTGCAGCAGGCAGCTGAATCATGGTAGGGTCATGGTGTCACAGAGAGGAGTCACCTGCTTATCTGTGCAGTCCATGCAGGGTATGAGGTCAGTAGGGCGGGTCCCTTGGTTTGCATCAGTTTGCCTCCCAGGGAAGTGACTAGCGGGAAGAAGTTATATAAGGGAGATATCTGGATGAGCCACTCTGAGGATGTAGCCGGGCCTCTGAGCTCCTCAGGGAAGTATTATCTATAGAGACAAGAGAAAAAGAGAAGGAGGAGGAAGAAGAAGCAAAGAAAGAAGAATCCAAAACTAAAAAGCAAAATGCCCCACTCTCAAGCAGACAGACCCTAGTGAATTGGCGCCTGATGGAGTGATTTGTGACGCCGAAGGTCTAATGGCCCTGGCGCCTCACCCCAAATGGCCAGGCTCAGTCTTGCCAGAGCAGTAGTCTAGAAGATTTACTACTGTGGAATATATTATTGTGTCTCTAACAGACAAAGGCTCTGCTCTGGGCAGTTTTAGTAGCCGGGGAAGCCGGGGCAGTCCCCAGGTACACGCAGAAGGGATGGAGCAAGTTAAGTGCTGTGAGCCAAGATCTTCTGCTTGCATGACAGCTTATGAGTAGGTGGGGATGGTGGGGGCTCCTGAACCTTCCAGTCTGGGCCTGCTTCAGTCTCGTTCTGATGTCCAGGAGGCCTAGGCTCATTGGACAGAGCCTCTGGGGCAGCTGGCAGGCAGCTAGCAGGCAAAGTTTTTGGCGGGAGTAGCAGGGGTGGGGGTGGGGGGGAGGACTCTCACTTTATTTTTCTTTTGGAAAGCAAAACCAACCAACCAACCAACCAACCAACCAAAAAAGGGCAATATAGCTGGCTGACACTATCTCATCACCCAGAGAAAGAAGTGACCCCACACTCCCTACCTCTCTATTTCCCCCAGGACTGGGGGGGGGGGGGGGTGCCCTTCATCTGCCTCATAGGAGCAAAACCCAGCTTCCACATAACACGTTGGAGAACTCTGATAGGCAGGCCTTCTAGACTCTCATCCCTCCCATGGCAGGAAGTTCACAGCCCATTAGAGACTATGAAACAATTAATAAGGAGACCAGGCTTTGGATACAGGTCTAAGAGGTAGTGGCCGAGGGAGGATGCTGGGATCTGGTAGTAAGCTGAAACTGGTCAGAAAGACACTCGTGCCATTAGTCACACAACTGTGAGAGTTTTTAGGGTCCTGCCAGTTAAGAAGATGTTTTTCAGGGAGGTAGATTCGAGCTGAAGGACTTCCTCCTAAGAGCTTTGTGTGCACTGATGAGTTTCTTGCCACTGGAGTCTGTCAGGGATGTGGGTACTTCGAGAAAACCTTAGATGTCGGGATAGGGCCCTGCTCAGGGAAGATACTAGGTAGAAGGATGCCTCTTCCTAAACCTTTCCTGTAAGGACTGGGGCAGGTGGTCTGGAGAAGAGGGGCCTCTGGGCATTCACTACCATCTTCCTTCAGGAGCAGGCCTCCCCCTGTCTTGTCAGTCAGCCTGCTATCTGTTGCACATCACTTGGCTTGTTTCTTTCCAGTCAGTAAAAGCAGAGCTGAGGTTGTAGCCTACTGTGCCTGGCTAAGGCGGCCTCACACCATCAGTCTGGAACAGTCTGCATTTCTCTCAGGCTCTTCAGAGTGGAGCTTCATCTTGCTCTGGCCTTCTGGGCTCAGGTGACTGAGAACTGATCCTTCTCATGGCCCAGACTTGTGCTGGGTATAGGTAGTGTTCAAAACTCCCCAGGGAGTCCTGTTTTACAGCAAGGCTGAGGAAGGGCAGGCTTCTCTGAATGCCTTGTCTATGGAGCTATAATTACTAATATTAATAATACATAAAATGGGCTTCAGATTGACAGCTTTATTGCTTACTTATGTAGCAGAAAATGCATTTGACATGAAAGTAATTTGGTTTTTTTCCCCTTTATACGAAAGTAATTTGGAATTTTCAAGGTAACCTGTCACCTGAGCTCAAGTATACATATGTGTAATTTGGAATTGCTAATGGTATCTCCATGTTAGTTGGTATCCCCATTTTAATTTTTTTTTTTTTTTTTTTGAGATAAGTGCTCTTGTAGCCCAGGAACTACATACTACAGTATATAAGTAGGTGTGCTTGTGCTTCCTGCCCTGCTTCCACCTCCTAAATGCCACCAAAATAATAGGCATACACCACCACGCCTGGCTTGTATTCCTATATTTATTTATATATACTTACTGTGTTCCTATATTTTATTCCTATATTTAACAAGAGAGGGAACAGGGTCAAAAAGGAGCTCTGCTCAAGGGAGGATTGCAATAAGGAAGAGACAGACCAGACAGCTCTGGAGGGAAGGAAACTCCACAAAGGAGCTTCGAACATGTCTGAAGAGGAAGGAGAAAAGGGTGGCAGTATGGACCCAGGAGCACATAGAGAAGCGAGGGAATTTAGCAAGCGGTCCCTAGCGGGAGGTGAGGAAGTTCCAGGAAGTAGCTAAGAAAGGCCACGAGGGAGTAGAGGGGATAAGTGTCAAGCATTTTAATCTGGGGCATCCTCAAGTGGACTGCGAGAGAAAAATGTCCCAAGTCACAGAGGAGAGGCATCCCTTTCCACAAGATAGGTGCCCGGTAGGGCAAGAGAGGCATCCTGGCACACCCCGTGGCTTTTGTAGTAAAAGTAGACAAATCAAGTAGTTCCATGGTGATGCTGCTTAGTAGAGATGAACAACGGACAGAGATAGAGGAGAAAACAGCTAAAGCAGTGGACTGGGAGACCCTGGGTAAGGGAGGGAGGCTTGTCTTAATAAGGAGAGAGCCTCCCACGTAGTGGGTGCCCCAAATGGTGTAGCAGGCTCCAAGAGCCAGAGGGGACACTTACTGAGTAGGCCAGTTGAGACTGACTGCTACAACAGGTGGAGAGAAGCCATTGAAGAGGCGAACTGCAGAATTTGGAATCAAGTATGGTGGGTGACAGAAGCCAGCAAGGAACCAATCAACTGTACATACCTTAAGAGAATCAAATCGGGCAGTGGCAGTGCACACTTTTAATCCCAGCACTTGGGAGGCAGAGGCAGGCGGATTTCTGAGTTCGAGGCCAGCCGGGTCTACAGAGTGAGTTCCAGGACAGCCAGGGCTACACAGAGAAACCCTGTCTCAAAAACAAAACAAAACAAAAAACAAACAAAGAAACAAACAAACAAAAAAGACAAAAGAGAGAGAGACAGAATCAAATCAGCAGCTTGGTCCAGAGAGGCTGAGGTGGTTGGAAAAGAACTCGCATATGGCAATTCCAGGTTTCAGCACCAGAAAACTGAAAATGAAATAAAAGGAGGCAGACATGACTCCTAAAGTACGTAGTTTATATAGTGGCGACAAGGAAGAAGCAGGCAGAGGGATGATTCCAGGCTGAACATGGCCGACAGACTAAATGGGACCATGAGAGGAATGGGGCGGAGAGAGAGCAAGAGAGAAACTGCCAGCCAAGCAGCCCGGGTCAAGAGGTCAAGAGTCCAATGTCACCGAAATGACTGAGTTATATAGGGGCCTGCCTAAGGGGAAGGGAAGCAGAAGCCCCGCCGCCCTTGGAAGGAAGAAGCTTAGGGTAGGGGGTGGGGTGAGGAGGGATGGGAGGAGCCACAGCTATTGAGACTTGTCTGGGCGTCTGTGGAAAGCTTCTGCTGTGCCCTAAAGGTGGCGCCTACTGCCTTAACCCTCTTGGGGTAAACAAGTCCTTATTTGGTGAGGAGGCTGGGCTTGCCAGTAGCCTGATCTCTCGTCATGTCATGGGTATCAGCCTATGGTGGAGCAGAACGTAGTATGGGTTGATGGGCAGTCCACTGGAGGCTACTTAAGCTGCACTTGAGGGAGGCACAGGGGCACACCCTTGATGCTGTAACTGAAAGTCATTCCTGAGTAAAACTGTCGCTGGAAGGAACTGGTGTGCTAGTCTTTCTTCCCTGCTGGTCAGGGTGGTCGGCGGGGCACAGGCGTCTTAATTCTAACTCTGTCTCCAGGGACCTGTAACCTTGGTCTCAGATTCTGTCTTCAATGTGTCGTAGAACTCTCACAGGCTCAATCCCAAGACTGGAGTGCCATCGTGGAGGGCAGTGGAACGAGTGGGATCTGTGTATATGGTCAACAGAACCAATATGATTCCACAGGAAGAAGTGCTCTGCTGCTGGGGGAACTGGACTGTAGACTTGTGCATTCCTACTGCCTCCAACACTGTATTGCTGTGTGACTCTCAGGCAGTTGCTTAACCCTTTCTGGACCTCCTTGCCTTTTTCTGTCATCCTCCTGGTCCTTATTCTGGTGGTATAGAGGAGCAGTATGAATATGTGACAATTATGATTTGGTGACCACAATATCTTACCAGCCTTCCAATGGGATGGTTGCCTGATCTGCACATTTATCCCGCTTAGAACTGTAAGACCCACCCCCACGAAGGGAGGACCTCCCTCAAGCCTCAGGAATTCAAGGCCACCCAATAACTCACAAGACACCATTCTTGATGCAACAGCACAAGGTATATTTCAGGATCAGTAGACTGACGGTCAATTCATAACCCATGCAGGGGCAGAGGAATTGACAGGACAGCCTGGTCAGGGGTGGTCTTATATAGGGGAACCCACAAATGCGGGGGGAGGGGGATGAAGGGGTAACCAAGGAAACATAAAAACAGTGGAAAGTTAGCTAGTTCCTGGAATCACCCAGATGACTTGCATCTTTCTGAATGTGTCTTCCTGTTTTGGGCCTTCCCCACCCGGTGGGTTCTCTTCCCTGAGGTCTGAGGAATGTTAATCCAGCAAGTGTCCTCTGATAATGTACTCCTCCCGGAATGTATCCCCGGGGCAGTGAAGGGCTGAAATCTTACATTCAGTTCTGCTTCCTTGGGACTAGTGAACCTGCATTCTTTTGCTCAGGTCTAGGGGTCATAAAAACTTTCTATATTTTTCATAAGTTTTCTATATCTTTCAGAACTAGAGTTAAGGAGCAGTGTAGCAACACTTGTACTAAACCTGTTGATACCTGATACCTACAGTTTAGTTCATTTACCTATGAAAAAAAGAATGGTGAAACTGTGGGATTTGTGGTATAATTAAAATATTATATAAATGCATATTTTATATATGTGATATCACACACACACACACACACAAACGTGTGTGTGTGTGTGTTAGCTTCTAAAATCTTAGACTTTCCAGAGCCTTTTACTTACAATGATTCTCTTTCCATCATACCTGAATTTATGCTAAGGAGGCAGCTTGGGTGGGTCCCAAAGGTAGCTTCAGGATTGGGCTGATTAGAGGAAGACCAAATACGTGATTAGAGCCTGGGAAAAGGGGGTGAGGAGGAACTTTAAAACACTTGTCTCCCCCTCCCCCCAAGGGAGAGGCTAATTAACATCCCCCATTTCTCTGGAACTTTGGAAAGGTCATGGGACACTTGCTGGGATGAAAGACACTGATTAACATGCCTCAGACCACAGGGGAGGGAACCCACCTGTGGGGAAGGCCCAGAGCAGGCACACGCATTCCATAGGATGGACCAATTCCACAGGATGGACCAACCCTTGCCACAGATAGACAAGGGAGGTCCTTGCCACCTCATTCCCTAATCACCAATCAGTTTAGAAAGTCACACTGTTCTGCAAATCACATTGTGCCTAATGGCTGTTGCCCTAACAACTATAAAAACTGACCAAACAGGCTGCCCCGGTCGGTCACCGGTCACCGGTCACCGTCTCTCCTTTAGAGTACAGGATGACCCCACTGCATTGGATCATTAAAAATTCCTCTTGCTTTTTGCATCAATTCACGTCTCTGCATGGTTCACTCACAGCGTCTCCGGTAAGCTAAGGCTCACAAGAGTCTTACAGAGGAACCCAGAAATTGAGTTTTAAAAAGTTGACCAAGAAAGGTGGTTCACTCACATAATCCAAGGCCTCAGATACCATCCATACAATAGTAACCACTAGGTAAGACTCTTGAACCATGAGTCTCTCAGGCCTTCTAGGTTGCTGAAAACTTAGAAGTGATGGGTGGTGGGATGGGGTGTGCCCAGTGAAGCTTCACATCTCCCCGACTGCTGTACCCTAACTACTTGTTCCATTTGGCTATATATTTGTATGTCTATCGTTTGTATTTATTTACTGGTAGGTATCAGGAAAGTGTATATAAATTCTGTGAGTTGTTCTGTAGAGTGAAAAATTATAAAGGCCATTTTATGAAATATGTGTAGATTTTTCGCCTTACAGAATGCGGAACTGAAAATAAGATTTCAGGCCTTCACATTCCAGGTGAAGGACACTTGCTGGATTACATTCCTCAAGCCTCTTCCACCTATGGGTGGGAGAGGCCCAAGGCAGGAAGGCATTCCTGACTACAGATAAAGATGCTGCCACCTAGGTGGGGCTATAGCTGGAAGATAGTTAATCTGAAATAGTTGGTAAATGGCAGGATAGGACACAATAACATGGAAAAAAACACATTTTTTAGAAGAATGAGTGTGCAGTGATTTTCACATGACTCTTAGATCATTTGGGCTAGATTCTCTGAAATGTTCCACTGTTCTTCCCTTGGTCTTCCCAATGCTATGTTCAAAATTTGTAAAACAACCAATCATGTGTAAGTGCGTGAAAATGCAACCATTCATGTGTAATCTCGCGAAAATGCCTTCCTCCCCCCACCCCATGCTATAAAAGACCCTTTAACCCACCATTCGGGGCCAAAACCCTGCTCTTGGAGCTAAAGAGCTTGTCGTTTTGACCGCCAGCTTACTTCCCTAATAAAGCCTCTGCTGATTGCATCCAGGTATGGTTTCTTGTGATCTTTGGGTGGTCACAATTTCCAGAGGCTTGAGGAAGGGTCTCCTGAGTATGGGGGGTCTTCATTTCTAGTATATTTTCTGGATCTGAGGAGGATGCTTTGAAAATGTATAGGTGACATGGTATAAATATGGGTAACCCAAAGGTGGCATACAATCCCAGCATTCAGGAGCCTGAAGCATGAGGACTGACCACAAGGCCAGCCTGGGATACAGATCCAGACCTTACTCTAAAACAAAACATGGTAGTTTATATTGGGGAGCTAGCTCAGCAGTTGAAAGGGCTTACTAGAAGAACCAGGTTCAATTCCTAGTACTCCTATGTGGCCCACAACTACCAGTAACTCAAGTTCCAGAGATTCTGATACCCTTTTCTGACCTCTGAGGGTACTGCATATCTGTGGTACACGCAGATGTGTTGCAGAATATTTGATCACACTTTGAACTCCCCAGGACTGTGTTACTTCCTGAAAACAAAACACCTGTTTCTAGTTGTGATGTGGCTCAGCCCTTAGCACACACCTTTAATCTTTGTGACTGGAATACAGACACACCATTAATGAACACCTTTAATACCAAACAATGAAGGCAAAGTTATTTCATAGAAGGAAGCACCCATGTTTAAAAGTTTTGTCTAACTGAGTGGCAGACAAAGTGATGAGTCAGAGAAAGATTTGGCAGAGCAAGATATGACTAACTCTCAGGAGAAGAGATAGGAAAGGGAACCTACTTAAGAGAGAACAGTAGAAAAAGGAGGCATTTTTACTGGGAGAGTTTTCTAGAGACAGGTTGTCTTAGTTTTACTGCTATGAACAGACACCATGACCAAGGCAACTCTTATCAGTACAACATTTAATTGAGGCTGGCTTGCAGGTTCAGAGCTTCAGTCCATTATCATCAAGGCAGGAGCATGGCAGCATCCAGGCAGACATGACGTAAGAAGAGCTGAAAGTTCTACATCTTGTGTGGAAGGCAAACGAGAAGATTCGCTTCCAGGCAGCTAGGATGAAGGTCTTAAGGCCCACACCCACAGTGACACACCTACTCCAACAAGGCCACACCTCCTAATAGTGCCACTCCCTGGGCCAAGTGTATACAAACCATCACACAGGTTGAAGAGAGAACAAGCTAGACACAGGTTAAGACAAAATGAACCAGAGAATGAGAAAGAAGATTAGAACAGATTACCAGCATTAGTTTGAGGCCAAACAGAGCAATTCAGTCAGAGGCTGGGAAAGAAGCCAGACTGAATTAATAAGCTTGGAGAAGAGTTAGAGCCAGAACAGCTTAGTTGACTGGGCAGCCAAAGATCAAAAAGAGCTAGAAAGGGTGAGCTTATTCAGCTGTAAGTCTCAGAGGCTGAGACTTCTAGGCCTAGATAAGATTGTACAGAGGCTAGAAGCTTCCAGAACTAGGCCTTGGTTAACAGACAGAAGCAGTAAGCCCCTAATGTGACAATTACCTCAGGCAAATAAGAGATACTTTAACATAAATGCATGCAGGCAAACACATAAAAGTAAAATAAATAAATTGACCAGTTAGACATGGTGGCATAAGCCTTTAATTCCAGCACTCAGGAGGCAAAGGCAGATGTAGCTCTGTGAGTTGCAGGCCAGTCTGGTCTACAGACAAAGCTCCAGGAGAGCCGAGGTTACATACCTCACACCCCAAAAGTAAATAAATAAAAATCTTTAAAAAACATACATATGGGCAACCAATCCTATTTGTGGCTGGCATCTTTTTTTGTTTGTTGTTTTCTGAGGCAAGATTAGGATTTACAGTCTTCCTCCCAGGTGGTGGTGGTACACATACCTTTAAACTCAGTACTTGGGAGGCTAAGGAAGGGAGATCCCTATGAGTTCAAGACCAGCCTGATCTACAGAGAGTTCCAGGACAGCTAGGGCTACACAGAGAAACCCTGTCTTGGAAAAAACAAAACAAAACAAAACAAAACAAAAAAACAAAACAAAACAAAAAAAACCACAGTCAGAACCTTCCTGTCTCTGCCTCCCATATGCTAAGATCACAGAAATGTGAAACCACACCTGGCTGTGGCTGGAATCTGAAGTGAAACAGTTTTCTGAGACCGGAGTGTAGCTCTAAGCAGTATCAGAACTAGACCGTTGAACACCATTTTGTGTATTGAGGTTGGCTGCTGATACTGAACCCCAAGAATCAGTAACTTTTCAAAAGAGAGATCCTGCCTTAGTCTGGTCAGGCTGTTATAATACAGTACCTCAGATTGGTATTTATAAATAACAGAGAGGGGCGAGGTATTGTTTCATGTAACCTCAGGACTTGGGAGGTAGAGACAGGAGGATTAAGAGTTTAAGGCCTGCATGAGCACGGTGGTGAGTTTCAGGTTGACCGGGGTTGTATAGTAAGGACAGTGTGGACTACAGAGTGAAACTCTGCCTAAAATAAAATAAAAACAAACAAACAAAACCAACCAACCCCTCCACACACACACACACACACAAAAACCCACCAAAACCCAACCAAACCCAATAACAATAATGGGATAGAGATGGCTCAGCAGTTACGAGTAGCCATTGATCTTGCAAAGGGCCAAGGTTTGCTTCCCAGATGGCTCACAACATCTGTGACTCCAATTCCAAAGGATCTAATACTCTCTTCTGGCCTCCATGGGTAGTAGGCACAGACATGGTGCACATACATCCATTACATATATGCAGACAAAACACCTACGCACATAAATAAAATAAAATGCAAAATAAGTTAGGTATGCTTATATTTTATAATATGCTTGTAATCTCAGCATCCAGGAGGCAGAGGCTGATGTCTTTTGAGTTTGAGGCCAGACTGTTCTACATAATGAAGTCCAGGCCAGCTAAGGCTACATGGTGAGGCCCTGGGAAAACAAGGCAAAACCAATACCATATGTATTAGTCAGGATTCTTTAGTGTCTCAGAACTTATGGAAGAGAGAGAGAGAGAAAGAGAGAGAGAGAGAGAGATTAGATAGATAGATAGATAGATAGATAGATAGATAGACAGACAGACATAAATAGAGGGGGTAAATTTATTGGAATGACTTATAGGCTGCAGCCCAACTAACTAAACAATAAGCAGGTCAGTCCCACAAGGCTTAGTGTCCCAGCTGGTTTTCTGTATAAGGTGGAATCCCAAAGAAGCAGGCTCCAATGCCAGTGAAGGAATGGATGTACTGACAAAATGAGAGCAGACAGTCAAAGAATGAGCTAACCCCTCCTTCTACCCATGTCCTTCGTAGACCTCTGGCAGAAGCTCTGGCCTGGATTGAAGGGGAGCCTGGAGATCCGGAGTGAAGGCGTGTGTTGATCTGGATCAATAGCTCGTGTCTTTCCCTCCCTTTCTGGGTTGTAGTTCATTCTAGATATAGTCAAGCTGACAACCGAGAATAACCATTGCACCATGTTTTCCTTAGAAACAAGATAAAACAAAGACCAGTTTGTGAGGTGCATATATGTATGCATGTGACCATAAGCCCTAAAGAAAACTTGACTCTTCCTCCCCTTGCAGTCATCAGCTGTCCACAGGGCCTCTGGTAGAGCTGAGGGTTCACATAGCCACGCCGCCATGTTGATTGGCTTGCTCTTGTGCAGACAATCACAGCTCTGTGACCTCATGAGTTCAATGGTCCTGTTGTGCCCAGGAGACATGACTTTACTCTAGGTCTATTTATTTATTATTTTAAAGCCTCTCTCTCTCTCTCTCTCTCTCTCTCTCTCTCTCTCTCTCTCTCTCTCTCTGTGTGTGTGTGTGTGTGTGTGTGTGTGTGTGTGTGTGTGTGTGTGTGAACTCACATGTGAAGATCAGCCGGCAAGTTGTAGGAATTGGTTCTTTCCTTCCACCATATGGGTTATGGCAGCAAGTGCTGAGATATCTTGCTGGGTCTATTCAGTTATTTCTGAGGCAGGTGTCAGTCATGGAGGACAACTGAGACTAGGCTTGAATTCATGGTAATTCTCCTGCCTTAGCTTTCCAAGTGTGAGTCAATATGCCTGATTTCAAACAAACTTCTGACTTGGGGGCTGGGGGGAATCAGCAGGGTCCCAGTACAGAGCTTATGCCTTGTAACATGTAACATACACGCCTTCTCCTGCCTATAGCTGACTTTCACCATTATCTGTTTCTGAGCAACAGGGACACAGGAATATCATATTTGACTACCACTCAGAATGATGATTGGCTTTCTTTTCCTTTTCTCCTTCCTTCTTTCCTTTTGTTGGGGTCCAGGAATCACCTCACAAACCACATGAACCCCATATATCAGGCAGACAGGGATAGTTTATTGAGCAAACATCCCATGATTGGGTGAACAGGGCCATGGTCCAGATTCAGGAACTGGACCATGGCATTGAGTTACCTGTTTTTTGTTTTTTGGTTTTTGTTGTTGTTGTTTTTCCGAGACAGGGTTTCTCTGTGTAGCCCTGGCTGTCCTGGAACTCACTCTGTAGACCAGGCTAGCCTCGAACTCAGAAATCCACCTGCCTCTGCCTCCCAAGTGCTGAGATCAAAGGCATGTGCCACCACTGCCCAGCTTTTTGTTTTGTTTTGTTTTGTTTTTTGAGTTACCTGGTTTTTAAACCCCAAATCCACAAACATCTGTGTCAAGTTATTCCACCAATCATGATTTAGGGATAGGGTATTTCCTTAGAAACACTTATCCTGCTCCCATTGGTTGGGGTCATCATCTGTGGCAGAGGACTTACCTTGTCTAATATTCATGTCCTAATTTGTCTACTAGGATGGGACTTGTCTAACATTCATGCCTTAACTTGCCGACCAGGATGTCAGTTACCTTTGTACCTGTCTCTTTCTGCCAAGTAGGATGTCAGTTTCCAGAAAGGTCTTGGGAACATAAACTTCACTGGATCACTACTCAAATAGAAGTCTTATTCCAAATAGTCTCTTATATTGGTGCAGGTATCTTTCTTAAGTTGGGGTCCATCCCAGGGGCATATTATAAAGGCAAATACCATAAAAGCTTATACATAGGTGCAGGTAGTGTTGTTGAGAGCTTGGTTCGGGTCCAAGTTTATTGTGGGTAACCATACAAAACAGTTCTACTGACTTCTATCATAATTGGTTTCCAAGGTCACAGGAAATAATCAACCTTGGCAGTAGAAAGTTTCCTAGTAACAGCAGAAACATGAGAAAATTTCCTTAATGGCAGGCGAGCCAGGTAACAGTTACCTAGGCCTTAGCCTTCCACTTAGGCCTCAGGGTTTTACCTAGGCCCAACACCTTTATTCCTTCCTTCCATTCTTCTTTTCGTCTTTTGTCCTAATGTGATTGGACCTAGAGCCTCAAGAATACTACAAATGCTCTCCGACTGAGGTGCACCTCAATCCATATAATCTTAGAATACACACACACACACACACACACACACAGAGGTCAGAGGGGACTTACAGGAGTCACTCTATTTCTATAATGTACATGTACATGTAGGCTCTGGGGACTGAACACAGGCCATTAGATTTGGTGACAAACACTCTTACCTGTGTGATAAATACTCTTACCTGTGGTATGTAGTTTCTACTACCCCGATTTCAGCTCTGGGTGGACTGCACTCTACCTTTTAACATTATATATATGCATAAACACATATACCTTTTTGAATTCTTACCACAATCTTCAGTTATATAACCCTGCTCCATTTTATGGGGAAACTGAGGTCAAAGATGTTCAGGCACATCCCCAAGATCACAGAGTATAAAGGTGTGATGGCTATTCTTGGTTGTCAATTTGATCACATCTGGAATTAACCAAAATAGAGAAAAGAAAGGCATTCCTGTAGGGGATTTTTAGCTTAGTCTGAAGTAGGTAGACCCACATCTAATCTTGGCCCTTTGAGATGGGAAGACATGTGCCTTTAATCCTGATCCTGAGGAGGAAACACTTTAATCAGATAAACGATCTTTAATTCAGATAGTTTGACTTGGGAAATGGCACTCTTTTTATTCAGGATCTTGAATGGGGAGACACGCCTTTAATCTGGTCCACACCTGCTGCTGCCAGCCTATAGAAGGACATGGAGGAAGCTTTTGCTCTTTGCCTGATTGCTCTTACCTAGCTAGCAAGTCTGTTTCTTCAGTGGCATTAGAGCCTACTTCTTTGGCATTCCAGCATCTACTAAAGACTAGACTCATCTTGAAGACCCCCATACTCGGGAGACCCTTCCTCAAGCCTCCGGAAATCGCGACCACCCAAAAATCACAAGAAACCATACCTGGATGCAATCAGCAGAGGTTTATTAGGGGAGGAGCCGGCGGTCAAAAACGACAAGCTCTTTAGCTCCAAGAGCAGGGTTTTGGCCTAGAGTGGTGGGTTAAAGGGTCTTTTATAGCATGGGGTAGGGGGAGGAAGGCATTTTCGTGCGCTTACACATGATTGGTTGTTTTAAAAATTTTGAACATAGCACTGGGAAGACCAAGGGAGGGGTAACCAAGAACAGTGGAACATTTCAGAGAATCTAGCCCAAATGATCTAGAGTCATGTGAGATCACTCTGCACACTCATTCTTCTCAAAAATGTGGTTTTCACCATGCTATTGTGTCCTATTCTGCCATTTCAGATTACTATCTTTACTTTTTCCGGCTATAGGGCTATGGCCCCACCTAGGTGGTAGCATCTTTATCTGTAGTCAGGAATGCCTTCCTGCCTTGGGCGAGGCTTGGGGAATGTAATCCAGCAAGTGTCCTTCACCTGGAATGTGAAGGCCTGAAATCTTATTTTCAGTTCCTAGTTCTGTAAGGCAAAAAATCTACACATATTTCATAAAATGGCCTTTATAATTTTTTCACTCTACAATCTGGAACGGCCTTGTGGACTGAACAAACCACTGGATTCTTGGACTGTTCGTTCACAGCAAGCCTTGTTGAATAGCTGGAGTGCAGCCTGTGAGTCATTCTAATTCAGGATATACATGAGGATGAGAGAAGGGTCGGGATTCATTCTGTGAGTTCTGTTACTCTAGAAAACGCTAATATAAGAGGATCTGTCTAGATTGTGTCTATGGTTGAATATATATGAGACTACCTCCTGAAGAACACACTAGAGGAGGCCACTGGTCCTTGATCAGGACGACTTTGTACACTTGCCGTCCTACTGTGTGTCATTTACCAACACATGCTTGTACTGCTTCCTGTCTGTGTGTGTTCATTTTGAGTGCTTCCCTGGAATATGAAGGTTCCTCTGAACCATGGACTGAGGCTGGGCTCACAGTCGTGAACAAAGCTCAGAGTCTGAGCGGAGCCTAGATTTCTATCAACAGGCTGTGAGGTCCTCATGTCCTCTGTGCTCAGACTGCTGCCAGCAGCTGGTTCAGAGCATCTGGCCACTCTGGAGAAATGGAACCCATAACGCCCTGGGCTAGTATAAGCATGATACAAGAGCCCCTTCCAAATTTCTATCAGGAAGTCAATGCCTAGAACATCCTGGACATTCTCCTCTAGAGAACCAACAATTACTCATGATTAGTGGATGTGTTTTTTGAAGTCAAAGGGTTACTGCTCTAAGTTTGCTGAAACTGGATCAATATTTGGCTTGTGTGCCCAGGAGAAATGTCAATACGGAGAAAGCTCTTGCGGCCTGGGTGCTCTGTAGACCAGTAAGTGAGACCAGTTCTATGATGGGCATCTGGACCTCCAGGTGGATGTTTGAAAATGTTCTTGGAAAACAAGATACACTTTGAGAAAGTTTTTTCCAAGAGAAAAATGGTTCTGTGTAGACATAAAATGGAAGACTTTGTGGCAGCAGAGCCTGGGCGTTATATAATGGGTGAGCCGAGGGTTTGCTTTAGTTTTTAATTTTAAATTTTAATTAATACTAGTTAATTAAACATTTGTGTGGTATGTGTCATGGTGTGTGTGTGTGTGTGTATAGATAGATAGATAGATAGATAGATAGATAGATAGATAGATAGATTGGAGGACAACTTGGCAGGAGTTCATTCTCTCCTACACGTCCAAATTCAGGATGTCAGGCTTGGCACCAAAAGTCTTACCTGTTGAGTCATTTCTCAGGCAGTTTTGTTGTTGTTGTTGTTGTTGCTGAGACAAGACCTCACTATGTGATCCTAGTTGTCTTGGAACATTCTGTCCTCTAACTTCTGAGAATCTTGCCTCAACTCCCTGAGTGCTAAGATTACTGGGGTTAGGTAATTGGTTTGTGCCTGCATGCATGTGTGTTTATGGTGCTGGAGATCAAATCCAGGGCCTTACACATATGTGCTAGACAAGTACACACACACACACACACACACACACACACACACACACACCATGGCACATACCATACATTAAGCTCAGTGCTATGCTATTTTTATTTTTTAAATTTAGACAGGGTTTAGCTGTGTAGTTCAGCGGTGATCCTTCTGACTCTATTTCCCAAGTAAAATCACAGTTGTGTACGTTAAAAGGATATGTGTGTGATAGTTCCTTGTCCCTCCCCAACCCACTCTCATGCTTGCTAGGCAAAATGCTCTACCACTGAGTAAACCCCAAGCCCAGAGGGTGTATTTATTCATGTACCACATGTTTGTCAAATTAAAGTACTCTGCAAATACTTCCTCAAAATGGGGTGATTTTTCTCTGAAGAGGGTGGATTTGTGAGACCTGTGGCCTTTACTCTTCCCTGAATCCAGGGATATCTCTGTTATGGGCAGTAAAGTTCTTGGGGATTGGAGGGGTGGGGATGGGAATACTGACTATCATCTACTTGGGATGGCATACAGAATCACATTCATAGATGCTGTCTTAGGGTTTCATTGCTGTGAACAGACATCATAACTAGGCAACTCTTTATAAGAAAAACACTTAATTGGAGCTGGCTTACAGTTCAGAGGTTTAGTCCATTATTGTCATGGCAGGAGACATGTCAATTGGTGTGCAGGCAGATAGGTGTTGGAGCTGCATCTTGATCTGTGGACAGTAGAAGGAGACTACTGCGTTGTGCCACACTGGGTGTAGCTTGAGCATAGGAGACCTCAAAGCCTGCCTCCACAGTAACACTTTCTCCAACAAGGCCATGCCTCCTAATAGTGTCACTCCCTATGGGCCAAGCACTCACACACATGAGTCTATGGGGGCCATTCCTATTCAAACCACCACATTCCACTCCCTGGCCCCACAGGCTTGTATTCAAATCGTAATGTATCCGTGCATTCAGTCCTACTTCAAAAGTCCTTTAGCCAAAAATCAGACCACATACTTTCAACATATAATGGCACAGGATATACATTACCATCCCAAAGGACAGGAAAGGGAGGATAAAGAGGAAACACTGGACCAAAAACAGACCCAAAACAGGCTGGGTAAACTCCAAATCTACAGCTCCATGTCTGATGTCAAAGGACTCTTCAGATCTCCAACTCCTTTCACCTTTGGTGACTGCAACACACTTTCTCTTGGGTTGGTTCCTCTCCATCTTAGCAGCAATTCTGGCAGGTATCCCGTGATCTGGGGTGTTCAAAATTTTGAGGTCTCCAAGGCAATCCAAGCTTCACCTTTACAGCTTCACACAACGGTCTCTCTGGGCCTCCACTGAGGGACACCCCAACACACACTTGGCCTCAGTGGCTTTCCTTAGTCACAGAAGGGGAGTCTATAACACCCCCCCCTTTTTTTTTTCTATCCTTGACTCTAAAGCACCACATGGCAGAAGCTGCCATGTTCTGCTGCTTGCTGGGGCTGGAACATGCCCCTCCTTCCCCACCCAATTATATCTGTCACCAGCTGCTGTCAATGAACACCATGGCCAAGGCAAAGCTTATAAATGACCTCAGGATTCCCTTCACAGTGACACACTTTCTCCAACAAGGCCACACCTCCTAATAGTGGCACTTCCTATAGGCCAAGCATTCACACACATGAGTCTATGGGGGCCATATCTATTTAAATCACCACAGCTGTGTAACTAACTCAGACCCCAGACAGGGCCTTGCACTCAGAAGGGTCCCTGGTACATTAAATGCATTAGAGTAGATGGTCACCTTGAAATTCTTTTTTTTTTTTTTTTTTTTTTTTTTTTTTGGTTTCTCTGTATAGTACCGGAACTCACTCTGTAGACCAGGCTGGCCTCGAACTCAAAAATACACCTGCCTCTGCCTCCCAAGTGCTGGGATTAAAGGCGTGCACCACCACCGCCCAGCACCTTGAAATTCTTTATAATTTTATAACTCAATA
Organism: Arvicanthis niloticus; assembly: GCF_011762505.2. Classification (NCBI taxonomy): domain Eukaryota; kingdom Metazoa; phylum Chordata; class Mammalia; order Rodentia; family Muridae; genus Arvicanthis; species Arvicanthis niloticus. The sequence continues at coordinate 33,583,821 of NC_133434.1, forward strand.
TAAAAATTTATATTTTGTAAGTGCAAGGGGGTTGTGGAGCATGCTGATGTGAGTGTGTGTGTATTTATGTATGTATATATGTATGTTGCTCTGTTTTCTGTTTCTTCCACATCTCTGCTTCCCTGGGGTGAGTTTTTGACAACCTGCTTCCTTATCCTTCGGCCCTGGTCTCTTCCACATCCTGTTCTGCTGCTCTCCAGCACTGTCCATTCTTAGCTCCCAGGGTTGAATGTCTTTGACCCCACAGCATCGGATTGGGATAGGTGGCAGCTGGCCTGCTTTGCTCTGGCAGCAAAATGGGGTGTTCAGTGGGATGATCTCGGCAGGGCAAGCTTTTCCCATCCAGGCATCTAATGCATCTTGGCTTAAATATTGAGAATGCAAACCCTTAAGGAGGGAAGATGTCCGACTGTTTTCTGGGCATCTGCCAGATTGCTGATGGGAAGAATCCTGACAGTAGTTGGATCCTACATGTTTGCACCCTACCTGGGAGTGCCTACAGGACATTCCTGAGTTAGAGACGGTAAGACATTAAATAGAAGTTTTCCTTTTTAAACCATTCATTTGTTTATTTATTCGGTATATCTATTCTGGGCCTTATCTTGGCACTAGAGATACAAAAGCAAACAAGGCGACATCTAAAGGAGCTCTGGAAACCAGCAAAGAGTAAGTATGTAATATCTCTTTTCTCATATTTAAAGGCTTGCATCTGTCGAGGACCGCTCTGCCAAATGTTGGAACCCACACTGCCAAAAGCTTGGGGCCAAAATTGTTAGAGCCCGCACTGCCCCAAGCTTTGGAGGTTAAATTGTCCCAGCTTGTACTGCTGCTCCAGTCCGCGGGTCAGGGTTCAGCAAGAGAGAGAGTGAGGGCGGATGCAAAGAATGGAGACCAGACAGAGTGTGATTCAGTCCTGTTTGTTCTCAAGTCTCTCTTCTCTCTTTCCAAGTCCCTCGTTCCTAGTCCAAGTCTCAAGTCTCGAGTTCCTAGTCCCTAGTTCCTAGTCCCTAGTGCCTCCAAGTTCCAAGTTTCCAGCACTTCTTCTGTCTGCCTCTCGCCTTTTATAAGTCTCACTTCTTAAGTCAGGCCTTTAAGTCACACGCACCCAAGGGAAAATCCTGCGTATATAAAACAAGATGTTATCAGAGTGTGCTCAGCTGTTGTAGGCTGTTGAAAACAAGTCTCTTGTCAGGGTATATGGCTCAAGATGGCTGCAAGGATGATAGCCACCTTCTGTCGGCTCCCCACATGCATCTTTTAAGATGTTCCAATAACCAGTGTTCATTTTATCTGTGCTAAAATAGAGTATTAAAAAGCAAAACACCAAAACTCCTACCATGCAAGTCCTGTAATCCCTACATTTGGGAAACTGAGGCAGGAGAACTGGTGAGAGTTTGGTGTTAGCCTGGGCTGCACAGGGATTTTCAGGACAGCCTGGGCTAAGAGAATTGCTATTATAAAGCAAAACACTATATCACACCATGGGAGCCCATGGCATAAAGGAAGACCCCCCTTTCTGCTTTTTAAACAAAGGGGCCTACAAGTCCTTAACTTACTTTCTTTCTTTCTTTCTTTCTTTCTTTCTTTCTTTCTTTCTTTCTTTCTTTTTCCAGGGCTTTGCAAATTATACACCTAATCCCACACACAGTGCTGAGGCCAGTCAGCTCTCCGTGGCTTCCAAGTCCACAATCGGTGATGTCACATTAATAGCTTGAAATAGCCATGCTGATTGTATTAACAACCCAGATTTAGGGCAAATGCTGTAAATCCCTTTTTTTTAGAGCTGGTTGTTAAACATTTACCAGCCTGCCACTCAGCAGAGCACTCAAGTATGGGAAACCTCCTTAACTTTGTTGTCAAGTTTTTTTTTTTTTGTTTGTTTGTTTGTCTGCTTTGTTTTTGAAGTTTTTGAAACACAGTCTCCATAATAGCCCAGGCTAGCCTCCCCATGATGTGCTTCTGAGCGCTGAGATCACTGGCATGCTCCTAATAGTTTTTATTGGTTATGTTGGGCAGCGGAAGAGAAATGAAAAGAAGACAAGGAAGAAAACAGTTTCCTAAGCACAGGCACTGATCCAACCATTTCATCATCTCAGGGATGAGCAAGCAAGCTTAGAGAGGAAGTGGGGCTTACCCAAGACCACACCCCCACCCCCACTGAGCTGACATTTGAACCTAGAGTTCCAGCTCTCTGTATCAAGAGGAAGGGCTCATGGGAGCTGTGTATCCCATCTCTTGCACAATGCCCAGTACAGGGCTCAGAACTTTCAGGCCATATAGGCAAGTAGAGGGAGTTTTGGAAGGACCCAGAAGTCCCAACCTTTCATCTTGGTCTTCTTTCTGAAGAAACCTAGCTGAGCACGCTGTAGGACCAGAATATTGCAGCAGCCACCAAGAAGATCAGAGGTACAAATATTCACCAAAGCTGAGGGGCCTCTCAGCCGTGCTATCGGGACCAGGGGCGAACAAGTGTATGAGGAATACAGGGGAGGGAGAAGCCCCCCTTGAAGAGTTTCCCCTGACCCCAGTCTTTTTGTCACACGGCCACATAAATGGACACCTCATGGTCTCAAGTAGGAAGAAGCCAACTGCAAAGCACCTTTTTATACTGTGGTCACGAAAGGAGAAACAAGCTCACAGAGAGAATGACACTCAAGAGAGCTAAGAAGTGGGGGGCAGGAAGAGAAATCTGTACACTGTGGGGAGCCGACAGAAGGCAGCTATCATCCTTGCAGCCATCTTGAGCCATATACCCTGACAAGAGACTTGATTACATCAGCCTACAACAGCTGGGCACACGTTAATAACATCTTGCTTTAGATACCCAGGATCTTCCCTTGGATGTGTGAGACTTAAAGGTGTGATTTAGAGAGGCTTAAGGGCGTGACTTAGAGATCAGATTTAGAGACAAGGCCTAAGGGCATGAACTTAAAGGCGTGGCTTAAAAGTGAGACATATAAAAGGCAGACAGAAGAGTTCAGTACAACTTGGAACTAGGAATTAGGTTAGATAGTACAATTTAGAGTACAACTTGGAGTAGGAATTAGGCATTGAGGAAGAAGACACTTGGACTAGAGAACTCTGAAGAATTATTAGGCATTAGGTATTAGGCACTTGGAAGGGAGCTTGGAAAGAAGCTTGGAACTTGGAGGCACTGGGGACTAGGAACTAGGGACTAGGAACTCAAGACTTGGGACTTGGAGAGAAGAAGAGAGACTGGGATTAAATCACACTCTGTCTGGTCTCCATTCTTCGAGTCCATCCTCACTCTCTCTCTTGCTGAACCCCGACCAGTGGACCTGAGCAGCTTGGGGCAGTGCAGGCTCTAACAGTTTAGCCCCCAAGGCAGTGCAGGTCCAACACTGACAGAGTGGTCCGAGACATTTTGGCCCCCAAACTTGGGCCAGATTTGCTCGCTACATTTTTGGCCCCCAACATGGGGCAGCTCGGGCAGCAACAGTACACAGTACCAGGGGACTCTTCTAGAAATTCACCTTGATCCCGGCTGCTCTGGAAGAGGTTGCTCCTCCTTGGCCCTAGTCCAGCTGTGACCAGTCTTTCCATAGCTTGCTTCCTATACTCCCCAGAATCATTCTTCACAGAAGAGCCTTAGCCTTCCTCAGCTCCTACCTCAGGAAGCCCTCCTGCCCATAATGCCTCCAAAGGGCATCCCCCTGCTAGCTGGGGCCTAGCCTCTTCTGCACAGCTCCCCACCCTCAATCATAAGCCTCCTGTCCTCTCAGAACACACGAGGGACCAGAAGCAGGAAAGATTATGGGTTCTAGTTGCTGCTGTCACCAACTCACCCAGTGACTTGAGGATCCCCTACTCTCTTTGAGCCTTAGTTCCTCTGCATTCACCTGGGAACTGAAGTCCTGCAGGAGAGACCTGGAAGTGGGCACGGGGCACCGCTGCCAGGGCCCATCAGCATTGTCCAAGCTTGAGATCTGCCCAGACTCGTCATCTAGCCACACACTGGCTTTTCCTTGCTCCCCACCCAGGGTAGAAGCTTGTCTTTGGCCCCATAGTTCCCCTAGTTCTCCAGGTGTGCTAGCTTTGCCTTTCAGCTCCCCAGAATGTTAAATTCTCCCCATCTACGGCAAACCAGCAAACCCCCATATCTGTGAAATTGAAGCGCCTTGGGAAATGCTAATTCCCACCCCCAACTACCCACCTAAGGGAGGGTTCTGGGCATCCAAAGATGGGCCTCCCACCATGTCTCTTGTGATGCACTGTGCAGAAACCTTGCTCCTTAGACACACAAGTAAACAGACCCAGCACGATGTTGGGGGCCACGGGGGACTTGCCACTGCTGCAGTAAGCCATTGTAAGGTTCGAACACAGGGCTCTCTAGTCTTGGCCGCTGGGGATGGAAGCTCCAGGTTTTTGTGTTTGAATGTTACTTTGAACTGTTCTGCAGCTCCCACAGAGAACAGGGGGCGGGGCTCAGGGACTTTGAAGAATCTATCTTGACACAGTCACTGCTCTGGGTCATCAGAGTCTGAAACAGAGCTGACTATAGGTGTGGGCGCCTAGTTGGCAGCTGTAGCCTCTGGACTATGTATGCCCTGCTGAACCTGAGCCTGCGGACCATGACGGTGACTCCGCCCGTGCTCAGGCGGTGCCTGGAGTAAACAAAGGCGCACTGCGCCTAGGGGCTTCTCTTGCAAGCAGAGCACAGAGTTACATCACAATTCCCTGAGGGCGCCGCCCTGGCAGCCAATCCCCCGTGGCCCGCGCTTGCCCATGTCCGAGGGGCAGGCAGCTGGCAAGGTGCCAGCAATGCGGAGCCTTGCAAGTTTTTCTCTTGAGGCTTCTGGGGCTTTGTTGAAACATAGGTTCAGATCCAAGATAGGAGTGTACAGGGTGCTCTCCCGTGGAGGCACAAGGACTGCGCCTCAGTTTCCCCATCTGTGAGACAAGGTGGCAGTGGTAGGCTTTTGGGTCTCCCAGCTAAGTATGGAGGATGCATCCAGGACAGGGGCTGAGATGGGCTGTGACCAGGGGCCAGAGGCCAGCTTTGCGTTGTCTACTGAGCAGTTTAGAGGGGTGCTTGTAAAGCCACGTGTCCTAGGACGTACAGCCGCTCCGCCCCTTTTTAGACTCCCTGGAGTGTAGAGCTCCCGCCACCACAGAGGAAGCACAGCTTTGCAGCATAGCATCCACCTGTTCTCACTTGCTCTGGGCGTTAACCCACTAGCTGTTTTGTGCCAATGGTTGAGTTGGTAAGGTATCGGGTTGCACACCCTGGAGGGAGCTTTCGGATCCACACTGGCAGTTTCTCTGCAGGAGCAAGCTGCTGAGAAGGTGGTGGACACCCGGAGGCTGCTGAACAAGGAATCACCTACCACCGCAAGGGACACTTGCTGGGTCTGCACCTGGTCCAATGCGGGTATAGCCAGTACCCAAGTATGACTGTCAGAGCATTCGAAAGGTCCTGGAACCCACTCTGGACCTTAAAAAGTCCATATAAATCATGTTATACTGAAGATGTCTGGGATTCAGTTGATGCCCCTCCCCCTCCCCCAAAAAAGTGTGATAGGTACTTCTTTTATTTTAATAAAAGAAATTTATGGGCAAAGAGTATCATACATTTCTACTCCTCGGGAGTTTTATGTCCCCAAAGAAGACAGAAAGAGCACAGACCTACACAGCTAGGTAGTCATGAACCCTCTTATTAGATCCTCTTATTAGGTATCTGCCTTTGCATTCCCATTTGTTTATCCTAAAGAAAGGTGTTTTTCCTATTGGTTACCCTTTTCTCTCTCTCCCCGCCTTCACTAAATCAAATATACAGCTCTTTGTTAGAAGCCGTTAACTTTAACCAGCTGAAGTTTGCTTCAGGCAGATAAGTGGCACACACACCTGTATCCTAGCACTCGGTATCTGAGGCAGGAGGATTGCATGGGTTTGAGGCCAGCCTGAGTTATACAGTGAGATGATGCTACTGTCTCAAAACAACATAAACATTCCCTGTGTTGGCTGCTATGTGCTTAAGTACATATTTCAATCTGCTTTGCCTACTGAACTACAGATCTTTTTTGGTTCTGTAAGATTTATTTATTTTATGTATGTGAGTACACTGTCACTCTCTTCAGACACACCTAAAGAGGGCATTAGATCTCATTACAGATGATGATGTGAGCCACCATGGGGTTGCTGGGAATTGAACTCAGGACCTCTGGAAGAGGAGTCAGTGCTCTTAACCGCTGAGCCATCTCTCCAGCCCCAAACTTGCAGGTCTTAATCAAAGTACATAAGAAGGAGAGGGAGAGTGGTTCTCTCCCCTACAGTAACTGCTACACATTGCTATGTGAGTTACCTATATAATTTGACGGGCAAAATAATGTAAAATGTCTCTCTAATTATGCTGACATTTTGTATATTGAAACGGTAACACGTCGATAAGTGTTGAAATGATAATTTTTGGGTAAATTGGGTTAAGTGCATTACTGGGGCTAATTTCCCATCTTAAAAAAAAAAAAAGCTCTTAGTCTCTACAAGAAAATCTTAAATACCATATGGGTTCATATTATGTTTCTATTGGCTAGAATAGCTGAATGCCAGCTGACCTTATATCTTTGGGCTTGCGTTTGCCAAGGAACATTAGCTCGTCTGTATTAACTGAGTTCCCTGTGTCCTGTTCTGAGCAGCTTAAGCAGCAGCAGGTGAAGGAGGGAGAGGTTCAGTGCCAAGCCACAGGTTGCTGCTAAGTCCCCCTCTTGGTCACCTGCTGTCTGGCCTCCCTTCCTCACAGGCAGTCTGGACAACAGAAGGCTGGGCAGGGGACTGTGGAGCTTGATAAGGCTCTGGGAGCTGAAGGAAGAGGCTCTATGTAGGCCAAGGATCCTGAGGACAGTGTGGCCAATGGCCAGGAACTCTGGCTGGTCCTTGAGAACGATTTTCATGGCCAGATCCACAAACGAGCCTTTCATCTACAGACTCAAGCCTCCCCGCCCAGCCCCTCTGGGATGATTCTTAGCAAAAACCCTGAGCTAACCCTGCCAGCACTGCTGGTTGTCAGAGCAATAATGGGCTCCCCATCTCTCCATCCTCTCTGTATATTTCCCAGGCCCTGCTTGATTAAAAGATTTTCTGATAACCGTCCGGAGATGCAGGCTGAGGTCTAAGAAAGCAATCTGTCTCAGTCTCAAGCAAAACAAACAAGACAACTGTTTCTGTGGCTGGAATTTCTGGTTCACAGCTCACACCTGGCTTCTAAGAGAGAGAGAGAGAGAGAGAGAGAGAGAGATGGGTCTGGTTGGTGTGACCTGGGTTTAAACCCGTGCAGCTGATATGAGTCTGACAGCTTTACGGTCCTGAAAAGCTAGCCAGACCTGCACGTATTTAAACAACCCTATCTATCATTCCTTCTTCCACCCATATATAAACACACTCACAATAAACAGCCCGGACTCCTAGCGTGCTTGCTATGCACAAGGCACTATGCTAGTGTGCATTCAATTCGCACGTGTCAGTTCAACAACTACCCCACGAGGTGTTAGTAATGCCGTCCACAAAGAAATAAAAACCGAAGCATAGAGAGGTCCAGTTGAACTTGTGCATGGTCCCGCAGCTAGACAGGTAAAATGGGTTGAAACCGAGCCTTCTGGCATTGGTGCCTGGGATCTTGGGATGCCGGAGGATTCACAGTGCTCCATTCCCTTAACTGTTCCCTTACTAACAAGCTCCTGATAAACCAGGGACGTGTTCACAATCAAAAGGTGTCAGAGATGAACCTAAACACACGAAAAATTTATGAGGTGCAAAACTGACCAAACTCATGAGAGAGGAAGGGGAAAAAAACCAAAAAAAAACAACAACCTGGGAATAACACGTTTCCTGTGTCTCTGGCTGTTCCGGGTGGTCACGGGGCACAGGGCATGAGTGCAGCTTGTTGAAAAGGATGAGTCTCAGTAGAAGGTGGCAATGACGGGCACCTGCAGACTGGCAAACCACCTCAGCGGGCACCGAGATGGAGACGCCTGGGCTGCTGAGGGAGGGGAGGGCGTGGGCTGACTTGTCAGAAGTGAGAAGGAAAGAGAAGAGAATGTTCTTCTCACAGGAAAGCAGAGAACTGTCCGGGACAGAGGAACCCAGGCTGCAGCTGGTGTGGGGCACAGCAGGACAGGAAGCAGATGGTGGGTCTGTCTTTACCCAGGATGGGGCTATAGGCCGAATGTGATTTGTCTCTCCAAGGCACGCATAGAAATGTACTCCCTGTTATGAAACAATAAGAGATGGCCCTTTAAGAGCTTCATGAGTGTACATACGACTTTCATTCCAGTGATGACTAGATAAGTCATTGGGTTATCTCAAAAAGGTCTATAAAAGCTGTTTTGCTGAGCTTGCCCTCCTTCCCCCCCCCCTCTCCCCCTTTCTCCTTCCTTCCATGTGTCCTTCCATGTGATGCCCTGTGCTACCCCTGGTCCTTGCCAAGTGAGAAGGCCATCACCTTGTGTCAGAACCTCGAGTGAAAAATAAACCTTTTTTCCACTCTAGATATTGTCAGTAGCAAAACAAAATGGCCGAGACAAGTAGCTGCCCTTCCACTGCCCCTGTGTAGTAGTGACTAAACTCATGGAAAGAAAAACCATCTTTAAAATAAGTGTTATTTCTGCCCGTTCTTTATCCATAGGTCTCTGTGGGTGGGCAAGGAAGTCCTGCCTAAGAAATGAGTGTGCAGGGTGGCTGAGGATGACAGTTGTTAGACTGTTTACTTAGGAGAGGGTGGCACACAGCTGCAATCCCAGCACTGAGGATTCAGGGGGTGAAAGGCTGAGCTGGGGAGACAGCTCCGTGAGTAAAGCGATTCCTCTGCAAATGTGAGGATCAGAGTTCTGACCTCCCTGGATCCATGTAACTGCCAGGTGGCCATGGCAGCCTGCCACAGAAGGTGGAGACTGGGGACCCGAGAGTGAGGTAGTTAGCAAGACTAGCTCTGGGTTTCACTGAGAGACCCTGTCACGTTAAAGGAAATGGAAGCGCTATCAAGACTGGCTCCCAATATCAACCTTGGGCTTCTACATCCACATGCATAGACATGCACGTACTCACACACATGCAAAACATGCATATATACACACTTGTATGTAACCACACACATACACAAATAGAGAAAGTTCAAAGTCATCTTTGGCTACATAGTGAGTTGGAAACCAACTGGCTGGCTTAGGATACATTAGACTGTCAAGAAAAGGAGAAGAAAGAAAGAAAGAAAGAAAGAAAGAGAGATATCCAGGTGTAGCAGCACAAGCTTGTAATTTACACACACACACACACACACACACACACGCAATACACACATATGGAGGCGAGAGAGATGACTCAGCTGTTAAGAGCACTGGCTGCTCTTCCAGGGGCCCCAGGTTTGATCTCAGCACCACATGGCAGCTCACAACCATCTGTAATTCCAGTCCCAGGCTCTGTAAGTACAAGACATGCCCAGGACGCATGCACATATGTGCAGGCAATATACACATATGCATAAAATAAAGAAAAATGTACAAAAGTATAAAAGGATATATAGATATAGATATATATCTTTTTGAAAGATGAACCACAGTAGAAGAAATCTCAGAGCGTGGTGTGTGCTATGCTACATCCTTCTCTACCCATGAACCTTTGCACAAGACAGGTTTGTAGTGCCAGGGCTGAGGGGCTGAGGGCCTGAAGGGGAATCCAGCTGGAGAGGAGCGGGGTTTGTGGGCCATCGGTACAGGGCAAGTTGTTAGGTAGAACGACTGTTTGCATTAACAACTAACTGAGATCCTGCCATCCTCAGAGTTACTGGGCGAACATGGGCTTCTGCCAGACATAGTCTGGGCAATGCCCAAGTGTGTCCAACCACAGTGGCATCTAGTCCCTGAAACGCAGTGCAGGCTCGGCTCCCACACCAGGTGCCTGGTGTGGGACTCGGTGCCAAGAGCTCTGTGGGCTGGCACAGGTTCCTGGTGGAGTCTGTTGAAAGCTAAGCCGCCTGCACTCTCAAACAGCAGTCACTAGTCTCAAGCAGTAGTCCCATATGATGTGTGGTGCCAGACCCTCCTGAGTCAGGGCCCTCCCAGCCTCCCAAGGCCTCATCCTGACTCCAAGCACAGCTTCCTCCACTTGGTAGGGCCAGCCACACCTATCCTTCCTGGGTGGCCGGTCTCAGCCTACATATGTCCCTGGGACTTTGACAGGGCCAGGCCATGTACTTTCCACACAGAACTTGACTTTGTTAATCAGGGTCATTTGTTTATTGTTTCTTAAATTCTACTTTCCTTTCCTCTTTGAGTTTTTGTTTTGTTTTGTTTTGTTTTGTTTTGTTTTGTTTTGTTTTTTGAGACAGGGTTTCTCTGTGTAGCCCTGGCTGTCCTGGAACTCACTTCCTCTTTGAGTTTTTGAGACAGGATCTAACACCGCTGTAAGTCACTGTGTAGTCCAGATTGGCCTTGAACTCTCAACAGTCCTTCTGCCCCAGTTTCAGGTGTGGGATTACTGTTTTTTATTTTTTAAGAAGTAAATTTTAGCCGGGCAGTGGTGGCGCACGCCTTTAATCCCAGCACTTGGGAGGCAGAGGCAGGTGGATTTCTGAGTTCGAGGCCAGCCTGGTCTACAGAGTGAGTTCCAGGACAGCCAGGACTACACAGAGAAACCCTGCCTCGAAAAAAAAAAAAAAAAAAGTAAATTTTAAAATGATTTTTAAATTTCATGTACATTGATATCTTTGGTTCACGTGTACATCTGTGTGAGGCCGTCATGTCTCCTGAAGCTGGAGGCACAGACAGCTGTGAGCTACCGTGTGGGCCCTGGGAATGGAATGTGTGCTCTCTTCACGTATAGTATGTGCTCTTAACCTCTGAGTCATCTCACCAGCTCTCCCTCTAAGTATTTTTATTTTTTATATTACAGGAGATGAAACTTGAGGCTTGAGGGGTGGCAAGGGCAAAACCCAAACAAACTCCTTTAGCTTGAAGGCTGGTACAAGGCTGCCTGAGTTTGGACCCTCAAATGGAAGAGGAGATGGGGTAAGCAAAAGTGCCCTGTGCACTGTAGAGCCCTCAGGGAGAGGAGAGGGGGCTTGGAGGGAGAGAAGGCAGGGAACTCGGAACAAGGGTGGGATAGGAAGGAGACAGAATATCCTTTAGATTTTGCAGAAGCCAGAGTCTCCGAGTAGGTGAGGCTAGGTGGGCAGGTGGCTAGCAGTATCACCTGCATCGCAGTCCCCACAGAAAGTGATGGAACTAGCTGATGGTACACTGAGTTACAATATGTTTCCCTCTCCTGTGGAGACTGAGGGAACTAAGCAATCACCCATCCCTAAAGGGTTTCCAGGGGAAGGGCCAGGCCTGACAAGCAAACTAGAAGTCAGTCTTCTCCAAACCATTCTCTCTCTCTCTCTCTCTCTCTCTCTCTCTCTCTCTCTCTCTCACACACACACACACACACACACAACCATCATAGAGATAGGATCTCAAGTAGTTCATGCCTATCTAAAACTTTTATATAGCCCAGGCTAGCCTAAATCTTTTATGTAGCCAAGGCTAGCCTTGAACTCTAATTCTCCTGCCTCTGCTTCCTGAGTGCTAGTATTACAGGTGTATGTTCAGTTAGTTGTTTTTCTACCTCTTTTCCCCTTCATACCTAATGAAAAAGATGAAGCAGGTTGGTGAGATGGCTCAGTGGGTAGGGGCACTTGGTATCTAAGCATGTGGAATATGATTCTGGGACTCGAAATGGAAGGAGAAACTGACTTCTGAAAGCTAGCACCAACCCCCACATAAATAAATAAAACTTGGGAAAAGGAACCTTTTTCCTCCTCTAAATAAAAGAAGGGTGAAATGTCTCCACTGTAGAGAAGAAACTGGGGCCAGCTGTATCCAGGGCTTCCTGAGGTCACAAACTTGGTTGGGGTGCAGGCAAAATGCAAACTAGATCAACTGGCAATAGATATGACCCCTAAAGCAGGAACAGGCTGGGGGAGTATTTTTGTGGGTAGGCAGTGGTGATTGGTTGGCCCCACCAATCATCTTTCTCCTAGTGTCTGCTTACTTTCAGGACAGTGAAGGGTTGGGGCCTTTCTAGGGACGCTTCTGCTTTGGTTAACTAATACATGTACTGTGGACAACCCGCAAAAGTTTCATACACCTGCCTGAGGTAGACCTGTAGAGGCTGGTGATGGGGGAGGGGAGAAAGAAAGAGAGGACAGAATGGGGGAGGGGAAGAGAAGGGGAAGGAGGGAAGAGCGGGGAGAAGAGAAGATGGGCCTGTTTGAACATTTGTCCCTCATGATCTAAGAGACATAGGTCCATGGAGGTGGGAGGGAGGGTAGGCAGGAAGACTGGGAAGGCCACACAGGGGTGAAGGCTTTGAGAGGGGCAGAAAATTCCCCCAATGGGCTCTTTTGAATGTCCTAGGTCACCCGGTCCCTAACATGCACATGCACACAAGCTGTGCGGGCCAGCTGGGCTCCTTCCCTACCCTCTAAGTTCACTTACTGCAGGAAACACCAAACACAGCTGAGGCCACTCCGTGCTCTATATGATCTCACTCCATCTGTTTTGTAATCCCATGATGTGAGCAGTAGGTATCCTAACGACTGATTTTTTTAAAAATTTATTTATATATTCTTGAGACAGGGTCTTATAACCTAAGCTGACTGGGAATTCAGTATGTTCCCTAGACTAGCCTTGAACTTACACAAGCCTCCCATTTCTAACCCCTAATTTATGAGGTTACAGGTATAATATACCTATAAATGTATATATGTATATATAGTATGTATGCATGTATGTATGTATGTATGTATGTATGTATGTATTTTTGGTTCATTTAATTTGTTTGGTTCCACCAGCTTCAGGCTGAGCCTCATACTTGTGTGAATTGAGCCTCAGAGTGATGGAGTGACTCACCCAGGCAGCACAGATAACAAGCAGGGGTGGGATTTGAACCCAGGAAGACAGACAGTAATCTTAGCTCACAGCCCATGAGCATAGAGTGTGAATACCCCGACTTCTCTCTGCCCCTCAGCTCCCTGTGTTTTCACGTTCAGGGGGAACCTGCCTGCTTCATGAGGCCTGTCTTGACTCATCAAATTCTGAGGAAGCACACCCCAGGCCAGAGTAATGTTGGGGGCTACAGTGGGAGCATTCTATCCCCATTGAGCTTGAAGCAAGGGACAGACATCCAGGGATCCTTGGAAGTCTACAGGGTGGTTGGACATTCAAGGTTTGCTGGGAGTCTGCCTGAGGAATGGCTTGTACTGTGGGCCCAGAAGCCTCCTTAGGTCTCTCATGTCCAAACCCTTCTGTATTCACCAACACTTCCTAGGGCTGCCCATAGCCCCACTGCTTGGCTGAGCAGTGCACACATATCACCGGGTACCTCAAATGTTTCCACTGGCCTTTTGCCTTCAAGAGTTTCACACCTGCCCCTTCATGGGCTAACGGAGCTCACAGTCACAGACAGGGTCGGGCTAACCAGAGTCTGACACTTCTGCTCCCCATTTGTTGTGGTTAGTCTGTCAGCATGAAGGGTCCAGAGCTGCAGGTCACAGGAAATCCTTGTGGTTTTTCCGGGGAGGTTCATTTAGAAGATATAGCATGGAGCAAAGGGGGTTGTGCCAAGGTGCACCCCTTGACTGTGGGGGTGCCCTGCTGACTGCCACTGAAGGCAAAGAACTCAAGGCCTTTGGTACCTGCTATGACTGGCCTAGTATGTGTCCTGGCCAGTGCATTAGAACCGGGACAGTAATGAGGACAGAGCTGGAACCCAGAGCTGGGATTAGAATGACTGACGGGAGGGTGGTGGGCCACTCAGCTGTGGGGCAGAAGGCTCTAAAGCAGAGGGGCTGGAATGATCCGCATCCACTGCCCTTGGTTTTGAGCCTCTGGAGGAAAAGCAAGGGCTTGGGACTGTGGTTTTGGCTTCCTGGCATTCCTGCTGTGATTCAAAACTTCTCAGAGAAATGAAAGCAGACTTCAATTCTCACCTCCTCTGAGCCCAGCCACCCCTAGCATGCCAGCGGAAAGTAGAGTCCAGGAGATGGGCTCTGACTAGTCCTAGCCACCTGCCTTGTTATTCTGGGTGAGTTGGAATTCTGATCACGGGACTTCCCTCCACACACTTTCCTACAGCCAAGGCTTCTTTAGAGCAGAGGATGCTGGCACATGCCTGTAAGCCCAGCGCTCTGGAGACAGGGGCAAGGGAAGAGCCATAAGCTCGAGGGCAGCCTGGTTCACAGCGAGGCTGGCTAGTGCTATACCCAACAAAAACCGAGCAGATGCGCTGGGGTTCGGAGGGAAAAAAAAAAACAAAAACAAACCAACAACCCTAAATTTCAGAGCTGAGTGGAGACTTAGGATTCGAACCTTGTTTTGGCTCAGGAGCCCCACCTGTACCAGGTATCCCTGAGAAGGCCCCTGCTTCTCCATGGGCAACACCATGGGTTTGGTCCTTGGTAGCAAATGCAGCAAGATTCCATTCACGGGGACTTTCCTGACTGAGCTCTGCAGCTGTAGGGGAGCTGCCTGGCTAGGTTCAGGGTCAGCAAAGGCTTGCCTCTCAGTCTGTGGGCCTTAGCCTGGTGTGAGAGTGACTTCCTGTCCAGCTGGGTCCCCTGTACACCTCACCCTCCTGCTCAAAGTGGTCATTTGGTCCTGGCATGTCCCATTATCCCCTGAATCTGAACAATACCCTGTGGCTCCCCACTACCCCATGTGACTTCTCTCCCTAACTGTCCTATATCTAAGAAAGATGGAGGGAGGGAGGAGGGAGGGAGGGAGGAGGGTGACAAGTGCTTCTCTCTCAGATGCTTCTGTCCTCCTCTCTGGTGATGCCTTTTGTGACCCTCTAAAAGGCTATTACTTTTTTTTTTTTGAGTCTGGGTCTTGTGTAGCTCAGACTAGCCTTGAGTTCACGGTGTAGCTGAAGATAATCTTGAAATTCCTAATCCCTCTGCCTGCGTCTCCCAAATTCTGGGATTATAGGCATGTGTTACCACACCTGATTTATACTGATTTATACAAAGCTAGGTATGGAACAGAGGGCTTTGAATGTTAGGGTAAACACTTAACTAAATGAACTACCTCCCCGGGCCAAGGCTGTTACTGTTAGTATTCCTGTTTGAGAGAGGAACGTTGAGCTTAGAAAAGGAGACGTCTCAATCAGCCCTTTCCCTCAGACCCATGCTCTGTGTCACGATGCCTCCACTATCTCTGGCAGCAAAGTCTTTCTGCCTTGACAGGCCTGGAACCCTCCACCATCTGCCATATAGTCCCCTAAGTATGCCAGAATTCCTTGCTCAGATATCCTGCCCTGCCCCCACATTCCTTGTGTCTCTTCAGCCTGGCTGTAAGGCTAGAGTGGGGGCACTCAGCCCATTCCTTCAAGGGACTGTGAGGTCGAAGGCTGTGACTCAAGAGAATAAGGGGTCACCAAAGGGGGAACAAAGCAAGAGAGTCGAGGGCAGATAGCAAGTAGTCATTGCTGTCTGGCCAAACTAACTTCTAAACCTGAGCTTCTAAACCTGGGAACCTTTGAGAGTATCGATCTAGCACTTAGTGACTTGTCCCCCACTGGGTTTAGGCTATCCCCCAGATCTGCCATGTCCTTGACACCCCAGTCACCTGGGGTCAGCAGATAAATTAGCAGCAATGGCTGTGGGAGGCCTTGGATGCTTTTTCAGGGTCTAGGAGGTGCTTAAGCCGGGATCTTCTCTCTCCTGGCTCTGTACCTGCTTCCTCAGGGAAATTTTCAGTCCCTTGCTCTATGCTGAGAGGCATCCGAGGAGGCAAGGAGACTGACTGGGGCCATACGGGCCTAGACTTGTAGGACTCTGGGCCCTGAGGTCATGGAGACCTCCTGAAGCCCCTTCCCAGGGGAGCTGTTCAGAGGCAGACAGGCCTTGACGAGGTGCTAATTGCTGAGCTAATTGGAGCCAGAGCTGAACTACAGATGGCTTGGATGACAGGAGCTGGGGGCTGCACACGGAGACAGGAGGAGGCTACTGGAGACGAGGGAGGAAGGCCAAGCCCAGGACTGTTTGTTCAGGGAACGTTGGTTAGAGATGACCAGCCACTTTGAGATTTATCCTTGTGTCCACACCTCTGTCCTGGCCTGGTTTTCTCTTTGTGAAAGTATGTGTGTTCTGTTGCCACTGCTTATTGAAATGGATTTGTAGAGCCTTTGGGGGAATAGTATTCTGCTGGACAGGGAAGGGACCAAGGAGAAGGGCGGAGCCCAGGCCCCGGCAGGCACAGTGCTGGGTTGTGGTTGCAGTCTCTTCTATCTAGCTCATGGTTCTAGGAAGCCGGAAGTTCAAGCTGGCGTTGGCAGCTGCTTGACGCTGGATAAAAGGGTCTTCCCGGGGGTACCAGTCATGAAGAACATCACATGGCACCATAAGCAAGCTTGTACAAGTCTGCTGCTCTCAGAGCCGTTTACTGTCAAGAGCCATTTGTCTGTGAGTAGATCGATCCACTCAGCGTGAAGCTTTCCGAACCCAAGCCTTAAGGTCCCATCTCCAGTACATACATTTGGGGAGGAAGCCTCCAACATGTGAAAGAATAGATTTGCCAAACAGCGGTGAAACCAGACCAACCACAGGGGACGCGCCACTGAACTGGGATGTTTCTGGTGTGTCTGTGTGTCTGTGTGTGTGTAAGAGAGAAAGAGAGAGAGACAGAGAGATAGAGAGACAGAACCAGAGATGCCTATGGTAACCCTGGCCTGGGCTGGCTCCTATCCCTTTAAGACTGGCAGGGGCACGGCCCTGTGCTGTGACTATGGAGGCCTCCCTTAGGCTGGGAAGATTAGGTTGGAGGCTCTCTAGACACAGGTTGGAGGGACTCTGAACATATCTTCCTACTGCCAGACAGGATAGGGCTAGTACCCTCCTCTCTCCCCAGATGCCCCATAGCCCACCATTCTGGCACAAATAAGCCATAGTGCCCTGGCCCTAGGGAGGACCTTGGCTACTTGGGCTAGGCTCCAACTCCCAGGCAGGACAGCATGGGCTGTCACTCACATTGGCCCCTGTCCTGCTCTATAGCCCTGTTGATGCTCCAGGGTACCTGTTCACACACTGCACTCTTTGGTCCTTAACTGCCTCTCTGTCCTTTGGTCCCTTTCTGTCAAACTCTTCCCACTTTGCAGGCTGTGGTTCCATAAGCATCTCAGATTGTTTGGCTAGCTGCTGGAGCTCCCATGTTCTGCCATGCCTGCTGGCCAGAAAGAAAGGGGAGGCTAACGGTTACCTCCACCAACGCCAGCTCCTTTCTCTTTCCTTTGAGGAGGCACTGGGGGCTGATGAGGTTACGGGTAGGGAAGGCTAATCAAGGTTTAGTAACTGTGTGTGGTGCTAATAGCTCAAGCTTTATGGGTCCCTAATTCTGAGCCAGGCATCATGCTTTGTATTTTCTTCCCAGCATGCCTCTGGGGCTAGAAGTTTTCTTATCTCTATTTCCCAGGAAGGAAACAGAGACTCTGAGAGGCCAGGCAATGGCTCTCTTGTCACACAGCTCATAAGTGACAGTCTGGGGACTTCAAAGCCACTACTCACAATGGTGTGGGGAGGGGTTGTTATTATTATTATTATTTTTTTGTCAACCCGTTTCCTTCCCCCTGTTCCCTCCCTCCCTGCCTGTTATCGTCTGCCTGGTGAGTTTGCATCATTACTTCGACCCAGGGGTCCAATTAGGGGACTCCCCCAAGGAGGCCGACTGAGGCAATCCCTTCCCCTAGGGGGCCTTCCTGAACTAAAATTTTAATTAGCTGTCACTGCTCTTCCTAAAACTCTGACCTGCCTGTGCTATACCAGCCCAGGCTGCTTGTAGGGTCCCTTTCTGTCAAACTCTTCCCACTTTGCAGGCTGTGATTCCATAAGCATCTCAGATTGTTTGGCTAGCTGCTGGAGCTCCCATGTTCTTGGGGGACACAGTTGAAGTGCCAGGTAGGAAGGGTGGCTTGGTCCTCTGTCCTACCACCTCAAGATTGCTACGTTTAATCTAGCAAATGGATTAATTAAATGAATGGATATTATATTGCTTAATCCATTAATCAGATCAAATAAATGAGTTACTATTTAAAAAAAAAAAAAATTAACTCCATGCCCCTGCATAGAAAAGGCGATCTGCTTGTCAAATTGGAAAAACAAAACAAGCCAGGCAGGAAGTGGAGGGGTGCATGAAGATGACACATTCCTTGGTCACCTGGCACATGGCAGGCACACGGTAAATACCAGCAGGGCTTATTCCCCTCCTCCTACAATGTGGGAGACTGGGTATTGAGCAATGAACAGGGACCAAGTCGAGCTGTGCAACGGTGCTGCCTCGAGCATTTTACACCCCGAAAACTGGGACGGGGGCCATCAACCCATGCAGTCGAGGAGGCCATGGAGGCTGAGAGGCAACCAGAATCTCTAAAGCCAGCCAGGCAAAGCAAAACACTCAGGCTGGCACAGGAGGAGACAAGTTCCAGGACCCTGTCTCAAAAAAAAAAAAAAAAATTAAACAAAGGCATGCTAAGACCATGCAAGTGTTAAAAAGCAAGGCGGACTTTCTATTTAGAGCTTAAGACCTAAATACCGGGAAATGTGGTTCTTTGTGTCTCTTACCTCAGCCACAGGACTGTGGTCCATAAAGACACAGGGTTATCTCTCTAGTCCAGAAATGGGGAGAAGTGCCCCCTCAAACTCTAGAAAGATTGAAGACTCTGAGTGTGATGTGTGGGTTAAGGGCTCAGAGAACCTCTTCTTGGTCTGTGAGTTTCTAAGCTGATGTAATGACAGGGAGTTTCGGAGGCCCCATGCCGAAACCTTTGACCATGACCCTGGTCATTGGCCTGCTGACCTTTCCCCCCTACCCCTCACCCCTCAGCAGCCACTCTGTTCTGCCAGTCCAGAGCCAAGCCCTTCTTGGATCTGGTTGCTAAGTAACCAACCCTAAGTGACAGAAACCCCAGCAGGCCACTAATGAGGGGACAGCAGCCAGCCTTAGGAAGACCTGAAAGACAGTTTCCCTGGCTTGCCCATGGTAGGAGGGGAGGTGCACTGGGACAAGGTGCATCTCAAGCTAAGAAGGAACTGGGCTGGCAACCCCCTTCAAACCTTTGAACTGGGGGGGTGGGGGGAAGCTTTCTGCCCAAACCACCATCCTGGAAATAGCTGTCTGCTCTTGCCAGGGGCACCTGGGCTGGGGGGAGGGGATCCCTGGAGAAAGATTTGGGACAGGGAAGAAAGGGATGGAGGGGGAACAGGACCTGAAGAGGGAGAGCTCCCACAACACTAATGGGGAAGGGTGTCGCCTCTCTCTCACTTTGGCTCCCCCTTCTCAATACACACTCCAGCTCCAGGCCAATGGCCTCCTGGTGGGGAGTGCAGGGCACAGGAGGCAGGTGGAACTCAGTCAGATTTTATTGGTTTTTTGTTTCTTTGTTTTCATCCTGGGTAGAGGTAGAAAGATGGAGGGGGGGGGGGGGGGATCTGTGAAGAGGAAGAAAACTTGCTGTTTTAGACCATCAGCCTCAGAAGATGTGGGTTGTAAACCTTCCTGCCTGATGCCCTGGGCATAGAAGTGGGCTGTCTGGGTCTCAGTTGCCCTGTATTGGCCTGAAGCTTGTTAGTATCTGAGAGGCTGAAGAGGGAATGCAGATTTCAGAAAAGTGTGGCCAGGTGGGCTTTTCTTGCCACTCCGCAAGACAGGAACTCACTCTGTAGTTCAGGGTCTCCTTGGAACTTATTGTATACCCAGGCTAGCTTTGAACTCGTGACTCTCCTGCTTCTTCAGTCTTTCAAGTGCTGGAATGAACAGGCTTGAGTTTTTCTGGCTTTCTTTGCTTGAAGATATGCAGAATGCTTCTGCATTAAATTGTGACTCCATAGCCTTGGCCGGGGTTGATCCTGTGCTGGCCATCGCATCCCAGCACTCAGACAGACTCCTGTCCTGGAGGAGGTCCCTTCCCGGGTCTCACTGGGGAGCTGGAAACCATTTGAGCACAAGGAGCTGATACTGAGATGGAAGCAGTTTTGGATCTATGTAGCTCCCCGCCCCCCAAAAAAGACAGTTCAAACCAGCCTAGAGATCAGGGACAGTATCCTGGAGGGGTCTAGACTTAGTTAACAAAGACTGACTAGAAGCCAAGGCGTGTAGGATTGCAATGAACTTTCCAGTTGGGTCCCTGGATCAGGCAGCCAGAGAGGGACAATGGAGGGGACAGGCAGATCTAAACTGGGGGCCACAGGAGATACTGAGACTGATAAGAGATTACACACACACACACACACACACACCCCGCCCTGTTTCCTGCAGGAGGCAGACTCCAGTTTGCCAGCGTGCCTTTGGAAAACAGCTTACCTCACTCAGTTGAGACCCCAGGCCCTAAGCCTCCTAAGCGCTGCACGGCTGCTCTCCCTAAGGTGCTCCGAGCTCAGGCTAATGGCGCCAGCAACACAACTTCAGGCAGTTTTTGCAGAGGGTTTTGGACCATCAGATGCACCCGAGCCTTCTCTCATGAGGGTTTGGAGTCCTGCAGTAATCCCAAGCGGGGAGATCCTACTCCTCCACTTATTGGCTCTGAGGAACAATGCCCCAGCCTCCACCATGCCCAGAGCAAGCGGCTCCCGGCTCACTGTGAACTCAGGAGTGAGGTCATCAGAGCTGTGGCATGTCATAATTCTGCCCTTTGGGCTGATGTGCAAACTGAAGTGAAGGTGTTGTTTAAGTCACACAATTCAGAAGGGCAAACCCAGTTCACTTGACTTTTGGGGGGTGGGGGAGAAGGGGTCTTCCCTGAACCCCTGGTCCTGCTACCTTAGCCCCCCAAGTGCTGGGATTACAGCCATCTGTCACCATGTACGACCATACCTGGTGAGTCTGCTTGCTTCTCAAATTCTTATTTTATCTGACTTAAGTGAGACACTATTAAGTGTCTGGCATAGAACCACCTCCATGCAGGAGCTCCTGGCCCCACCACCTACCAACACTGACATCTTTTCTGACAGGGGAAGGAAGAGGGATGAAAATGACAGGGCAGTGCTAATAATCTGGGTGGCCTCCCTGGAGGAGACAGTTTCTAGAGCTGGTACTCAGAAGTTTTTGGTTCCTCTGGTTTGCTGCCTGTTTGTAGGGTGGCTTCCATCACTACCTCTAGACCTTTGAGGAAGGGAAACCATTTGTTAACAGCAGGCATGACTTCATTAGTGGGAGGGGACGTTATTAATAACCGTAACATGACATGCTGCCGTTCAGGAAGCTGACCTTTCACCTTACCTTTCTATGGAGGAGTGGGGGGTGGGGTGGGGGGGTGGGGGTTGGGGAGAGGATAGGGGAAGGGCATGCACCCGGTTCAAGCCTATGTAGAACTGGGACAGGGGCAAAGTAGAACCCTCTTAGAACTTCTCTGTTCTAACTGTTCTCCTTTTGCATTGTGTGTGTGTGTTAGACAGATTGTTGCACTGTAGCCCAGACTGGCTGGAACTCACTGTGTAACCATTCTGTAGGTCCCTATCTCTTAGCCCTTTCTTTCTTTCTTTCTTTCTTTTTTTTTTTTTTTAATGTGCACCACCATACCTGGCCTTGTTCATGATTTTATTTTTTAAAGATTTAATGTGAGTACACTATCACTGTCTTCAGACACACCAGAAGAGAGCATCTGATCCCATTACAGATGGTTGTGAGCCACCATGTGGTTGCTGGGAATGGAACTCAGGACCTCTGGAAGAGCCGTCAGTGCTCCTGACCGCTGAGCCATCTCTCCAGCCCCTCTCTTAGCCTTCTGAGTGTCAGATTCCATGTGCCAGACTTCCGCTTTTCTACCCACCCACACCCACCCTGTGCCCACATGTTAAACTCTTCCCATTTCTGCTCCCACTCAGTGATTGTTCACCTTCCAGACAAAACATCACTATCTCTCCAAGGCCACGGTGTTAAGACTCATGGGGCCTCCCCAAGTCATCTGCTAGCGGTCCTGCATATGACCCTCAGGGCAGAGAGGGAAGGGCCAAAGCCAGCCAGAGACTTCAGGAATCCACAGTTGCCTGGCACTCCCCAGAGTCTCCTCTGGATGCTGGTACTGTAGCATACAGGCAGGTGGCTACTTGGTTCTTTTGTGCTGAGCAAGCTAAGGCCTGGGAGTTGCAAAGTGGCTCTAGTCCTCTATACTATGCCCTTTCTTTGGTGATCCAGGGTGTTTACATGATGTCAAAAGGAATAGACAGGCTGATTAGAGGGACAGGCTGTCTTTATGTTAACGAATTGAGACAAAATATCGGGGCTGCAGTCTTAGCTGGGCCCTAGGGTCTTGCAGGCTCATCCTGGCATGATGGGGGCCCTCCTTGGGCCTACAACCTGAGTTCGAGACCATAGGAGCCAAGGGCACTGTCTTCCCAAGTCACTCCTAACAGCATGTCAGGAGTGGGACCAGATGCTACACAGAAGGGGAGTGGGGGAAGGGTAGTTAGTGATGTGCGGTAGGAAACAACATCCCCTTGAGTAAAGGCTGAGACTGTCAGATTTGGCTTGACCTGTGGGGAGCCTACAGAAGGCGGCTATCATCCTTGCAGCCATTTTTTTTTTTTTTTTTTTTTTTTTTTTTTTTTTTTTTTTGGAGACAGGGTTTCTCTGTATAGCTCTGGCTGTCCTGGAACTCACTCTGTAGACAAGGCTGGCCTCGAACTCAGAAATCCGCCTGCCTCTGCCTCCCAAGTGCTGGGATTAAAGGCGTGCGCCACCACTGCCCCACCCTTGCAGCCATCTTGAGCCATATACCCTGACAAGAGACTTGTTTTCTACAACAGCTGAGCACACTCTGATAACATCTTGTTTTAGATACCCAGGATTTTCCCTTGGGTGTGTGTGACTTAAAGGTGTGACTTAGAGCTGGGCAGTGGTGGCACACGCCTTTAATCCCAGCACTTGGGAGGCAGAGGCAGGTGGATTTCTGAGTTCAAGGCCAGCCTGGTCTACAGAGTGAGTTCCAGAACAACCTGGACTACACAGAGAAACTCTGTCTCGAAAAAACAAAAACAAACAAACAAAAAAAAGGTGTGACTTAGAGAGAGACTTAAAGGCGTGACTTAAGAAGTGAGACTTATAAAAGGTGAGAGGCAGACAGAAGAGGGGACTGGGAACTTGGAACTTGGAGGCACTAGGGACTAGGAACTAGGCACTAGGAACTCGAGACTTGGGATTTGGACTAGGAACAAGGGACTTGGAAAGAGAGAAGAAGAGAGACTGAAGAATAAACGGGACTGAATCACACTCTGGTCTCCATTCTTCATGTCTGCCCTCACTCTCTTTCTTGCTGAACCCTGACCCGAGGACCAGAGCAGCAGTATGAGCCGGGACAATTTAGCCCCCAAAACTTGGGGCAGTGCAGGCTCTTAACAATTTTGGCCTGCAAGCTTTTGGCAGTGTGGGTTTCAACATTTGGCAGAGCGGTCCCCGACACTTTGGTGCCCAACTTGGGGCAGCAAGAATGAGAGACCCAGTGAGGGACCTTACTGGAAGAAAGATCTGCCAAAAATTCAGAAGTGAAACAAAGGTGATCACCTTGGGAATCTGCTGCTTTGAGAAAGGTAAGTCATGATGAAAATGGGGCAAGAAATAAGTCAGCCTGAACTCAACTCTGTTTTTATTTTGCTGTTTACTACTCATGTGTGTTGTCTGCTTTTGCTTTGTTCCTTAAATGCTATCGTTCATGTTCAAAATAAAAAGAAACGTATTTATCCAAAATTAGGATCTAAAATACAACCAAAGGTTGATGACGATTTGTCAGAGCCAGATTGTGCTGACCTAGAGGAAGAGGTGGCCGAACATTATGACCCCGAATGGCTCTCTTCCCAAAGATCCCCCCTCCCTATGCGCCTCTGCCTCCAAATGCTCCCGCAATGGAGATGGTGGTTATAGATCCCAGAAGGGAGTTACAGGAAAAAATATCCTTTCTTAAACAACAAATAGAGTTAGAAAAAGAGTATCAGGACTTAATTAGCTACAAAAATTAAAGACAAGGAAGATGTCTTGAGAGGTAAACTGAGAAAAGCTCCCAGCTCCTTGTGGTCCTTAACCCAGAGTCCAAAGGCAGTCCCTATCATCTAGCTTTAGATTAGCCACAGATCATCCAAAGAAAGGAGACGCTGAGGCTTTCCCTGTATCCAAGACCAGAAATGCTCAAGGGGTTGCTTGGAGACATCACACAGGGTTTAATTTTCAAATTATTAAGGAATTTTAAAAAATGAGCTGGGCAGTGGTGGCGCACACCTTTAATCCCAGCAGTTGGGAGGCAGAGGCAGGTGGATTTCTGAGTGCGAGGCCAGCCTGGTCTACAGAGTGAGTTCCAGGACAGCCAGGGCTACAACAGAGAAACCTTGTCTCGAAAAACCAAAAAAAAAAAAAAAAAAAAAAGTAGTATCACAATACGGTGCCACTGCTTCCTTTACTCTTGCAATTTTAGAGTCTGCCACAGAGGAGTGGCTGACTCCTGGCGATTGGAATATGTTAGTGAGAGCAGTTCTTAGTGATGGAGACTATCTTATTTGGCAATCAGAGTATCATGAGAATTGTAAACAAACAGCTAGGAGAAACATTCAGGCAGGCAATGGTTGGTCCTTTGATGCTTTAGTAGGAGAAGGGCAATTTGCTTCTAGTGATAACCAGATGCAATATGACCCAGGCTTATTTGCTCAAATTCAAAACGCAGCCATAAAGGGTTGTCGCAAACTCCCGGCAAAGGGAGACCCTGGTGCATCCTTAACAGCAGTCAGACAAGGACCTGATGAACGATTTTCTGATTTTGTTCATCCATTAATGACAACAGCAGGGAGGATTTTTGGTAATGCAGAGGCAGGAGTAGATTAGGTGAAACAACTTGCATATGAAAATGACAATCCTGCCTGCCAAGTGGCCATTAGACCCTACAGGCAAAAGACAGACCTTACGGGGTATATCTGACTCTGTTCTGACATAGGTCCTTCCTACCAACAGGGCTTAGCTATGGCAGCTGCCATGCAAGGACAATCAGTAAGAGATTTTTTTGGCTAGTAGAAACCAAAAGGCCTGTTTTAAATGTGGCAGGCCTAGACACTTTGCAAGAGATTTCGAGGCAGAAAATGAATTAACCCAGAGACAGCCCAGAAAACAGCCTGGGCTCTGCCTGCTTTGCAAACATGGAAGGCATTGGGCTAGTGAATGTAGGTCCAAAAGAGACGCACAAGGAAACACCCTTTCCCATAATCAGGGAAAT
This sequence comes from Arvicanthis niloticus, assembly GCF_011762505.2. Taxonomy (NCBI): domain Eukaryota; kingdom Metazoa; phylum Chordata; class Mammalia; order Rodentia; family Muridae; genus Arvicanthis; species Arvicanthis niloticus. The sequence continues at coordinate 33,609,042 of NC_133434.1, forward strand.
GGGAACAGAGGCCAGCTCCAGGCCCCGAACCAACACAAGCTAAAACAGGCTTATGGAGCAGTCAGTTTTATACCAGGAAACAACAATCCCTTTCTGAACTTAGTCGAGCAACACCAGGAAGCGCAGGACTAGACCTCAGTTCTGCCACCCACACAGTATTAACCCCAGAGATGGGACCTCAGGCCTTACCCACTGGAGTGTTTGGACCGCTCTATCCAAATGTGTTTGGCCTGATAGTGGGAAGAAGTAGTACTACTATGCAGGGACTACAAATTTTTCTTGGAGTTATAGACAATGATTATCAAGGTGAGATGGCACAGGCAATTCAGAATACAGTCACCATTCCTACAGGAAGGAGGATAGCTCAACTATTGTTACTTCCATTGACCCAGAGCTGTCGGGGCACCTTTCTGATGTTAAAGTGTGTCAGTAAGATACAGAACTCAGGCAACCCAGACTTCTGTCCCAGCCTGCAGTGTGACTGGGAAAGCCCCAAACCTCAGACTCTCTCTATTTGTCTAGCCTCTATTTATAAAACAATCTTCCAGCTCTAATCCAAGAGACACACTCCCTTCTCCTTGAGTGACCTCACTTCCTCTTCCTAGTCCTACCTGAAGCCCAGCCCCTCCTCCTCAGCTCCAGCTGCTCCACACCTGTGCCCTCAGCCCTGCTTTGCTCTGACTCAGGCAGTCCTGACCTGCGCGTCAAGGTGGTATCCTGAGTGGTTTTACCCCATAAACTCATTTTGACCTGTATGGTGTTTACCTATTATTCTCCCTCACTGTGTGATGCTGCCTTGGCCTTTGGGCAGTCATGGAACTGCAGAGATCAGATTCCTTCCAAGAATGTGCTAGCGCGGGGCTCCACAAGCAGGAGGGCTAGAATCTAGGTGAACAGAGACAATGGGGTTTCCCAGCCCCTTTCTGCAACACATCATTTTGGCTGGGGATGCTTCATCCCATCAGCTTTCCAGGCTGCTCATGCTCCGACCGGTTCTGGTGAGGGACTTTTGCCAGAAAGGTTCAGATACTCAAGGGCCACTTGGCAACCCCTCCAGAGTCTCATTCCTGGTTCATTCCAGGTCATACAGCCCCACCAGGAGCTGAGATACACTTGTCTGTACTTTGAAGTCCTCCTTAACTTCCCTAATGCAACTTGTTTGTGGAGGAAGTCAGGGCTAACATTTTTATTGTCTTGCTAGGGCTGCGTGTGGTGGTCCATATCTCAGCACTCAGAAGGCAGAGGGTGGTGTGTCTCTATTGAGTTCAAGGCCAGCCTGGTCTACATAGAGAGTTCCCAGACAGCCACAGCTATATAGTGAGACCGTCTCAAACAAAAACAAAGCAAAAGCAAAATAAAAAAGGATCGCTAGGTAGGCCAGGCTCAGCAATCCCCCTGCCTCAGCCTCCCATATACCCCAATTTATGTGCCATACATCTTTTCGAAGCCCGGTGGCCCTATTTCTATGAGGCAGAATATCACTTTTACAAATGAGGAAACTGAAGCGCATCGAGCTTAAGTGGCAGGTCCAAGGTCACATGGCTAGAAAGTAGCCAGGAATGAATGATCTAAAGGAATGACTGAATGAGGGCTTACGATCGCTCTCGGGGCAGACGTTTGAGGAGCGCGGCGAGCGAAGGCGGTGCACAAAGCCAGAGGCCGGGTCGCGGGAAAGTTGGTTCCACTCAGGCCTTCTGCACGGGAGGGCCCAGGGGAGCGCAGGCTCCCAGAGGCACAGCCGGGTTCTGCCCCCACCCAACGGCCCGCCCCGCCCCCGCTCCGCCCCCGGCCCGCCCCGCCCGGGACCACAAACGGCGCCCGGCGGCAGCGCGAACGGCAGCGCGGAACGTCGCTCTGGGCTAGTTGCCTGCCGCGACTTCCCGCGCAAGGCCGGCCCGACAGGGACCCGCAGCCTAGGCGGCGCTGGAGGATGCCGCTGCTACTCCGGGTGGCGGCCGCTAGAAGCCTGCTGCACTAAAGGTAGGAGCTCGCCTACCCGGCGGGCGCGGAAACTTGGGCCGAGTTTGCGGGCGGCGCGTGGGCAAGGGGCGGGTGGCCCTGCCCCAGGGCGCCCCTACCGGCCGGGCCCCAGGACCGAGCCCGGGGACCGGGGCCCAGGTGCTGAGGCTCCAGGCGGTCATTCTACCGGGCCCGGTCGTACTGCTGCCCAGACTTTGCCAGGACTTGGATGCTCCCTGGGCCTGGTAGAGCCCCGGAGCCCCGGCAGTGCCTGGGCGTAAGAGCTGGCGAAGAGTCAGGCGGATCCCTCGGGCCTCTCGCGGGGCCAGGCTCACGCGGATTGCTGCGCGCCGATTCGGGGTGGGGGTTGGGATTGGTGGCGGCGGGCGCTGAGGTGCCGCGGGGCCGTGGACGAGCCCTGTTGGAACAGCACCGCCTGCGGTTTCCTAGCCACTGCTTGACTCACTCTCTGGCTGTAGCCCAGGCTGGCGGGATCGCCCTGAAGGAGGTGGCTGCCCGGACTTCGTCTGGACGTCCACCCCCCAACCCCCAATCCCCCAACCTTCTGGACCTCAGTGCAGTCTGCGGGCGTCGATCCGTGGGGTTCCCAGCGCGAACCTCCTGGCTTTTACACGTGTGCCTGAGCTAAGGAAGAGCGCAGTTGGGCGGCGGGGAGGCATGTGTTGCAGATTCGGGCCATGCATGTACGTGCAGGAACAGCTTTGCATGCGTGGCGGCGGTCTGTGTGTCAGCCTGCTGGGGTGCACGTGCGTTGCAGAGCCGCGGAGAGAGAGGCTTGGGGGACACCCGGAAGCCTGGTGGAGCGGTGGGGCGCCAGTTCCCTACTGAAGCCGGCTGGCTGAGAGCCACTGGCACGAGGGTCACGGGCGGGGCCGGGAGAGGGAAATTACTAGTGGAGCATCCAGAGACCCTTCTGAAACTGGGAAGCTTGGGCTGCTCCAGGTTGAGTGTCTAGAGAGCTCAGAGCCTCAGCTAGCAAAGTTTTTAGAAGACCAGTGTCTGTTAGAGCTGAGATGATGCCGGCCTAAACTTGGCTGGGATCGCGCTCCTCTTGAGGCCCCAAGGATGTGACGTGGAAATGGGAACAGATGGGCCCACGGAGTTGTCTGTCTCCCTCGTGGAAAAGCAGGAGCGTAGGCGCTTGACCCTGCCCAGGGTTCTGGCTGAGGTTAGAACTTATCCAAGAACTGGTAGAACTTGACGACATCTCCAAGTGCCCGAGGCTACCTTGGTTTCCAGAAACAAGGCACCTTCTTTTTGGCTACTCTCTCAGTGGGGGTAGCCTTCACTAAGGGAGTTTTCCATCATACTGACAGGGCATTACATTAGCTCCGCACCTTTCATAGTCTTGGGCTGCCTTTGTGGAACCTCACCCCTCCTACAAAGACTGCTTAGGGGTCCCAGGTGGCTGGTTCTCAGGAAGTCTCCAGGGCCAAAGGGCACGGGTTGGGCTGAGCCCTGGAGAGAAGGACTCTTGAGAGGGGTGGTTAGAACAGGTCCCAAGGGGCGTTGGTGGAGGTGAGACCAAAGCCAGCCCTTAATTAACCCAGACCTCCCCCAAGGATAGAGTGGGCTTGGTACCCTCTGAACCATGCAAGCCTTGTGGTTCACCGAGGCGGGTAGATCTCTGTTGAAGGCCGTTTTGGTCTGCGTGGTGGGTTCCAGGCTAGATAGAGATAAACAGTGAGACCCAGTGAGAAAATAAAGCAAAACCAAAACATATAAGCATAGAGCAGTACGGTGGGGCCTACCCTAGGCCATACTACTACTACCATCCTTTACGTTTTCTTGTCCCCTTGCTGGTCTGAGCCTCTATGGTCATTGGCTACTGTTCAGAAAGGAGGAGAAAGCTGGTCCCTGCATGCTGGTGACAGAAGTGTGTGACACTTGACCTGTGACCTACTCATAGGAATATTGATCCATTTACCCTTTTCTAAGCCAGTGGGAGTTTTAGGGGGTCGGAGTGCTCACTGGGGGAGGGAGAGGAGAGGAGAGCCATTGATAAACCCCAACCGAGAAGCCTCAGAAGGAGCCACCCATAAGTCATGCCTGTTTCTTCAAGAAAGTGCCTGTGATAACTGTGGACATTGGTCCTCGCCCTTCTTTGGACTTGCAAGCTCTGTGCCGTATTCTTCTCTTTCAAATAGAACCTAGATTGATTAAGTGAGAAAGGACAAAATGGGAAATGCACCAAGGAAAGAATGCCTGTGTATGTGTGGTTTTTCTCCCTGCACTTAGTCTGTCCATCACTAAAGTACTGTGGAAGTGGTTGCCAGCTAGGACTCCTGCTTCCCCCCTCCCCGGTCACCCCCTGCCCCTCTCCGTTTATCATGTGCACAAGGCCTGGAGATTAACACAGACACTTCCCTGAGCCAAGGACCTTCCTGTTGGCACCTCAGCACCATCTGCTGGTCAGCTTTGACCCTGCTGCTGAGCTGACCCTCTCAGCACTTGGGTTACCCAGACGCCTCTCAAGAGGGTCGGCCCTATCTATTCAAGACTAGTTTGGTTCTGGTTCTAGGGACCTGGCTTTGAAGTTTTGGGTTTTGGTAAGACAAGCAGGTCAATAAAATGTTAGAAGAAAGTAGAAGTTGTAGGCAGTGCTGGTTCCATGTCTTGGCAGTAGTTGGGGTTTCGTTTTGGTTTTTTGAGACCTGTGACATCTTGGAATAGGAACCAGTAGAGAAGGACAGCCCACTGCTTGTGCTATCCCTTTCATCAGTGACTTTGGGATAGTGACTTTCCTGGGAGGCAGTGCAGGAAGCCAAGACAACGGACACTCTAGCACTTCCCAGAACCCCAAGGGCTCGCATGTGGCTCCTAAACGACAATGAGAGCCCAACGAGATTAAAGGTGAGTGCCTTTCATCCCAGCACTCCGGAAGCAGAGGCAGGTGGATCTTTTGTGAGTTTTTGAGGCCAGCCTTGTACAACAACAACAAACCTATAACCAAAAACAAAAAGTAGGGTCAGAAACCTGTGCAAGTGTGGCTTGTGCACCTAGTTTGAGCTGAGTATTACTAAGGGCCAGAATCTTGGGTGGCAACAGGCCTGTGTTCTAACCATCTTTGCCTCTCCTCTTGACCAGGTCAGCAAGTCAAGCAGCAGGGTTTCAGGAGAGCTTGACACCTTCACAGTAATGGCAGAGAAGCGGCCCCTGGGGCCTCTGGGCCCTATGATGTACGGCAAGATGCCTCGCCTGGAGCCAGACACAGGGCCGGGACACAGCATGCCCCTCTCTGCTGGCAACCCGGACTCCTGCAATTACAAAGGTGCATACTTCTCATGCCCCATAGGGGGTACTTCCAAGGCAGGATCTGAGCGCTTGCCATCCTGGACCCCATATCCACCCTTGTATCCCACTGGTGTGGCAGGATCCCCACTCCGGGGTGACAACCTACTGACAAACTGCCTGCTCTACCGCCCCCCAACAGAAGGCTCTGAAAAGATACAAGACTCGAGTGAGCTCCTGCCCTTCGGTCCCCAGGCGCATGCGTACCCAGGTCCACCTCTGGCCGCACCGAAGCCAGTCTACCGCAGCCCTTTGTGTTACGGACTTTCCACTTGCCTTGGAGATGGGGGAACAAAGAGACCATTGGATGTTGACTGGACCCTGGTGACTGGGCCCCTGCTGCCTTCTGCTGACCCACCCTGTTCTCTAGCTACAGCTCCTGGCAAGGGCCAGTCCCTGGATGGGACGTTTTTGCATGGACTACCATCTGGGGGACCTGGCAAGGACTCTTCCCTGACTTTTTCCCCATGCCAGGCATTCTTGGAGAAGTATCGAACTATCCAAAGCACAGGTTTCCTGGCTTCCAAGTACACTGGTCCTTATTCTGGGGATCATAAGCAGACAGTATCTGAGGGGCCCTCCAGTCCTTGGACCCAGCTTGCCCAGCCCCTAGGACCACCTTGCCAGGATGCAGTGCCAGCCCACTACCCACTGCCTCCACCTCCACAGGCCTTGCCTTGCCCTCCATCTTGTCGTCACCCAGAAAAGCAGGGAAGCTATGGTTCTTTGCTCCCACTGACACCTCTGGGAACCCACAAGGGGGCTGCGTACCAAGCCGGGGGGCTGAGCAGCCCCTACTTGAGGCCACAGGCACCGCAGACTCCCTACATGCCCCCTGTTGGGATAGACAGTTATTCCTATTCCTCTGCACCCCTCCCAGCACCCTCACCAGGGCTCAAGCTGGAGCCCCCTCTTACCCCAAGGTGCCCACTGGACTTTGTCCCCCAAACTCTAGGTTTTCCTTATGCTAGGGATGACCTCTCTCTGTATGGGGCATCCCCCGGGCTTGGGGGAACACCACCTTCCCATTCCCAGAATAGTGTGCAGCCTGTGCCACAGCCCGGTGCCTTCCAGCGAACATGCCAGCCTTTGCCAGCCAGCCAGCCATGCTCTGAGCCCGTGAGACCTGCAGAGAAACCAACACCAGAAGCTCAAGAGAAGATGTGGCTGCCCAGCTGCAAGAAAGAGCAGCTCCAGCCCAGGCCCAGTGAGCGTCCTGGGGTACCTATTGTTATTCGGGACAGTCCAGTTCCCCGAACCTCACCAGCACTGCACCCCTGTGCCAAGGAGCGCCAGTCTCTTCCACAGAAGGATGCTAGGCCTCCCAGCTCTCCACCAATGCCTGTGATTGACAACGTTTTTAGTCTGGCCCCCTACCGTGACTACCTGGATGTACAGACACCGGAGCCCACAACTGAGCAGGACTCAGCTCCAGTCACCAGTAAGAGCCAAGACAAAGATTGCAAGGGGAACCTGCCTGTTCAGGATGGAGCCTCCATGGCTCACTGTTCTCTTCGTGAGGAGGTGGCTCTGGACTTGAGTGTGAAGAAGACGATGGCAGAGGGTGTCCCTGTCAAGGTTCCTAGTCCTGAGGGGCATGATAAGCCCAGTGAAGCTGTGGATGCACCAGGTATAGAAAACACAGTGTCAGGTCTGCCAGGCCTAAAAAAGATGGTCACAGAAATACCTGAAGTAACTGCAGAAGCCACACCAAGGACCAACTTCCACAGCTCTGTGGCCTTCATGTTCCGAAAATTCAAGATACTCCGTCCTGCACCCTTACCTGCAGCTATTGTCCCATCTCCCCCTACCTCGGCCCCTGCCCCTGCCCCTGCCCCTGTCCCTGCCCCTGCTCCTGCCCCTGCCCCTGCCCCTGCACAGCCTGCACCCAACCCCCCATCTATACCCATGGGACTACAGATTATCACTCAGCCTTTGCCAGTGGCATGCTTCAACCTGGCCCTGCCTAGCCCACCAGCCATAGCCGTGGCCTCCCCGGCCCCAGCCTCTGCTCCACCTCCGTCACCAGCTCCTGCTCCAGCCTCAGGCCCTGCTCCAGCCTCTGCTCAAGTTCCCACTGCAGCCCCAGCGGACTCCCCAGAACAGCACTTTACAGGGTTGCACACATCCCTCTGTGATGCCATCTCGGGCTCCGTGGCCCATTCTCCACCAGAGAAACTGCGGGAGTGGCTTGAGACAACTGGGCCATGGGGCCAGGCTGCCTGGCAGGACTGCCAGGGTGTTCAGGGGCTACTGGGCAAACTGCTGTCTCAGCTGCAGAAGTTCGTGTGCACACAGCGGTGCCCCTTCCCTCATGTAGTACGGGCTGGTGCCATCTTTGTACCCATCCATCTGGTGAAGGAGCGTCTCTTTCCAAAGCTGCCACCAGCCTCTGTGGACCATGTGCTGCAGGACCACCGTGTGGAACTACGGCCCACCACTCTGTCAGAGGAGCGTGCGCTGCGTGAACGTGCCCTACACGGCTGCACCTCACGCATGCTGAAGCTGCTGGCGCTGCGCCAGCTGCCTGACATCTACCCTGACCTGCTGGGCCTCCAATGGCACGACTGTGTCCGCCGCCAGCTGGGTGAGCATAGGGCAGCCCTGTAGCCACTGGAGCTGTGTGAACGCGTGGCAGGTGTGTGAGCTGCTTGTGTGGACGGTGGGCAGAGGGGCTGAGTGGTTCCAGGAATTTCGTTGGGGCACTGGGTGGGATTCCAGGGCGCTCGGGTTTCCCTTGCCCTTTTGAGATCTGTTTGCATGCAAATGTTCTTGCCTTCCCTCCTGGACGGTCCTCTGTCTCAGGGTTTCATTGCTGTGAAGAGAAGACCAAGACCAAGGCAACTCTTAAAAGAGAAACTTTTAATTGGGGCTGCCTTCAGTTTCAGGGGTTTATTGGTCCATGATCATTGAGGCAGGAAGGAAGCAGGGCAGTGTGCAGGCAGACCCGGTGCTGGAGACGGAGCTGAGAGTTCTACTTGATCTGCAGGCAGCAGAAGGGGACTGTGTGCCCCACTGGGCGTAGCTTGAGCATAGAAGACCTTTAAACCTGACCCCACAGTGACACACTTCTTACAAGGCCACACCTTCTAATAGTGCCCCTTCCTGTGGGCCAAGCATTCGGACACATGCATCTATGAGGGCCGTTCCTATTCAAACCGCCGCAGCCGCTTTCTCTATGTATGCCTTCTGTGTCTTGTTTATTCTGCTTCTGGGCCTTTGGCCAGGCTATGTTTTCTGTCTGAAAATTTCTCTTCGATGTCTTCCATCCGAGCTTTAACCTAAGTGATTACTCTGTGCTGCCTCTTGGCACCTGGGCCTCTACTGTACTCATCCAGTGTACAGGCCTCAGCTCTGCTTTGTTGTTTCACACCTGCAGTCTTCCCAGTCCTGGTGAAGCATCCTTGTTCACTTCCTGTGCCAGGATCTGGCAGAACCTCGTGGTTCTTCCCGCATGAACACTTAGCTTTAGATGTACGCCTTCTCTGCTCTCCTGCCACTTGCGTGCATTCTCCCATGATGCTCTGGACCACAGAACTATTTGGTTCTTTTTCCTCCACGATGATGCATTGCCCTGTTTCTTCACTTGCACTCTCATTTTGAAAGTACCTCATTCTATAACCCAGAGTATCTTCAAACCCATGGTGACACTGCCTCTCTAGTACCTGACTATGGTTATGTGTCACATGTTCAGCTTTGGAATCTGCTTTTTTTTTTTTTTTTTTTTTTTTTTTTTTAAAGTAAGTGTTCTAGAGGACACACACATGTCGCAGCCATGACAAGGAGAGGGTAGTGTAGCCTTTTCTGTGTTAGGAAACTGACTTCTTGGCCCTTTCTGGATTCTTCCTTGCCTGCTGTCACATGCTGGCCACCAGCCCCTCACCTGGCCAATTTTCTGAGCAATGTATTCTCTTTCCTTAACTAGCTGAGAACTTTGCTGTGGACAGCCTGGATCAGGGTGGAGGAAGCCTGAGGCAGAGTACTACCACGAAACAGGCCCTAGCTGGCCCACATTCTTGAGTCTTGTGGTATCTAGGGATAGAGAGTCAGGTCCCTTTTCCTCCTGGTCTTGACTGCTCGTTAGAAGTCTGGTCCTAGCAGTGATTAGGTTGGAGACCCTTGCTTCCCATTCCCTCCCTTGACCTATGAGGCCCCTAGAGAAGTTCTTCTCAGCCTGAGGGTCGTGACCACCTTGGAGGAGCAAATGGCCCTTTCCCAGGGTCACATGTCAGGTTTGCTCTTGTCTAGGCTCCTGTGATCTCCTGGCTTCCGTCTACACTGGTTTCACAGCAGCTTGGCTCCTGCCCTGGGGATTTTGTGACAGAAAGATAATGGTTCTTTTTGTTTGGCAGAGCCTTCTCTTTCCCCTCTTCAGTTTACTCAGTCAGCTATGTGGTGAGATGACCCAGCCAGTGTTTCCCATCCTGCAAGCCTCCTTTCCTTTCCTTACTTCCAGGCAGCCTCTTCTGAGCTGCGTCCCCAGCAGGTAGAGCTCTGGTGTCTCTTGGGTAGGAGCATGTCTTTAGCAAGCTCCCATTGTTCTGATCTGTGGGCTATCTGTGATGCTGCAACGCTGCCGGGCATGCAGGGCCACTGTTGTAGGTGACTTTGAGACGTTGGGACCTTGCAGTTTGGCTTTTGCAGTCTGACCGTGCTTTCCATTTGTAGGTGGCATTGACACTGAGGCCAGAACTTTATCCCCATCAGAACCCACGGTGACCAGAGATGAGCCAGAAAGCCAAGCCCTGGCTGGGAAGTTGCCAGCCCCCAAGGTCAAGAAGCCAGGGAGGAAGCCACCAACGCCTGGCCCTGAGAAGGCAGAGACAACCACTGGGGAAGGGTCCTGTAATCCCTCACCTAGCTCTGGTGCCAGCACCAGCCCACCAGGTCCCACCCTGAGAGCCCGCTTCCGCAACCTGTTAGAAACCGCCTGGCTCAACGGTGTGGCACTGCCTACTTGGGGCCACAAGGCCTCTGGAGCAGATCGGCCTTCGCCTCACCCCCAGCTCTTGGACAGCCAGACCCATCATTTGTAGAATTGTTACTAGTGCTGTTGGGGACCACTGTGTACCTGTCCTGACATCTAGCTGCCCAGGGCTAGAAGTGGATATGAGGCCAGGCTCACCTCACTGGACAGAGACTTCCTGAACTTTTAACTTGAGGATCTTTATTTGAAGTGATTCCTTCCCTTGAGAAGAAAACCTGTGGGCAATGGAGCCAACCCCACCTGGCCTTGAATCCTGACTGCTGTGTCCTGGGCAAACATTTCACCTCTCCTGAGCCCTTGTTCCCCATTTGTAGAATAAGACAACACAGCCTACCTCACAAGGGTTGTTGTGGGGATGATGTCTGAAATACAATTACCATGCTTTGGTTTGCTTCTTGCCCAGGATAGGCCTGTGACCTCCTCAGTCAGGCTGTGGAATAACAAGACTGAGGTTGGCAGAACCTTCTTGTCAAGTCTTCATGTGTCTTGGGACCCAGTTACTTAGTACCTTACGAGGTACAATGTGTATGACTCACGCGCTTCTGCTGGGCCACTGCAGCTGCAGGGACCTGGCCTGGGGCCTGAGGAGCCTAAGTCTGTTCTGGATTCATGTCCGTAACCTACCTGGGCTGCATCTCACACCCCTGTAGGGTTGTGTAGAGTTGTATGTGTCTAGAGCCAAGCAGCTACAGGGACTGGACCTGACAGGCTGTGTGAGCTCAATGTTGGGAGAAGTTCCAGACGGGGCACTCTCGGGGTTGCCTCCCTGCAGTGAGCTGAATTCAGCTGGTGGCTGAAAGTTCCTGTCTTATTTAAGGGTTTTGATGAGACTGGGCCCTGGGGAACAGATATTAAAGCATTTGGGTTGTTTTTGGAGCTGGGACCTAGTTTTGTACTTGAGGGGTCATAGATTATTGTTGCAGATCACCCTTCACCAACTGGCTGGCCTCCCCGCTCCTGTGCGGGATGTCTGTCCTAAAGACCTTGTAGTCACCCCTCAGGCCTGCTCACACCTGCTGGGCAGCCACTCCATCCTGGGAGAGACCTTCCCATGACTGTGGAGAATCTTAGAGACTGGTGGTTTATGTGTCACCACATCTGTGTGCCTGTCTCCTTAGGACTGAGGATGTGTCCATTAGGGTCTGGAATTGTCACCCCTCCCTTTGTGTCCTGTCAGCTTCACCATAGGCTCACCCTCAACATTCTCTACCATGCCCCTTTTCCTGAACATGGCTTCCTTCCACCTGTGCTGGAACCAGTCCATCAGAGCTTACCAGGGCTGTATGTGGCTAGCGCCCGTGCCCAGCTGCAGGGATTAGCCTGGCCCTGAGCCTGGAGTTAATGTGGCTGCTGCCACTGCCTTCGTGAGGGCCAGGGAATTCAGTTATGTGTGAGTCGGTTTTCTATCACCAGACACCATAGTCAGAAGCTGTAATGAAGATTATTTGGGTTCATGGATTTTGATTTTCCTTTTAGTTGGGGTCTCACCCAGTGGGCCTAAAAATTGAGTTGGGGTGTGTGAGAGAGAGAGAGACGGGGAGAGGGAGGCCACAATCAATTTTGGGTAGTGGTTCAAGACATCCATGGTTAAGCAGCCACATCTGGTGATGGCTTTCTTGTTGGCAGAATCAGTGTACCACATGGCAAGAGAGCTCATGCATGTGTCACCTGGGCAGCTTATATGGCTGTCAGCATCCGATGATCATCTGGCTCTGCCTGATTTTAATCTTAATCACCTCAAACACACCACCTCCAAGAACAATAGCTGGATTAAATTCCCTCCTCACCTCACAGTGGGGATTAAGTTTCAGCACATCAACCCTGGGAGTGGGTCATTTTGAAACTACTTCTAGATCCAGTACCTGGCCTTGGAAATGGGTGGGGATAGGAACTGTCACACTGTCAGTCTTCCTCTGCCCCACCCTCACTCCCCTTCCCTTGTTAGGTGACAGTGCACTTCAGGGTACCATGTTTCTACCCAGGTGTGAGAGACCTGAGTCCTGGACTTGCCATCAGTTTACAAGTCCTTCACTTTAAATTCACAAGCCCCTGATTTTGAGTCCATCCCTAGTGCCTCAGGGCCATGGCTAGACCCACACATCACCCAGCTAATGCCAGGAGCAGGCTCGGGGCCTTGAGGCTCCAGTGGGAGAAAACCTGGCATTAACACTCATGAAGCTGAGGGCCGCCGGGCAGTGGTGGCACACGCCTTTAATCCCAGCACTTGGGAGGCAGAGGCAGGTGGATTTCTGAGTTCGAGGCCAGCCTGGTCTACAGAGTGAGTTCCAGGACAGCCAAGGCTACACAGAGAAACCCTGTCTCAAAAAACAAACAAACAAACAAAAAAGAAGCTGAGGGCCCCAGCAGCCAGTTTTGCTGAGAAGCAGAATCTGCAGGGTGAGTGGAAGAACAGCTCTCCCCAGGTGGGGAGAACACGAGATTGGAGAGTGATGACAGCTTTATCTTTTTGGTAGCCTACCTATGCCTTCTCTCCTGGCTTGCTAAGGGGGTTGAGCTGAACCAACTTTTAGCCCCACCTGTCACCTCACCTGAGGTAGACTGCTGGGAATGTTCAGCCAGCAAGTATTGGCTTGCTTTTTTTTTTTCCAACTGCTGTTTTACATGTTCTCCGGGCCTCTTCTGGCGGCCACCTCCAGACACCGACAGTACAGCCCTTTCAGGTACCCCTTGTTTATTCAGCAGGAGGAACGGTAGAGTCAACCATTTCTGGCTGGCCAGGATGTCTGGATTGGCAGGCAGGTGGGGCGCCTTGTGTAGTCTAGACATAAATCCTTCGGCAAAGATGCAGTGACCTTAGGTTGCTCTAGCCAAGCCCTGGTCTTAGGGCTGAGCTATGCAGTGGACTCCCAGGGGGCCCAGGCAGAGGAACACGGTACTGAAGGATTGGCATCCACAATGACTACTGTTTGCAGTCTGGTATCCTCTAACCAAACCCCTTCAGAGTCATGGAAACTTTCTAAGAAGACAGCCCAGGGATTTGAGTGCCTGTCACTTCTGGATCTACATAGGGAGGCAGCAATGCATTCAGGGAAGCCTGGGGCTGTCCTCTTCATACTCCCAGGAAAAGGGAGGCCACTATCTCAGGGATGATAAAAGGGATGACAAAGAGGCAGGTCTGGGTGCTCCATTGGTTCCTTCTCTCAAGGCCAATCTGTTTCGTTTCAGCTAGCTAGCAAGTTCAAAGTTTCCGTGATGTGTGGGTGGTCCCCCCTCTCACTGGGTCACTCCTAACCCCAAAGGGTGTCCAGCTTCAGCCCTGGCCTGGAGCCCTTGGTATCTTCAAGTTGAAGACCACGTCTGACAGAACGGACAATATGGCTTGACTAGAATGTTTCCCCCACCCCACTCTCATGGTCTGGCTGATGGTTCCCTTCCCTCACTGAGTCTCCCAGCTCTTTTGCAGTTTGGGGAATCTTGGGGCTGCTGGGTCAGCCTTAGTATAAGACCTCTGGCCAGACCAGCTAACCATGGAACCTGAGTGGCTGAATTCCGGCATGCAGTCTTACTCTCTGGACTGGTGCTTCTTGAGTCAGGCTTCTGAGCTGGCCTCCTATGGTTGCTCTCTTCCCACTGGTGTTAATTAGGTAAAATACTGTCTAGAGCTGAAAGCAAATTCTCATGCCAACTTCGTTTCTCACCCTTGTACACAGTGGAAGGCCCAGAGCCAAGCATCTTTGAAAGGCTACCACCCCCTTCAGAGGCCACCACCTTCAGTCCCACAGGACCAGTCCTGCCCCTTGATGTCATGGCTGGGACTCTGAGTCCCTCCAAGGATAAAGGTTTGTAGGCTGAACTTCTCTCTGCTCTGTTCTCTGGGGCAGTATGAAGTCTCTACGGTCTGTCCTGAATGGACCCCACAATAAGGGCTTAATGTACATGAGCATTCGTGCCTCTAGCTCTGTGCTCTGTGTATACATACTGGCTATTGGTCTCTCATCTTCCCAAGTGTGGTACCATACATAGGTAGTTTGTGGTAGCAGGGCCTGCATGTTCCATGAGACCTGGCTCACCTGTGCATGCTGTAGGGAGCCTGTGGGCTTGGCTTTATATGTGAAGGAAACCAGTGTCCACTTCCTGGAGAGGTGGGGGCTGAAAGAATGTGAAGCCCCAGACAAGGACTAGCTTAACAACATGGGAGTGAGTGTTTCCCCAGTTTTATGCAGTGTGGAGGTTGGGTGAAGCAGGAGCTTGAAGAAAGTAAGCCCAGGCTTGCCCCTTCTGCTCTGGCCTCTTGCAGCTTTACTCCTCTGGGTTGAGGTACTGTCTGGAAGCCCTGGGTAAGGTGAGGTGACCTAGGAGAGGTATGGGGTTTGCTTCTTGGTGAAGGGAGGAGCAGCACAAAAGGCTACCTGGAGGTAGAGAAAAGGGACAAGCAATGTCAAGAATAGTTTTGAAACAAAACAGCATGGTAGCGCATGTCTGTAATCCTATATCTCGGAGGCTTAGGAGGACCACTGCAAATTTGAGGCCAGCTTGAGCTATGCAGTGAGTTAAAGGCCAGTCAGGGCTACATGGCAAGAAACTGTCACTCAAAATAATTGCTGGCTAGTGCTACCCTCCCCCATCTACCTGACCATGGGTTAAGATGGAGGCCAAGCAGGAGAAAAGAACTTCACATCATCTGGGGCCCTTTTAAGGGCCTAGAGTGGTCATTGACAGCATCCTTACGTGGCAGGGAGGTAAGACTCCTCTGCACGTATCCATTCTCTGTCCCAGTTCTTCCCTTATGACCAAAGTTCTGCTTTTGTGACCATAGCCCATGCCACGTGGCTTCTAGGAGGCGCCAGCCTGACTACCCCTTGCCTTCTGCCCAAGGCAAGGTGGATCCCTGTTATACGTACTAAAGTGTCTCATTCTCTAAAGAGTCTGATTCTCTCTCATCTGTCTGATTCTCTGATCTGTCTTCTGTCTGCCTCACTTTTGTTTCTTCTACAGTATTTAATGTAGGTTGCATTGATTGTATACCTTCTAATTGTGTTTGTGTTTTGAAATCCGGCATGTCAGTTATGGAGGTCTATCAACTAGCTTTTGTTTTAGTGCCCTGAGTTTTCAAAAAATGGCTGCATAGAAAAATTGGAGAATTCTCATACTAATGAATTAAAAGTATATATGATGCTCTAGAAACACACACACACACACACACACACACACACACACACACACACACGAGAAGTAGCCTTTATATGTCTCAGTTCTAAGCCATGCCTCTAAGTCACACCTTTAATCATGCCCTTAGGTCTTGTCTCTAAATCACACTCTTAAAGTCACACACCTTTAATCTCACACACCTTTAATCTCACACACCTTTAATCTCACACACCTTTAATCTCACACACCAAAGGAAAGTCCTGGGTATCTGAAGCAAGATGTTATCAGAGTGTGCTCAGCTGTTGTAGGCTAAGTAATATAAGTCTCATGTCAGGGTATATGGCTCAAGATGGCTGCAAAGCTGATAGCCGCTCTCTGCTAAAAGTCGGCCCCCAACAACGGACCCCACAACCCAGCACTGTGGCAGAAACTCAGGAAGAGGTTTGGCAGATCACTCAGATATCCCCATACATCACTTCCTTAGGGCAGCCACGGTGATTAGCTTCTGCTTGCCTGCCAGAAGAAGGGCCTCTGTACTGTGTGGGGTACTGGTGTTGCTGTGGTGGGGCTTCAGTCCCCCAGTGCAGGCCCTCTATTTTGGTAGCTGAACTATGGAGGTGCAGTCATGGGGTTCAACTCAAGGCCCCCGGGGTAAAGCACAGCTGTTCTGGCTGGCATGTGCTGGGCGCTCAGGTTCAGATGCACAGCAGCTATTGTCCCTTTGTTTAAGATCTCAAAGGCTCAGCCTGTTTCTTAGGAAGAAGCTCTTGTCTGACCAGACTCACCAGGATGAAGAGAGATGTGATGAGCTGGAGCTTCAGCATGGCCCCACCCCTGGGGCCTCTCGAGGCTCTGGAGCTGGGGGCGCCTGGAGCAAAATGGGACACTGAGTGGATTTTCCATCCTCAAAGCTCTCAGAGACTTCTAATTGTGGTGGCTGTTCCCAAGACACTTGGAGCCTGTGTCCCCTGGGGCTCATAGGAAAGATAAGAGTAGATTTGGCCCTGCAGTGCTGTGTGGAAGAGGAGAAGGTCAGGGAGGCAGAGGGATGGAAGATGTGAACAGAAGGACAGGCACTGACCAAGGACTGGGAGGAACATCTCCGTCTGTAGACCCTCAGTTTCCTGTAGGGAGCCCAGGGCTTGGAGCATGGAGTCCTGAATGATGGCCTGGGCTGGTGCAACCCCAAAGAAGGCACTTTGCACTCTGGCAGTCAGTGGTTCCTGGCTGAGAGGATCGTCACAGGCTTGGGGGGGGGGGGGGGGATGGAGAGATACAGAGAGACCCTCTCATCCAGCCCCAGGACCCACCCTCTGAACTGAACACTCACTCGAATTCCTCCACCACCACTTGACCAAAGTTCTGCAGAGGCTGGAGGACTGGAGTTAGCTGGGGTCGGGAGACAAGGAGTGTAATAGCTTTCCACAGTCTAGCCCAGCCACACACCCTTCCTCGCTCCCTCCATCCCCTCACGTCACCCAGTCTGTGAAGCTCCTAGGACTCAGAACTAGTCTTGTTCTCCAAGGCCTTGGTGAAGGGGTGATCCAGGATCAACAGCCACACGTCATAAAACACCAGATCTGCTTTCTCCCCTGAATCAACAGGGGTGGGTACGGGGATAGTAGCCTGGACTCCTGTCTTCTGAGAGCTCTGGGATAGGACCACACCCTGGCCCAGGGTTGCTTGCCCAACCCCCACAACCCTCATCCAGTGGTCTTGAGGGCCTGCCTTTGCTGCCTGCTTTTGTTAGACTCATGAGCTAAGAGTGACTTCTATTTTTAAGTGGATGAAAACTGTCAGCAGTAGGAAATTGTATGACGTGAAAAGTGTATGATACACAATTTCCGTGTTTGTATATGAAATTGAACTGGAACAGAGCCAGCTCATTCACCGTGACACACCTCTGTTCTGGCTGTGTTCTCCCTGTAAGGACGGAGCTGGGAACCACAAAGGGCAAAGAATATTCTCTAGCCCTTTGTGGTAATCTACCAACCCACGCTCTAGTGTGTCTACTGGAAGGGTGATGGCCTGTTCAAGTGACAATAGGAAACCTTGTGTTCTTTATGGTCCCTGGTCTCCCAGGAGGGGCTCCATGATGAAACTCAAGCCCCTGCTTGAGTTTTGCTGTCTGTTAAGGGGATGGTGAGGTCTTAGGTTGAACACTGAGTGGCCAGACACACGGTATGTTGAAAACTAGCTCTGAGAGAGTCAGGGCAGGGACCCAGACCAAGGCCCCATTGCTGGGAGCTACAGAGCAGAGCCCACCAGATGGAAACACTGAACATGAGAGGCTGCACAGGGGAGGGGCTGAGACGGCCACTTAGCGGTGAATTAGCACTTCCTAGGCTGAGGGTCTACAACAGAACAGCTCCAGGTTGTGGCTGCTGGAGCCTGAGAGGCCTTGGATTTCTCTGATGTGGCTGGATAAGCCTGCCTGACTCTTCCTCTCAGGGGGCCTCACCTCACGGGGAAGATGCAGTTCTGACCTGGGTGATAGAGGTGACCACTCGTCTCCTCCCAGGACAGAGGATTAAGGTGAGGATTAAAAATTGAGTAGACAATTCTGTATTCTGAGCCTAGATTTCCCACAGACCTCTGGACTCACTTTTTCCCTATGGGCTGACACACACGCTTTGCTATTTAGGTTCCCTTCTCAGGGGACAGTAAGACCTAGAGCAGCAATACATGGGGCCCAAGCTCACTTATCATTGGCCAGTATGCTGGATTTCTGGAGGGTGGGGTCTGTTAGATGATGGGCCAGGTGACTGGCCAGACCTTGGAGATGGATGGGGACGGGGCTCTTGAACTTGTATTCCGAGTAAACTCTCACCCACTCCTTCACGTTGCTAGGGAAGGGTGGAGAGTGCAGTATCATGATAGCTTTGTCAGTATATGCTTCTAGAAGCAAGTTTGGGGCTCCTAAGTGTGCACCCAATGTTCTTTCCTCCGAGGGTAGACCTCGGTGAGGCTGTCTCTAGACAGCCAGCTTAGACAGAGTTCTTACTGGTGTTCTCCAACCTATACCTGAACCTCCTGGCTTTGGGTCAGGGGTGGAATTGCCCTAGAGACATGTCTCCAAGACAGTAGCTAAATAGGCTAGGTAAGTGGGAGTGGGCTGGCCTGGGAGCCTGGACAAACCAGCTGGGATTCTCAAGCCACCTGAATAGAAGCAGGGGCTGGTCCTGGACTCAGCCTTGTAGAATCTTGAAACTTCATGGGTGACCTAGGATGTCCTGGAGGTCAGGTTAGCTGGGAGCTGCCTGACCTAAGGCCCAGTATGGGGTGGGCCGGGCTTGAGACAAGGTAAGGCAGGACCTGAGAACCTTCCTCAGTGTGGCTTCCTAGGCAGGAATCGATGGTGACAACTTGGCCAGTGACTTCCCTCAGAGCTTTCCCTTCCCTCAGCCAGCTTTACCCTCAGGGCACTGCTGGGTTTCCCTCCATGCTTGCCTTCCCACATGCCGAGCTGGTGCGGCTCTCAATGGGCATCACTGTACCAATCACTAAAAGCTATAGAGGCCCGTTGACAAGGGAGGCAGGGAGAACAACCCAGTCCCAGAAGCAGGGGAGGGGACACCTCACCAGCCGGAGGATCTGCTTTTCCAGCAGGATAAAAGGCTGAGAACTAGGCAGAAGCAGCTAAGGTCATTCATGTTGTACCCTGCAGAGACACACACAGCAGTCTGGGAAGTTGGAACAGCTCCCTCTCTCACCATGGCCTATTCAGGGCTTGGGCAGATTGAAGTGGATCCTCCATGGAGGCTAGCCAGCATCCTCCGTGGGCAGGTGAGAAGGCAAGGGACAGGTGTTTCTCTAGACTCACCATCAGAGGAAAGGCCATGGTCAGCCAGGGACAGGTACCCAAGCGACCATCTGGAGGACTTCACTTTGCAATACAAAGTCCAGAGGATTTCTAGGGCTGAGGGATCCGGAGGACCAAAAAACGAGGGAGGCTTTCACCTCTGTAGAGCCAGGCCTACAGGAAACAACTAGTGGGGACAAGATGGGCCTGGCTGGTGCAGGAGGTGGTGTACTGAAGGGGAGAGGCCCACCTACTAGCTGCAGAGAACATGGCCCCTGAGGTGCTAGGCAGGCCTCCTTGGTAAATGGGGATAAAATCCCTTTCCTAGGAGGCTGTTGGAGGCCTGAAGGATGCAGACGGGAACGCACACAACAGGTTTAAGTTCCCTTGCACTCCTAAATGAGCCGGTTCTCATGGGGATACTGGGAAAAACTGGGGTAAGGTGTTACTCAGAGGACGAGGCTGACTGGGAGCTCTCAGGAGGTCTAGTAGACACAGAAAAGTAACCTTAGCTGCAGTTAAAGCAGTAAAGGACTCTGGAGTCAGGAAAGTTTCTGAATGCCTAGAGGACATGGGCCAATTGCTTGTGTCTTGCAGGAGGCAGCCTTCAGGCAGCTCTCAGGGAAAGATCTAGAAACCGAGCAACCTCGGAACCTAAAATAACACCTGCCCTTGCCTGAGATCACCTGTGCTACCCCAGGGCTTGAAAGATGAAGTGGGCTCAGGGTCACGGCATGGAATCACAGAAGCAGACTTCAGTTTATTAAAAGGGAAAAGTTTTGCAGCAGCTGAGACCATGGCCTGGATAACCCCCATCTCTGGAGGCAGTCCATTTTCCAAGCAGCCCAGAATGAGAGTCTCACCCAAGGATTTACATTTATTTACATATCATTTACGTGACCCTGTCCCCAGGATAAGTAGCTGGGCCACTCTTTGCCTGTTTTTTTTTTTTTTTTTTTTTTTCCACTGTACTCAGACAATCCCGTCCAAACCCAACAGCTGGAATTAGGAAATGGCAGGAAGGCAAGCTGAGGTCATGGAGCACAGATGGTAATGGAACCAAATGTGGACCTCTTATTCACCCTTCTAGGCTAAGATATTATTCCTGGCTGAGCAGCCTGGGCTCAGGGACACACACACACACACACACACACACACACACACACACACACCCTGCTAACAAGGCACGGGTCAGTTGAGAACCACACACACTCACCGAAACAGCAGGGCACTGACATTCTTGAAGTTGGAGAAGGCCTCGTGATAGATGAGCTGGAGCTGAGGCAGAGGCATGAGAGTCAGTGTGTGCACCCCTCCATCTGTGCTGGCCTCTGCAGTGGTCTCGTCCCTGATCCTGGTTCAGCTGGGTCTTTCCCAGGCTCTTCCCCTCTAGTGCCCTGAGGTTTGTGATTTCTTTGTACTGAAATCCTCACTGAGATCCATCTGTCCCAGGTCTGCACATATGCAGGATTTACCTCTGCAGTCCAGTCACCCTGGGCTCTGCATCCTAACAGCTGCCAGCCTGGGCGGCCTCCCCCATCCTCATTTGCCATAGAATCCTTTGTCAGCCCCTTCCTGCAAATTTCATTTCCCCCAAATAATGGTCCCCCTGCCCAGGTGCCTGGGAAGCCCTTTGTTGTTTGATGTGGCTCCCTTCTGTCCACCCCACTTAAAACTCTCCCCACTGCCAGGTTTGGTGGTGCTCGTCTTTGATCCCTATGCTTAGGAAGCTGAGGCAGGTCCACTGTTCCCACAGTGGGAACTTACTCAAGTGAGAGAAAAAAAAAAAAAAAAAATCCCAAACCCAAACCAAAAAAATCCCCACAACCAGGCCAGATGTGGTGCAGATGTGGTGACTCAGCCTTAATAGCCCTTTGGAGAGGAATACCCAAGGACCAATTCAAGGCCAAATTTGGCTACTTAAAAACTCAAGAAGAGGGGCTGGAGAGAGGGCTCAGTGGTTGAGAACACTGGCTGCTCTTGCAGAGGTCCCGAGTTCAATTCCCAGCATCCACTTGGTGGTCCACAACCATCTGTAATGGGATCCAATGCCCTCTTCAGGCACGCAGGTCTACATGTAGATAGAACACTCATACATAAAATAAATAAAATTAAAAACAAATACAAAAAGGGGCTGGGCAGGTCACCTGGGAGGCAAAAACAGGTGGATTTCCAAGAGTTTCAGGCAAGCCTGGTCTACACAGTGAGTTCTAGGCCACTGTTGTCCCAAAGCAAAAACAAACAAAAAGAAAAAAGAGAATGATTCATTGCTGTGGTACAGAGTGGTCACTTAGTTCGGGCATTGGCACTTCACCCAGTAGGTGGTCAGCCTGCAACATTCCTTCCCACAGTTCGCCTATTGTCTCCTGAGGTGAATCGTTCAACAAACAGAACCCTGCATGGCAGGTGAGAAATTCCTGGTCAGAATACCTTCCCTGCTCCTGCTTCAAGGATGGAGCTGTGCCTCACTCAGCCAGGGGATCAGGGTGTGGTCCCAGATGAGACTGTGTGCTGATAAAAGCCAGCAGCCACGCAGCGAGAATCTGCTCTATTTCTGGTAGGCGAAACATACTGAAAACCGAGCACACACACACACACACACACACACACACTGTGAGATTTTTTTTCCCCCTCTGTAATGACTTCAAAGAAGTATTTCTGCTTAGCCTCTCCTCCGACTCTCGGGAGCACAGCATGGCACTCATTAGATTCTCCTATTTTGTGCCTATTTTGTGTTGGGAGCCACAACCTATATAGTGTGTGTTATGGCTGTGCCTGGCAGCTCAGAAGGAAATCAGGGCAGGAAAGATGTCCTCATCTACATTCTTCTACCCAGCGAGCAGGTGCCACACCTGGTAGCAGATAAGCCGTCGCTCCAAGGGTACCAGGTTCCAGGCAGCTTTTGTGAAGCGGTTGTGGCCGATCCTAAAGGTCACAGAGTGAGTCGTATGACAAGGTCCTGGAGTGGAGAAACTCAAGTCCTGCAAAGACATATCCTGGCCAGGGTAAGGGAGGGTAGAGGCCAAGGTAGGACCCGCATCCACAGATGACTCTGTGAAGCCAGAGCTATGTGGGGTAGAGTGTAGGCCGCTGACCCCACTCAGCTGGCCAGGATGGCACCGGCCTCAGCCTCTGGTACCGGCTACTAGTGCACTGTGAATGCGCAACTCAGTTTTGGCGCCAACCCCTCCCGAACAGGGTATGCTAATGAGGAACCACAATCCTGACCAATCACCCCTCCCAGGCAGGGGTATGCTAATGTGGTATGCTAATGAAGCACTGCAATTCTGACCAATCACGCATCTCCATGTGCTTCCCCCCCCCCCAGGGTATATAAGCAGCTCGCCCTGGGCATTCGAGGTCTCTCCCTGAAAACTAAAAGAGCGCTTCTACAATAAAGGCTGTTGAGAAGGATCCGGTTGTTCGTGTCTTCCTTGCTGGTCAAGTGGGCATGACAGTAGAGGGAGGGCTGGAGAAATATTGGAGGGAGAGCATGGGGATTTGGATTGGGCTGGTAGGAAGCCATGGCTCAGGGTGGCTGGGTTGTAGAGCCAGCTGGGGTGCGAGGTTTGAAGTTTTAATGGAAGAGTCTGTAGTTGAGGGTACAATCACAGATGCAGGAGGTTTAGAAGAGTCACTGGCTCCTGTGGTGACAGAGGAAACCTGGACCAGGATTGAGGTCCCTGATCTTCCAGGAGATGAAGACAATGGGGGCTCTGTAGCTTTCAGTATGTTAGACATCCAGGGAAAGATAGGCAGTCTTAAGGAGGTACTTGGAGCCAGTACTACAGATGAGGATGCCTGTGGCCTGGAGTGGCCATCCCTCCCTCCATGCGGGCACTGGTATCTGGACAGTGGGATTGGGGATATGCCATAGCAGGCATGGAGGTCTAGAGACTATAGGGGAAGGGGAAGCTTTACTTAAATGCCCTGTTGGTTTAGATGCAACACTTTTCTCCAGTGTTGCAGAGGCAGGAACTGTCCCACACAACCTGAAGGCCTTGTTGAACTTCGGCTTAGATCCATGTACGGGAGAAGGCAGTGGTGGTGACATAGTAATTGTTTCTAGAGTTCCAAGGGCCAAGATTTTCTCTACAGGATCAACCTCAGAGGACACTGGCTGAGAGTCAACAGCCATGTAGGATGCAGATGTGGTCAGGGTTGAGGGAATTGGTTCAGGTATGACCCTACCTGAGGGGTCAGGCATTGGGGGAGACTCCTGACCACCCCCCCCCCCTTCTGTAGAAGAGTCTCCTGCCCTCCTCCCCAGGTCCTCCGATTCCCTCTCAACTGAGTTGATTTCACCAGTGATGTCTGTCAGGATGCCCAGTAGAATGCTGTTACTTTGCTGAGCTGATGTACCAGGCACTGGGGGAAACTGCTTAGGGTCTTCAATAGTAGAGAGAAGGGTCAAGGTAGAAGCTGAGACTTCTAGGAAAGCTGCCAAAGAAGAAAGGCCTGGCTTTTCACTGTCTGGTGGGCAGGGCTGGCCCCCAACCTCTCAGATCTCACCCTGGTACATCTTGCTCACTTGGGTACTGGAGAGTAATACCTGGGCCTGATTAGACCCCCAACCACAGAACTAGCCATCCCTGATTCTAGCCAGGCTGACACTGGGATCTCCTTACCCAGGAATAGGCACTGTAAGGACAAAGGAAAAATGCCTTTAGGATTTGTCTGTCTATCTTCATGCTGATGACCCCTATGTCAGGGACCCCCTCCCACCCCCAAAAAGAAGATGCAAGTGGTTGTTGGGAGCTGAGAGTCTTGCCTACTCTATTCAAACCACCTGTAAGCCGCCGACCTGACGGCTGACTAAACGGAGCCGCAGGTCTGTTGGCTGAGTGAAGTGCTGCCGCTTTGACTGGCATTCGCGCGTCAGCCGCTGACACGGCAATCCAAGATGGCCGCTGCTTAGGCTCAGGTAGTAACTTTGGAATTTGGCTCCAGCCCCTCCCGAACGGGGCATGCAAATGAGGTACCACTAGGGTACCACGAACCTGGCCAATCACCCCCTCCCAGGCGGGGTATGCTGAGGTGTATGCATATGAGGCACTGCAAATTGACCAATCGTGCACCTCCATGCACTTTGCTCTGCCCAGGGCTGAGAGTATATAAACAGCCCATTCTGGGCATTTGAGGTCTCTCCCAGAAATCTAAAAGAGCGCTTCCAATAAAGGCTGTTGAGAAGGATCCGGTTTGTCGCGTCTTCCTTGCTGATCTAGCGGGGGGTGGGGGGGGTGGGGGGGTGGCGCAACAACCACCTCCGAGGCTTTCAAACTAACTTGATGGAGCTGGAAGTGCTGTCTGCTTCTCCATTGTGGGTAAGATTGTGACCTGACCATGTTCCCTGCATACAGGGTTCTTCTTAGGGGCTGCCTGGGAGGTGGAGGTATGTAGGGTCATCTCTGAAGGCTCTGGGGTTAATGCCGAGCCTACCCACAGCTGTATAGAGCTCCCAGCAGGTGATCCTGAGTGCTCTCAAGAAGCCTGAGGTCCCCAGATCTTTCCCTAGCACCTCTCTCAGGCTGGCCAAGGTCAGAAAACCATGGAGACGATGAAGTTGGAGTCACGGAGTTCTCTGAGGAGAGGATTCTACCCTCCCCTACAAGTAAGCTGTGGTGATGGGGAGACAACACCTCAGCTCACCTTCCTCATCCCTACTCACGTACCAGCCAAGAGAATTCCAGCTGCAGGAAACCACTGCTTGTCCATAGTGCAGGCTCCTGCCAAGACTTCTAAGGATGCAGCTTCAGGCGACAGATACAATGATGCCTTTTGCAAGTCTCCTTCAGGAAGGACGTCATCAGGCTTGGGTAGAACTCAGAGTAGAGCCCTCGCCTAAGATGCCAGAGGCCCTGAGTTCCACCCCATTACCCAGATGTCCACTTCTGCCGGTAGCTGTCCAGAGTTCCGCCTACATAGCACGGTGCCCTGAAGCTGCCCTAGTCACCAAGTGGCCTCTTGAAACACCCTTGTCTTGTGGGGCTGCAGACTTCAAATAGGGACCCATGTACCTTTCCCACAGCCTGGAGTTTATTATGGTTAAACAAATTTGTTTTGAGAAATAGTTAAAAGTCCTTGGGCACAGAGGAAACCCTGGGTGAGTTAAGTCCTGAGGGGATGTGCTGGTGACAGGGGTGTGGCCGTGTGAAGGATGCCAATGCCTCAGCCATGGGAAATGGCAAAACCTTCCCTGGGCTAGGCTCCCCTACAACCGTTTCTAGTGGGATTTGTTAAACCTGTGTCCGCTGTATATAATAACTTTTTCCTAGAGTTCTGGTCAGAAGCTTGCACTAAGTATGTGGGGGAGGCAAGGGCTTTGGGTGGAAGGGACCTTCCCAGACCCCCTTCTAGCTGCATTTCTGTGTCATGCCCTGGGTTGGGTAGTTTTATCGACTTGACATAAGCTAGAGGCATCTAAGAAGGAATCTCAACTGAGAAAATACCTTCATGATATTGATCTGTGGGCAAGTCTGGGGGGGCATTTTCTTGATTAACGATGGATGTGGGTGGTGCCACCCCTGGCCAGGTGGTCATGGGGTCTATACGAAAGCAGGCTGAGCAAACCAGAGAGAACAAGCCCGCATAACCCTCCTCCACGGCCTCCACCTCTGTTCTTGCCTCCATGTCCCTACCCTGACTTTGCCTTCGTTTTGCCTGATGGAATAGAACCCATAAGCCCAATAAAGACTTTCCTCCCTAAATTGTTTTTGGTCATAGTCTTTACCACAGCAATAGAAATCTAAGGATTGCCCGCCCACACTGCAGGCGACTGGCCTACACAGCCTAGAACCTCTTAGTATCCCTGGCTCAGGGATAAACAGAAAACAGGCTCATGTCTCAGCCCTCTAACTCTTACTGGGAAACCTAGAGGTTTGCAGCCTTTCCCCCCTGAGGAGACCGGGCCTTCATTGGACCAGCAGTCCTATCCCAGGGTCCAATATTGTTCTTTGTCAGAGAGGCTTGATGGGGGGAAATAACTAGCACCCCAAAGGAGGGAATCTTTCAAAGCAATCGGACCTGGGACAACCCAACCAGGATCCTACCAACCCCCAGCACCTTCTCCTTGGGCACACCCCTTCCCACCTGGAGGTTGTTTGTCTGTCTGCTCATTTGTCAGTTTAGTTCAACTGACTCAAGACTCTGGCATGTTGCAGCCCGGTGCTACCTCCTATATCCCCAGCCCTTTAGCCTTTTCTTTAGACATGGTCTCACTAAGTAGCTTGGGTTGGCCTTGAATCGATCTAAGCCTAGACAGTTCTTGAATTTGCAAGCTTCCTGCTTCAGCCCCCCTCTTGGATTAGAGCCATGGACCAATAAGCACAGATACTAGAAATACTTTCTAAGAAGGGAAACTATTGTTTCTGACACAGTTGTACCCCAGGTCACAGATCCACAATCCCACTCAGCCCACTCCCTTGGCTTTTTTGCTGTCTATAGCCCTATATGCTGTTGGCCCCAGGAAGCTGCTGCCTCTTCCTTGCTGTCCTTGGAGAGCCATTTCACTACCTGGCTGGGAGATGCTAGGGGAGAGATGCCTCCCAGGAAGAGGAGAGAGCTTTGGCTTCTGACAACTCCCACCTGCAATCCTGAATTCACTACCCCTCTTCTCCCTAAAGTTGCCCTTCCCAGTCCTCCTGACCTGGGACTAAGCCTGTACATCCCTGTTTCTTAAGTCTTCCCTCAATTGTGTCCTCTGGGATGCCTAGGTCTTCCCTGGTGTCCCTGGTGCTGCCAAGAAGCCTCTGCCCTCTAGGAGGAGGGTGGAGATTGGCTCGAACACGTTGTGCCACTCTTGCCAGGTGGACAGGGCTACTGCTTTCCCAGACAGCCTCAGGCTGAAGAAAATCCTGTTTGTGATGGTTCTATTCTAAAGGGTGAGGCTCATACTGCAGGACCCTGGGTTCCCATCTGTTAGGGGCCGACTTTTAGCAGAAAGCGGCTATCAGCTTTGCAGCCATCTTGGGCCATATACCCTGACATGTGACTTGGATTACAATAGCCTACAACAGCTGAGAACACTCCGATAATCTTGGTTTAGATACCTTGAGATTAAAGGTGTGTGAGATTAAAGGTGTGTGAGATTAAAGGTGTGTGACTTAAGAGTATGACTTAGAAGTGTAGAGATCAGATTTAGAGACAAGACCTAAGGGCATGATTAAAGGTGTAACTTAGAGGCGTGGCTTAGAAGTGAGACATATAAAAGGCAGAGACAGAACAGATCAGACATTAGGGAGACACAGAAGAGAGAAGGAGACACTTCAGAGAGTACAACTTGGAGTATAACTTGGAGTAGGAATTAGGCATTAGGTAGCAGGCACTTGGAAGAGAATTTGGAAGAAGTAACTTGGAACTTGGAGGCACTAGGGACTAGGAACTAGGCACTAGGAACTCAAGACTTAGGACTTAGACTGAAGAATTAACGGGATTGAATTACACTCTGTCTGGTCTGCATTCTTCGAGTCCGTCCTCACCCTGTCTCTTGCTGAACTCCGACCCGCAGACCGGAGCGGCAGCTTGGGCCGGGATACAGAGGCCGCCCAAACGCAGGGTAGCCCGGGCCTCAACATTTTGCTTGGGCCGAGACACCCATCTGCCCCTTTGACACCCTCCAGGCCAGACTGAACTCCAGCTGTCAAGCTGGAGTTTGTTGAGACCACAGTAGGAAAAACTGTAGCTGCCTAGGGAGCCAGGCATATGCTATATACAGTTTCAATCCTAGCACTTAGACGTCAGAGGCAGGGGAATCATCCTGAGTTTGAGGGCAGCCAGCTTGGTCTACATAGTGAGTCCCTGTCTAAAAATAAATAAAATAAATAAGTAAATAAATAAATAAATAGAGACCAAGCCAGTCTGGATTTGCCTGGTTATGCAGACTCAGAAGCCTAGGTAGTCAGGAGGCTAAGGCAGGAAGATGGTAAATTCAAGGCCTGCCTAGGCAACTTACCAAGATCTTGTCTCAAAAATAAGTAAAACAGAGGCTAGTGTTACTTTGCAAAGACTCTGGGTTCAAGCCCCAGTAGGGAGGGAATGAAATCAGGATTCGGCAAGTCTGAGAGCTGAGGGCTAACCTCTAGCCAGAATCAGTGCTCAGACTGTGACAAGTGTCTGGGCACACTGTGGATGAGGGATAGCCAAGTTTTGGCTTGCTGGGGTGTGCTCTTCTTGCTCACCTTGGCCAGATGCTACCCCACCTACATCTGGAGAAAGTTAAATGGAATCAGCCTCACACCAGTGTCACAAAATATCAGTAAAGTAAGGAAGCAATTCCTAAGTGCTAAGTCTGTCCCAAGGTCCAGCCACAGGGCTTGATAATATTTTTCATGTGGGTCTGACTCTATAGTGGGACTCTCTTCTTCTTAAAGCTCCGTGGTCCCGACAGCTACACTCCAGCCCTGTCACTCTCTGTCCCTATCACAGCCAAGTGCTGGGGAGCTCCCTTACCCTGGTAACTAAGTCATGGGTTCCCACAGGTTGTATCTTACCTTGTACTCTTTGCAGTAGGTTACTGTGCACAGTCTTCTTGTGTCCTGGCTCAAAGACAGAAATGCGTACACACTCAAAGGGTCTTGAGAGGGGTTAGTAGGTATGGTGGCACCTCACGGGGGTGGGTTCTGAGCCAGGTAGACATTTGCCTAGACACACAGGCAGCTGGACCAGCAGATGCTCAGCTTTGCTTACATATCTTCCAACAGAACCTTCCCAGTTTCAGAGATGGGGCACCAAGCTGGGCTCCCATTCCTGGTAACCTCTTTCTGGCTCCCAGCCCATACTCCGTTTGAAGAAGAGTGGCATGGAACCTTTCATTGTTCACGAGACCTTAGTCCCTGGATGTATGAGGCTCAACCCAATAAGGACAAGACAAGACTGGAGATTCCTATAAAAACCAGGTAGGAAAGAGTGGGGTGCCTAGGACCCCACCTAGTCTCTTTCCAATTCTACATGTGGCACTAGAGGTCTCAGTACTGGGTCAATCCCAGGCCAGAACCAGCCTGATTCTTTTCACATACCCTGGCTATGTTCTTGCTACAGAGAGACATATGAGAGCAACATCTAACCACTGTGCTTCCAAGACAGGCAGGAAGAACACCAGAATGAGGTCCCACAGGTAAAGTTGTGAACTGAGTCACTCTCTGTGTATGTGTGTTTGCGCGTGCGTGTGCATGAATATACAATGGAAGTAAATACATATGAGAGAAGTCATACTCCCAGGATTCCCCAATCTGATCTCAAGGTTCAAGCCATATGGATCCTTCAGGGTCTAGGAAAGGTCTTGGTTAATATTCTTTCAGCTTCTTCTCATCTAGTTCTGGTTCGTCATCCCATCTTCTGAGCTGGTTGTGAGCGCTGGAAGCATTCTGTGAACCCTGCCAGCCTCTAGGTCAAGTGGCTGGTTCTGCTGAACCAGGCAGTCTGCCTGGTTATCATCAGGATTTCCTGGCCCATCTTTAGCCTCGCTGGACACTGATGCTCATCCTGAGGGATAATGATGCCCTGCTGGGGCACCAACCCAAGACTTGCGTCTTATCTCCAAGGTGTTTCTGCTTCCTCTTCCAGGCTGGCGCCTGGCCTGACAATTTCCCCTTACTGCCTACGTGTGTGTGTGTGTGTGTGTGTGTGTGTGTGTGTGTGTGTGTGTGTGTGTGTGATGGTAGAGGAGAATTAATAAGCTGGACATGATGGTGCATACCCACAGTCTCAGCAACTGGGAGGCGGAGACAGGAGAATCAGGAGTTCAATGACTGCCCCAGCTACAAAGGAATTTCAACCTACCTGAGACCCTATCTCAAAATTAGTTTGTTTTTGTTGGGATAGTTCTCCTATGGTCCAGAATGGCCTTGAACTCAATATATTGCTAAGGATAGCCCTGTACTCCTGATCTTCTTACCTGCGTCTCCCAAGTTCTGGGATTTCAGATATGAAGTGTCACACATAGGTTTTTTGTTTGTTTGTTTTTTTTTTTGTTTTTTTTTTTTTTTTTGTTTTTTTTTTTTTGTTTTTTTTTTTTTTTTTTTTTGAGACAGGGTTTCTCTGTGTAGCCCTGGCTGTCCTGTAGACCACTCTGTAGACCAGGCTGGCCTCAAACTCAGAAATCCACCTGCCTCTGCCTCCCAAGTGCTGGGATTAAAGGCGTGTGTCACCACCGCCCAGCACTTTCTTATTTTTGAAACATGTTCTTCTAGAGTTGCCTAGGCTGGCCTTGAACTCATTCTATAAACCAGGCTGGATCTGAACTTTTAGTCTCTCCACTTTACCTTCCCATGTAGCAGGGATTACAGGTCAGGCTGGTTGTGCTTGAGAGGGTTTGTTTTGTTTTGAGGCAAGGTCTCACGTAGCCAACATTGACCTCAAACTTGCCGGGTGATGAGAATGACATCAGTATAGATGCCCCAACTCGAAAGTACTGGGATTGTGAGCTTGAACTACTGTCCCTGGCCTTGATTTTGAGGTTTGTTAAGACCCCCGCAAGGAGTCTTTAGTAATTTCCTTCTGCTAAGCACAGCTATTCCTGAACAGGTACTTAGAAACGGCTTGTGCTAAACGTTATCAACACCTCTTGGGCCTGCATGTGACAATAAGCAAGATGGAACCTAGGACCTCTGCCTTTGTTCTGTGCATCTCCTTTACTTTGGGTCACTTGTTTGCCTGTGACTGTAGACATGCTAATTACTCAGTGTTGTCTAAAAATGTGCGACACCTGAGCTGTCTCACTCTACTTCAAGGCTAAAGGCAGAGCCAGATGAGGAACGGAGCGTCTTATCGTCAGCTTTTACATCGTCTTGCTCCAGACTCCTAACATCCACACAAAGCTGTCTGGTCGTTGTCCTAAGCTTGCAGTTACCTTGGATTTTAAAACACTGAAGCTTGAAAGACGTGTCACTCTGGTAAGATGACCCCAGAGCAGGACAAATTCTCTCCTTGCATCTCTCTTCCTCTCTGTCCAGGCTGGCCTCTAACACAGTCTTTCTCTGCCTCGATTATGCTAGCCACAAAGGAGTGCACCGCTGAGCTCAGGCCTCTTTTGGTTTTGTCTTTTGGTCATGTCTGGGCTGGCCTAGAACTTCTTATGTAGATGAGGCTTGCCTGAAACTCACGGCAGTCTGCCTGCTTCAGCCTTGTGAGTGCTGGAGATACTGCATGAACCACCATGCCAGGCAAAAGTGAGTAATCTTCTCGTGGGAATCAAATTACCCTCCTCACACTGGACAGGGCTAGCTTCTTCAAACTACCGTAGAGAAGCAGATCTGATGTAATGATCAACCAACCGTCAGGCACATTGACCAAGACTCCTCCCACCTCCCCCCCACCCCCACATAGTTTTCAAATGGTAGCACAGGCCTGTGATTCCAGCAGTTGGGAGGAAGAGGGAGAGGAGACTTGTAGATCTAAGGCCAGCCTAGTCTACATAGGAAGTTCCATGCACTACACAGCAAGAACTTGTTTCAACAAAACAAACCTCAGTCTTACATGTTAGTACCTCAGAGACAGACCTGAAGAGAAGGAGATATCAGTTCACAGTATGCTTGCCCCTCATGCTCAAGACCTGGGTTCAATCCCCAGGGTAGCGTAAGCTGGACATAGTGACACAGGTCTGTAATCTCAGCACTGCAGGGATGGGGACAGGAAGATCAGAAGTTCATAGTCACGCTAAGAGACATAACAAGTTCAAAGTCAATCTGGGCTAAATGAGACTGTTAAAATAAGTGGGAGGGGCTGGCTGGAGTTATTGAGAACCTTATTTGTCTTTCTCAACATGGCCCCATTGATATAAATCTTTTCTCAGTTTCCCAATTGGCACATTGGGATGGGTGATGTAATCTAGCCTGCCAAGAGCTGATGGAGATGGCACTTTGCCCTGAAACGCCAATATCAACTCTAGACTTACCACCGTACTACATGCTGCCGTAGACACTGAAAGACTATTTGTACAAGGATCTCTGGTTCCCTTGGTTAGGAAATGACAGTTGCCATAGTCTTGGAGTGTTAATGCTGGATTCACCTTGGACTTTGTCCTCTCAGAGGAAGTTAGAGCTCCCTTTCTCCCTCCCCTCCCCTGCCCACCCCTTCCTGTCTTTTACTGTTACCAGCTCTTCCTTTAGTCAGGGTCTTCCCGCTGTATAATCCTGTTCTGCATTCTTTCTGCCTCAGCCAGATGACAGATAAGAGGCATGTAACAGATGCCTGGCAAAAAAACAAAAAAACAAACAAACAAAAAAAAAAACCACATTTTACGTTTTAGTTTTTAATTTTTTTTTTTTTTTGAGACAAGTTTTTATTATGTAGACTAGGCTGGCCTTGAACTCAGATCCATTTGCCTTTCCCTCCCAAGTACTGGGATATATGAACAAGATATATGAACATTCCTGGCAAGCTTTCTTTTAAACCAAACATCTCCAATTTAAATATGCATCCTCTGGTTTAATACAGGAAAGCTGAGCTCCCAGTGACCTGGCTATAGCCAGTGGGTTGTCTTTGCCCCTGCAAAAGCATATTCCTGATTTCTTATTTGACTTCCGATATAGCTGTCATGAAAATCAACTGTGTTCACTGGATGTTTTTCTTGAGTCTACAGGGATCTCAGGATCTCAGTCTTCCTTGGGTTTGGTCCAAAGCTGAGGAAGTATATTCAGCCTGCAAACAGGTGTGCCTTAGAGATATCAGTGGGTGAGTGAGGATACGTGGAAATGGCCTGGAAAGATAGTTGTTCTTCTGCATAACTCAGAGTCAATGGAGACCAGGAAGCCACGTTCTTAAGAGAGGCATTCTGAAGTGTGACATGGGTCCTCAGAGGATCCTCACAGGACTGGCACCACAGGGCAGGACTGGCTTTAATACACTCTGCACTGCCTTTCCTTCTTTGCTGCCTCTGACTCTCTCTTCATCCCTCTGATTTTTATCTTCAGAAAGCCACTAGAGCCTAGGACAGTGGTGCCGGCAGAATAATGATCACGAGTTTAAATCCAGTCTGGGTAACTTAATGCAGTTCTTTCCAGACCTGAAAAGAAGGCCAAGGTTTTAGCTCACTAGTGGAGCGGTATCGTATTGGAGGCCTTTGGTTCAATCTCTGGTACCGTCTCCACACCTCCCGTGAGGTGGAAGGGAGAGCAAGCTGCTAGAACCTACAGGTTTTATGTCAGGCTCACTGATCAGATGGCAGTGAGTCCCAACCCCACCGAGGTGCTGATTGCTGAAGCAGGGGTCACTAGCTGTGGACACGGGAGAGGCACAGGACTGTGGTGAGGCAAGGCTGGCTGACACAGCAGCTCTGGATCATGGGTTTGCCCAGTTGGTCTCCAGGACCAATGGCATTAGCACCACTTGGCAACTTAGCAGGAGATGCACACTCTGACTGCTTCTTCACTGAGTCAGAGAGCATGGGGTGAAGCCAACCCCTGTGCTTCCCAGCCCTCTGTGGGCATCTCAGTTGGATGACATCTGAAAACCACGATCAATATCTGGATCGAGCTCCTGTCATCAGTATTGGCACCTACAATTTCAGACACGAATCTTTTCTGTTTCTCCTGGGACCATTTTGAAACAAAATCGATAACAGTTGGTTTTTTGTTTGTTTGTTTGTTTGTTTTTAATTTTTTAACAGCAGTTTTTAAAAATGTTTTTTAATTTATTATTTATATCTATATCTAGATAGATAGATAGATAGATAGATAGATAGATATCTTTTATGGGGGGTGGGGTGGAGAGATGAAGCAGTATCTCACTATAGCCCAGGCTATAATCTACCTGCCTCAGCACTTCACCAGGCTGTTTGTGTGTTTTATGTTTATGTCCTTTAAAATAATCCTTTTTAAATTGATTCTTTGTGAATTTCACATCATGCACCCCAATCCCACGCATCTCCCCACCGCTTTGTATCCACCCTCTGCCCTTGCAACCTCCCTGCCAAAAGAAAGTAAGATTCAAAACAAAACATCTTGTCGTGGAAGCTACAGTGTCACGGTGTGTTACGCAGTACACTCTTGTCCACACATCTTTTCTTACAAAGGTTCATTGCAATGAGTCTTTGGTCCGTTTTGAGGCCTCTGGCTTCTGCTACATTATGAGTCCTGGATCCTCACAGGGACTCCTCCTGGATATCCTGCCATTGTTCTGAGTCATGGAGACCCTGCAGCTCAAGATAAGCCTTTCTCCAGCTCCAGCAGTTCATAGATGGCGTAGATGTTGGGGTGGGCCAACTCAAAGCCCTGCACCTGGACATGGGGGTGAGCTGAGTTGGTCAGTCTGCTGGTTCTCCTGTGCCTGCCCTGGGGCTCTCCAGCACTGCCCTGACTAGTTTGCCTAGTGCTGTCCCCACAAGGGACAGGGTTAGCTCTCTTGCTCTCATGACCTCAAGACCAGCTTTCCTGCCTGCTGCTGGCAGCGAGCAGTGAGGGGGAGGTAAGGCATCTCTCCCTCAATCCAAGCCACCCCATGGTAGACTAGGGGCCAGACCAGCTCTCCCACATTCATACCCTCAGGTCAGTTCAGGTGCTTCCAAGGTCCTCTCTACTGTGCAGCCCAGGCAAGGGGTGGGGCAAGCTCAGCACAGTGCCTCAGGTGGCAGTCCAGACCAGGGACATTTTCATGGTCTTTGAAGATAACAGGAGCCTGGGACGTCAACACAGACTCCAGGTGCCATAGGATGTGGCCCCCAGCTACGGCATGGGTCCAGATGTCTCTATAACCTCAGGTGGTAGTGCAGGCTCTCAGAGAAGCATGTCACCCCTGTGGCAGCCCAGCCCTCAAATATCCACATGCTGGCTCAATTTTAGAGATTAGTTCCAGCTGGACTGCCTTCTCCTTGAGATCTCCCAGCTGTTCCAGATATTTCTTAAGAGATCCCTCCACACAGGACTAAAAAAACGTGTTGATTTTCCTTCATATGTGAGAGACAGGGTCTCTAACATGTAAATGATGGATCCAACTATAAAACAGCCGCTTGGAAATAGCAAGAGGCAATCACTTTCAAAACTGCTCCAACGTGCCTAAACGTTCATCCACCGATACCGCCTTCAAGATTTCTTGCCCAATGCCTTTCTCATCCTGTATGTGTTGTGCGTGGTGTTAGATTCTTTAAGGGCAGCTGTAGAGGGGAATAATAACTTGTCTCTCCATGTAGCCGGGTGTTTACTGTATAATCCTGGCTGATGACCTAGGCTCACCTTGGAGTACAAAATAGCCATTTGGCTTGCCACCATCTTGGCAGCCATGTGACTCAGCTACCATCTTAACTAAGGTTAAAGAAAGGGCATGCCCTGTGACTTCACCGTTATGTGGGTTAAGGTGACATAAATCAACCAAGGCAGTGTGCATACAACAACTAGACCCACTGAGTAGGACTCTGCTAATCATTATAGCCCCTTTTATTAGATGAAGGCAACAACAGGTCCTCAAGATGGCTTATTTTATTTTCCCTATATTAAGGAGACAATGTCTCTAAGATATTTTGGATTAGGATGGCTTTTGGTGTATGATGATTTTTGTTCTAAAAATGAATAACGGATGAGGACAAAACCATGAACAAGTCCATATAACGTATGTTTGATGATTAAGTTGTATAAATTCTTAAAGTTGTAATGGTCTATTCAAGCTAATGAAGAGGTATGTCTAATCACTTATGTCTTTGCTAATTTTCTGAAGCTTTAGATATTTGGTAAAACTAAGTCATATTAAAAATTGATGCCGGGCAGTGGTGGCGAACACCTTTAATCCCAGCACTTGGGAGGCAGAGGCAGGCGGATTTCTGAGTTCGAGGCCAGCCTGGTCTACACAGTGAGTTCCAGGACAGCCAGGACTACACAGAAAAACCCTGTCTCGAAAAACCAAAAAAAAAAAAAAATGATATTTTATAAATGTACAGCATAAAAGGATCAGGAAAATAAGATTTCCCGCCATATATATATCATATATACATACATATATATATATATATATATATATATATATATATATGTATATATGATATATATATATATATGTATGTATATACATATATATGTGTATATATATAGTTTTGATTTGATACTAAAGTTTTTTTTTAACAATTTTTTATTTTATGTACATTGGTGATACATTTGGTTGCATCTATGTGTGTGTGAGGGTGTCGTATCCCTTGGAACAGGAGTTACAAACATGTAAGCTGCCATGTGAGTGAATGCTGGGAATGAAACCCAGGTCCTCTGGAAGAGCAACCAGTGCTCTTAACCACTGAGCCATCTCTCCAGCCCCCATTAAAGGATCTTTAATTCAGGAATTATAATTGTTAAGGCTCAAATTCAATGGGAATATAATCATTAAATCCTAATTTTATAAAAGGTACCAACTTGTTGTAGATGTTAAGGATAGTTAGAGACATGCAAATAATGGTCAGTTACCTTATAAATAATGGGATTATTTAATGTGCTCAGAACTATGTTCATAGTCACGCTAGAAGTACAACTCATTTACAGAAACAAGTTTGGAGGGAGAGACCAATTTGTATTTCCTATCATATAGTATCCTGTATATATTGTCAAAATTAAACCTAAAGCAAGTAGACCAAAACGAATTTAAGGTAAACTTAAAGTTTAATCTTCAAAATCAGTTATATAAAAAATTGTTTATAAAAATTAAATGCGGGCTGGAGAGACGGCTCAGCGATTAAGAGCACCGACTGTTCTTCCAGGGGTCCTGAGTTCAGTTTCCAGCAAGCACATGGTGGCTCACAGCCATCTGTAATGGGGTCTGATGCCCCTGGTGTGTCTGAAGACAAGTACAGTATACTAATATACATAAAATGACTAAATTGTTTTTTTAAAAATTAAATGCTTGAATAAATGAGTTAAATTTACAGTATGTGGCAAGGAGACCCTGGGATCAAGTAGTTCCATTGGATGGTGCACCATCCTCCCAGAGTGCATTGCGTCCTAGCTCTTTATGGGACAAGGATACCTGGGAAAATAAGACTCTGCTAGAAATCTGCTGTTTCTGCCTCCAACTGTGTAGACCTCCCAGCTCTATCTGTGTAGGCTTGACCAGCTCAGGCCATTGAGGCAAAACCAGAAAAACCCCTTCTTATCTAAAGAAGAATTACTCTTCATGTCTATCATGTTATGACAGGGGGATGGAATCTCTTGCCCAGTGGAGGATCTGTGTCCATACCCACATCCTAAATGTCTCAAATAATAGAAATGCAAACAACAACGTCTCTGTCCTCAGTGTCTCCCCAGTTGGTATATGAGATTGCTGGGAACAGGGGAACCTTGTAAGCAAGCCAACTGCCAGACTGGTATGGGCCTGCATGCTAGTTCAATTGGCTCCACCCTTTATCCGATTTTAGCTCTTAGCAAAAGCTAATTTCAGGGTCTGTACCTATACCTATCTTCCCATAGTCCCTGACAAAAGGCGGATGTCAGACACTCTCTCTTCAAACTCACACCCCTAGAAAGTTATTCAGAATATCCAGGCTGTGTCTTTGACAGTTGGTTTATATGTGTAGTGTCAACAAAGGATTCTGTTAGATGAAGGAGACTCTCCAGCCTGTGCTCACCTGTGGCTTGGGAATGTAATCTAGTCCTTACCCAGACGAGCTCCAGAGCCAGTGTCTGCCCTCCCGTCTCACAGTCTAGAAGGCATCTGAGGCTTTGGCAGGGAGCTTGTGGATGTTTTCAAAGAAATTCAAAAAGCCTAAAGCTCGTTTAATTTGGTTTTCTTGCTTTATTATTTATGCCTCTAAACAGATAGTTTGATGTTAAGAAATATGCTTGCTGCAGTCTGTATGTGGTGACCTAAGGACTTGTATTGACTAGATTTCTTTGTTAGTTCAGTTTGTTATATGTATACAGATGTGGCTGGCGGCTTTCATCTTTCACCTATTGGTTGAGTGCATGTAATGAAAATGTAGTGATTTTTCAAAGGTTCTGTTAATAGGGTTAATTTTGGAAGAGTAAACTTTTTAAAAAAAAAAAAAAAAAAAAAAAGAATCATTTACTGACCTGAGTGATTGACTCGAAAAATAACTTAGAACACTCTAGACAGTGTTCTAGAGAGGGGCCACTGAGAAGAAAGCAGGGCATCACTGTCTCTGGGAGCAGTTTTAAATTGAGAATTAAAAATCATTTCTTTTGGGGAATTAAATTGTCTCTTGGAACATAGGTATAACAATTTGATTTTTTTTTTTTTTTTTTTTTGGTTTTTCAAGACAGGGTTTCTCTGTGTGTAGCCCTGGCTGTCCTGGAACTCACTCTGTAGACTAGACTGGCCTCAAACTCAGAAATCCACCTGCCTCTGCCTCCCAAGTGCTGGGATTAAAGGCATTCGCCACTACTGCCCGGCACAATTTGATTTTTTAAAAAGGTGTATTGTATGACCATTTAAGGTAATAGTCCCAATTAAAAAAAAATTTACCTTATCAAATTATTTCTAAACAAAAGTTGTGTTTTACTTGAGATACTCTATTTTTTGTTCATTAACCAATAGCTTGTATTGTTAATATTTGAAACTGTACAAAGTTCATTAAGTGTAAAAGCAAGAAATATCACTTAGAGACTTTCTGTTCAGATTCATTCCGTGGATGCTGACTTTACCTGACTTACTCAGCTTCCAGCTGCTCAGTCCTTACACAGGAATCTGAGGTAACAAACGGCCACTTACAGTTCCCTTGTCCCTCTACAGGGCTCTGGTCCGTGGTTCAGTCAGTTGTACAATTGCATTTAACTCACGGTAATCTTGATGTAGACATTTTCTTCATATACGTTGTCTCTTAATGTTCCCACCAGCTGCACAGTCATTACCTCCTGACTTGGGTTCTGGATCTTTGCCAGCTGGTAAACTTTATCATGGCCCCTTAGATGGATCCTCTTCGGAGACACACTAACCGCTGTTCCCCTTATCACCCTTCTGGCAGCCCGAGGCAGTTATCAAGAGAGCAACACCCAAACCCCTAAAGGGACCTCAGGTGACCTCTAGAAGGGGACTAAAGGGCCGTGGGCCATCCAGCCCATCCCTCTTATCACTCTGGACATTGTTTTTAGGACTCAGAACTGAAACAGCTGGACTGCACCTCTGGCACACCAATTAACCTGTCTCACCAGCTCAGATCAGCTCAATATCCCTCCAGACCAGCGGGACTCCTTGGCTGTGTACTCCAAGATTTAAAAGGATAGCTCTGACTGCCTCTAAGAGTGGGATTCGAGCCCTCCTCCAAGAGTGATGCTGCATCCATGGCAACAAATCCTGACTGGTTGAAATGAAACTTAAAAGATACAGGGACCAGACAAAAGTTCCTTGTGGTTCCCTCCCACTCTGGCTCCCCCTGGATCACTTCCCTACTTGTTATTCGAGTTCATAGTTTTTACCCCATCCCTTAAGTGCTTCTTCGTTCACTCTATACTCAATCAAAATGTTCCACACAAACTCTTCCAGTCGTTCTCATCCTAAACCAGCTACATTTGTTCCTGATACATCTGCAAAAAGACCTTTTAGATGCTGTGGGAGAAACTGGCTAAAAGGGGGCTTTGTCCCTTTTACCCCAGGCCAGATACAATTGTTTACATCAGTCCTCTGTTTTCCTGTTCCCTTCCTCTGAATCTCTCTGCTACTTCTAGCTCAGTTTGGTGCAGCTGTCCTGGCAATGGGACCAGTCTCTGTTACCCTGAATCAACTCTGTCTTAGTTAGGGTTTTCTTTTTTTTCCTTTTTTTTTTTTTTTTTTGTTTTTCGAGACAGGGTTTCTCCGTGTAGTTCTGGCTGTCCTGGAACTCACTCTGTAGACCAGGCTGGCCTCGAACTCAGAAATCTGCCTGCCTCTGCCTCCCAAGTGCTGGGATTAAAGGCATGCGCCACCATCGCCTGGCTAGTTAGGGTTTTCTTGTTGTGAAGAGACACCATGACCAGGGCAACTCATATAAAGGAAAACATTTAATTGGGGCTGGCTTGCAGTTCAGAGGTTTAGTCCGTTATCGATATGGTGAGAAGCATGTCGGTGTGCAGGCAGACTTGGTGCTGGAGAAGGAGCTGAGAGTTCTACATCCTAGTTGGCATGCAGCAGGAAGAGAATTAAACACACTTCCTCCATCAAGGCTACACCGTCAACAAGTCCACTCTTCCTAAGAGTACCACTACCTATGAGGCTCTGGTGGCCATTTTTCTTTTCAAACCACTACAAACTCTAGGCCCACTTTCTCTCACCTCAGCTCCTCTCTATCCCTCAGCCTTCTCCAGAAAACTCCCTCAGTTCTACTCCATAACCAAGCCACCTGCTTATCACCCTTTTAATATTCACTTTCTAAGTCTCTTCAGAAATACAGAATGACAGTTGCATGATCCACTGTAACCAACCAAGTTAAGATACTAACCCTAACCCCTCCTCACAGAAAACAGCTATAATGCCCCTGCCCTGCATTTCGATAGAATCTCAAGAGTTAGAAACGATAGTTTTCTGCTGAGAGACTACATTTTTCAGCTTCCCTTGAGGACTACAGAAGTCATTCTGCATCTCCACCCCCAGAAGTCTCCCCATCCCATCTTTCTCTGAGGTCATTTTGACCATCTGCACACTTGGGTGACAAAACGCTTCCTCACCATAAATAAACACGGTTCCATCTAAGGTCAGACTTTTGTGGGATATCCACCAGAGAAGACTGCTCGGGCATAGGCTTAAGCCAGTAGAGACTCTTTATCAGATGGCTGGTGACTACACTGGGTTTTCGGGATTCTAGTATAGCCCCAAGCCTTTCTCAAGGTGAGCTTTTAAGCATAAAAACCATGTTTTAGATTGATACACTTCAGTTAAAACAAGAACAGTTAGCCAGAAGCAAAACTACAGAAGACAAAAAGCAAGGTTAGTACATTTGGAGACTTTCTCAGAACTATGGACTCTGACCGATTAGGTCTTTGTTTTCATTTTGGCAGGTGGTGCTGTCTATGTGTTAAGTTTTTCAGCTTGAATGGCACTTCCATCATGGAGTCAGTTGTGCTAAGGTCTGGGCCTGTTACAAGACTACGCTTCTCTTTCTTTCTGTCTACAATCTCTCTACAGCTGCCTTTTAATAATCGGACACAAGGTCACAATACATAGTATTCTGGGATCCGTCCAGTGTGTCTATTTGCAAGATGGGGTAGCAGGCATTTTGCCAGTATTATTAAGGTCAGAGTTTGCTTGGGCCCTGCCAGCTCTAACATGCCAAGCGTGGCAAATAATCCTCAACAGGCCGAGGAGGGAGGTCTGCACTAATAATAGTGAAAAGCTATTATTAATAAAAAATTAAATTAAATAAAAATATTTCACTATAATTAATAATTTAAAAAAGATTATTCAAGTGTGGTCACACTGGACAGAGCAGCAGAGAGATCCAGTGATGGAGCAGGTGTGTGTGGGAAACAGCTCTGATCAAGGAATGGTGCTGCCCCTCACTGGCGCTGCTCCAGGCTCTCTGACACAGTGGCTTCACAAGTTGTCAGAACTCTGAAGTGCCT
This sequence comes from Arvicanthis niloticus, assembly GCF_011762505.2. Taxonomy (NCBI): domain Eukaryota; kingdom Metazoa; phylum Chordata; class Mammalia; order Rodentia; family Muridae; genus Arvicanthis; species Arvicanthis niloticus. Next base: position 33,650,665 of record NC_133434.1, read on the forward strand.
TTTCGTGAGACAGCTCCCCACTCTGAGTAGCACCAGGCTCCCATTTTTCCTTCTCTTAGCATGAGATTCCCAAGGAAGTGCCAGTGCTTCTGGGTCTGCTCTATAGCCCAAATGGGGGAGGTGCATGTCTCTTTAAATATCATTCTTGTCAAGTTTGTTGCAGAAGCAGATATTTGGGAGAGGGGAAAGAGAGGACTTCCTGATTTTTCACTTTTTAAATTTCTAGTGTTTTGTCAGCTTTACGACAATGATCGTGTTAATTTGTGAGGCCAAGACAGGATTATGTTGAAACCAGCCTAGAATACACAGTGAAGTCAACTAGCCTGAGCTATTGTAGGAACCTGCCTTCAAACCAAACACACCAAACACAATTAGTTACGGAATGGCTTGTGTATTTATTGCTTTTTTGATAGAAGATTCTCACTATGTAGTCCTGGTTGCCTGGAACTCACAATGTAGACCACCAGTCTTTTGTGGAACTCACTATGTAGATCAGGCTGGCCTCAATCTTGTGATCCTCTTGTTTCTGCCTCTTGGGCACTGGGATTAGAAGCATATACCATTGCCAGGTTGGTTATATATTAAATATACCCTTTTATAAAAATCAGCATGATGCCTTAACCTGGGACCCAGCTAAACTTGTAGTTGGCATTGTCCCGAAACCTTCTAGACAAAGCAGGAATTTCCTGTCCCACCTTGCCTGGACCTATGTAGAGACAGAGTCTAATGCCAGGATACACTACATCCATAGTTGCCCCCAACCTCCTCCGAATTCACACCAGCCATTGCTCCTGGAATGGTCCTTCCCTGTCCCCCCAATGCTGGGAACCTCCACCAAAAACTTCTGTTAGTGTGCCCGTCAATCTTGAATCTAGGACACATCTTTGGACTCCTCTTGACTTACCTACAAAACCAGGCTGGAAGAGCAGACGGTGGCCACCCCTCAGAGACTGGTGAACCAGAGGGGAGTTTATCTCCCTGAAGTTGATTCCCTGAGATCCAAGTCCTTTTTTCATCAGTGGGGATCAGGGCCAGTCAGGGAAGCTAGGTGTGAGGAGACAGCTGGGAGTCTGTGGGAGCCCAGGGTTCTGTTAGCTTGGGGAGGCAACCTGGGAGACATCTGGATTGTGGTGGGGCTGGCAGTAGGTGTGTGTGTATGTGTGTGTCCACAGCTGTGTGACATGGCTAGTCCTCCTGTACCCTCTCCTGCGTCACCTCTTACAGCTCTAGAAATGAAGTTCCAGTCCCTCTGTCAGTTAAGAGAACTCATCTTCCTTGTGAACAAGTTGGCTTGCAGGCAGGAGGAAATGGGTGAGGTGAGTCTTCCTGTTAGAAGACATGGAATCTGTCCTGGCCAGAGACCTCATCTTGACTGGTGAGGTGAATAAATGTGCCCTCAGCTACTGTGGGGTCCTGTGTGCTCTGCTGTGAGCTCCGTGACTTAAGCTGCCACGATCTAACCCTGGGCATCCAACCCAGGGAAACCAGTGCCGGGTCAGGACCTAACAGAAAACTGTCATTTATGATTTAGGTTTCTGTGTGGGTTGTTTGTCAGCACTGAAATGAAACCGTGGAACAATAATGACCTTCATGGCCTCAGAATCTAGCTTCCATAGCCAAAGGGAATGATCCTTCCAAAATCTGAACGACACCTGCCTTATATGATACTTATGGACATAAAATCCTCATGTCTCGGAGAATTCCAGTTGTTTTGTCTTTTTCTGAAGAAAAAAAAAAAAAAAAAAAAAAAAAAAAAGATATGACTACTGTGGACTTACAATCCAGTCCCTTCTGTAAAGGAGAGAGAGGCTTGACAGGCAATAAGTGAGTTCATTCTTTAGAACGGATTGTGAATACACTACAAGAGTACAGCAGAGTGAAGGGTAAGGAACGTTCTACCCCAGGGGGAGGGCTTTGTAGTGGAGGGGTCTCCACTGGGAAGAAACCCTTTTCCCAGTTAGGGTGAGTTTCTTTGTGTACAGCTTCCTGACATGTAATTCATTCCTGGAAAGGAGGCCAGCATGGACTGAGTTGTACAGAGTTCTAAGGGGTTGGTATGAGACACTGTGCGTGTTCTTTCCAGTTGTGCAACCTCTGCCATGCAAATAGGGATGTGCAAATCAGACCATGCAAACGATGGCAGTCCTGGTGCAAGGGTCTGGTTCCAGGGCACTGGGCTGCAGCTCTGTGCTAGTAGTTTATAGCATTCGGAAGCTAGCAGTTTGGAGTTCCTGGGCCATGCGTCTGAAGATTCCCTATTGGTCTCTTCTTAATGGCCTTCCTTCATTATAACCATAAAGATTACGATTCCTAATCAGAGTTACGACAGTAACTCCGCATATCTGAAGAACGTCGGTTCTAATCCAACTTACCTAAAATCCTGCACTCATCCCCTTAGTTCTGCTAACGGTAGTGCTGTTTGTACTAGTTCCATGCTACAGGGTCCAAGTTCTGTGTGTCTTGAAAAAAGACTTGATGAAGTTCACTGCAGAGTAGCGGTGAAAGCAGACTCCGAGCAAAGGTGAGAGAGAGAGGAGAATGAGAGCCAGCTCCAGCAAGCAGCACCTGGGGCATCCAGTGACCTTTTATTATTAAAGCCACAGCTCCACCCCTATCTAGTGGAATCATTTCCAACACACCCCTCTTCATGGCCTGCACCGGGTCCCCCTGCCCTACCAGCTCCTCAGCCTCCTGCTGCTTCTGCTCCAGCTTCGCCTGCAGCCGGGCTTGCTTCTTTTACACTTGAGGTTCATTGGTGAGTGAGAAAACTTAGAAGCTGTGCTAGGAAGTCCCTGGAGAAACCAGGCTGCTAGCTGGCTTAAGTCTACACATGAATTATTTTTGTGTCATACACCACAGCCACACCATACACATAGCAAAATACCCCCCACCACTCCGACACACACAGATACACAACCCACCGCACACACACCACACACCAAACTCAGCCCCTTGTGTGGTCCAGCACCTGCAGACTGACTCCCTGTCTTAGGGCTTTACTGCTGTGAACAGACACCATGACCAAGGCAACTCGTATAAGGACAACATTTAATTGGGGCTGGCTTACAGGTTCAGAGGTTCAGTCCATTATCATTAAGGCAGGAACATGGCAGCATCCAGACAGGCACGGTACAGGAGAAGCTAAGAGTTCTGCATCTTCATCTGAAAGCAGAATACCCACTTCAAGGACAAGCTAGGACAAGGGTATTAATTAAGCCCATGCCCACAGTGACACACCTACTCCAACAGGTCACACTTCCTAATAGTAGCACTCCCTGGACCAAGCATATACAAACCATCACATTTCACTCCTTGGCCTCCCTAGGCTTGTTCAAACACATGAGTCTAGGGGGCGGGGGCCGGGAACTTACCCATAGCATAATAAAAAAATACATTCAGTCCAACTTTCTTTCTTTTTTTTTTTTCTTTTTTCTTTTTTTCTTTTTTTTTTTTTTTTTGGTTTTTCGAGACAGGGTTTCTCTGTGTAGTCCTGGCTGTCCTGGAACTCACTCTGTAGACCAGGCTGGCCTCGAACTCAGAAATCCGCCTGCCTCTGCCTCCCAAGTGCTGGGACTAAAGGCGTGCGCCACCACCACCCGGCCAGTCCAACTTTCAAAGACCCCCATAGTCTATAGCAGTTTCAACAAAATTATAAGTCCAAAGTTCAAGGCCTCTTCTGAGATTTATCTGATCACTTAACTGTAATCCCCAAGGAAACCAACTGTAAGCCAAGACAGGAAATCAACTGGGCAAACTCCAAACTTTGTATCTCCATGTCTGATGGCAAATCAGTCTTCAGATCCCCAACTCCTTTTTCATCTTTGTTGACTGCAACAAAGTTCTTTCTCCTGGACTGGTTCCACTTCCTGTTAGCAGCTTTCCTCAGCAGATAGCCCGTGACTCTGGCATCTCAAACGTCTCAGGGTCTCCAAGGCAACTTTAATGTCACAGCTTCTTGTTTCAACGTCTGTGATTTACACTGATCTTCTGGGCTCCTCCAAGGGGCTGGCATCACGTCTCCAGCTTTACTCGCTGTAGCACTCTAAGCCCAGGCTGATCCACTCCACTGCTGCTGCTGTTCTGTGATCCCATGGTTCTCCATGGATCTCCAAGACACTGGGGTCTTCCTCTGCAACTAGGCTTCACCAATAGCCTCTCATAGGCTCTCTTCATGGTGCCAAGCCTCAAATCCTTTGCATGACCCCGTCAGTTTAGGGCCATCAACTACAACGGAGGCTGCACCTTCACCAATGACTTTCTATGGTCTCTCACAGTGCCAAGCCTCAGCTGTTCTCCATGACCTCTTCATGCCTTCAAATTCAGTACCAACTGGGTGACTCTTACACATTACCAAGTCCAGCTGCAGCATGAGGTCCAACCTTGGCTATTTCTGGAATAGATTCTTTGTGATTTCAGAAAATACTTCCCAGATTTCATCTCAGTGATGCTGGTTTCCTTCGCCTCTTCCCCCCCTCCTCCCTCCCCCTCCCCTCCTCCCTCCCCCTCCCCTCCTCCCTCCCCCTCCCCTCTCCTCCTCCCTCCCTTCCTCCCTCCCCCTCCCCTCCTTCCTCCCCCTCCCTTCCCCTCCTCCCTCCTCCTCCCTCCCCCTCCCCTCCTCCCTCCCCCTCCCCTCTCCTCCTCCCTCCTCCTCCCTCCCCCTCCCTTCCTCCCTCCCCATCCCCTCCTTCCTCCCCCATCCCCTCCTTCCTCCCCCTCCCCTCCCCTCCTCCCTTCCCTCCTTTCCCCTTCCCTCCTCCTTCCCCCTCCCCTCCTCCCTTCCCTCGTTTCCCCTTCCCTCCTCCTTCCCCCTCCCCTCCTCCCTCCCCTCCTCCCTCCCCCTCCCCTCCTCCCTCCCCTTCCCCTCCTCCCTCCCCCTCCTCCCCTTCTTCTTTCTCTTCCTCCTCCTCTTCTTCCTTTAGATTTATTTTATTTATGAGTACACTGTTGCTCTCTTCAGACACACCAGAAGAGGGCATCAGATCTATTACAGGTAGTTGTAAGCAACCATATGGTTGCTGGGAATTAAACTCAGGACCTCTGGAAGAGCAGTCAGTGCTCTTAACCACTGAGCCATCTCAGCCCTGCTGGTCTCTTCTTAATCACCACCAATTTCTTAGCTCCAGCTAACCAGCATCAATGGTCCTAGTAGTCCCTCTATTTTTCACTCTAAAGCCAGAGCCACATGGCTGAAGCTGCCGAGTTCTGATGCTTGTGTAAGACTCTTGGGAGCCTTAGCTTACTTGGGACCCCCCTGAGTGAACCACACTGGAGTCGTGAATCAATGCAAAAAGCAAGAGAAGTTTTATTGTTCTAACAATGGGTCGTCCTGCACCCAAAGGAGAGGCTGCAACCTCAGGCAGCCTGTTTGGTCAGTTTTTATAAAGTTTAAGGAGTGGACGAGAGAAACGGCAACTAGGCACGATGTGATTGGCAGAACAGTGTGACTTTTAAACTGATTGGTCTTTAGGGAATGAGGTGGCAAGGACCTCCCTTGTCTGTAGGTGGCAAGGATTGGTCCATCCTGCGGAATGTGCCTAGGTGCCCTGGGCCTTCCCTTGGGTGACAAGGGGAAGGACAAGTGTTCCAACGTTCCTGAGCTGAACTCTTCACCTTCAGGAGCCGGAAGGTGTTCTATTACACCATCCCCAGCTTGCTGTTTTCCAATGAAGACCCCCAAACTCGGAGACCCTTCCTCAAGTCTCAGGAAATCTCGACCACCCAAAGATCACAAGAAACCATACCTGGATGCAATCAGCAGAGGTTTATTAGGGAAGAAAGCTGGCAGCCAGCGGTCTCACCACACACTCGTGCAGGAGTAGAGTTCGACCCTGCCAGCCAGTCTGAGGAGGGTTTTAAAGGGAAAAACCACAAACCAGGGGAGTGGGAAGGGGGGTGAAGGGTTGTCAAGGATACAAAACATAAAAATAGTGGAACATTTCAGAGGTACTCACCCTAAATGAGTAGACTCATGTGAAAATCACTCTGCGCACTCATTCTTCTCAAAAATGTAGTCTTGCCATGTCATTACCAACTATTTCAGATTAAATATTTCTCACTTCCTCCAGTCACAGCCCCACCTAGATGACTTGTATTTTTTTATGGTCAGGAATGTGTCTTCCTGCTTTGGGCTTTTCCCACCCACAGGTGGGTCTACTGCCTGAGGCTTGAGGAATGTAATCCAGCAAGTGTCCTCTGATTCAGGGATAATGTCCTCCACCCGGAATGTGCCCCGGGGCAGTGAAGGCCTGAAATCTTATTTTCAGTTCCAAGTTCTGGAACCTGCAGTTTTTCTGCTCAGGTCTAAGGGCAAAGAAAAAGTCTACATATTTTTCATAAAATGGTCTTATAATTTTTCACTCTATACCATCTCCTTCACTGCCTAAGCTTGGCTGTCCTGCACCTTGTTCTGTAGATTAACCTTGAACTCAGAGATCTGCATGCCTGTCTCCTGGGATTGAAGGTGTGTACCACGTGCCTGGATCTGAATTTACCTGGGTAGGGTCTTGCCCCAGAGTCTCAGTCTCTTAATCTGCTGTCTCCTAGAACACAGGTTCGGTTCCATTTAATTTCCTGGAGCCCCTTTAATACTCGAACCATATATTTTATATTTTTCCTTTCTAAGCTTGCTGTGCTTGTTCAAAATGCTCTTCATGAGACTTAACCAGAGAATAGAGTCAATGATGAGCGTTTCTGAGACTTCCTTTGTCAATGCAATTAATCTGAGTCTCTTCACCTTAGCCTCAGGCATAGTCTTCAGATGAGGGCAAAAAGTAGCCACATTCTTCATCAAAATACCACAAAACAGTCTCTAGGCCACATATTGAAATTCTCCACTGAAACCTCTTGAGGCAGGTCCCCACAATTCAAATCACTCTCAGTAACAAAGTCTTCCACATTCCTACTAGGATGGCTCATTAAGCCCCACTTAAAGCATTCCACTGCTTTCCAAGTTCAACACCCCCAAATCTACATCCTTCCAAACAAAAGCATGATCAGGCCTATCATGGCAATACCCCAGTCCCTGGTATCAACTTCTGTCTTAGTCAGGGTTTTACTGCTGTGAACAGACGCCAAGCCCAAGGCAAGTCTTATAAAGACAACATTTATTTGGAGCTGGCTTACAGGTTTAGAAGTTCAGTCCATTATCATCAAGGTGGGAGCATGGCAGTCAGGCATGATGCAGGTAGAGCTGAGAGTTCTATATCTTCATCTGAAAGCTGATAGCAGAATATTTTCAGCCAGCTAGGACAAAGGTCTTAAGCCCACACCCACAGTGACACACCTACTCCAACAAGGGGTCACTCATTCTAATAGTGGCATTCCTAGGGCCAAGCATATACAAACCACCACACTCCCCATCAACCCTTTAGAGACACCAAAATGAGGCCTGATTTTAAGTGTTTCTCCTACAGAGGGCACGAGTCAATGGCTCAATTTCCTTTCTTCTCCTCTGGCTTTAGTATTTCCATTTTTAAAATGTAGTTTTCTGAAAAGGTATGTTCATGATCATGGTTTCTTTCTGAGAGTAAGCAGGTGCTTGGAAATCCAGGCTGGGCACACTCTGTCCTGCTGAAAATAGTCGTATGTGGAATGGGAGCAGCGGGGACTTGGGGGTGGACTGCTTTGTTTTTGATGTATTTTTAAAAGTGGTATTGCACTATCCTTTCTAAATATGGCTTTCACAGATGTGTCTCAGTTTGGGCCTTAGAGTCTCCTCAGCTGTATGCTTGCTTTTTCTCCTTGTCTTTAGTCATTTTCTAGAAGGTTCTGAGTTTACTAAACAGAAGAGAAAGTGACCACAGCTTGCTTCTCAGTGTGTTTGGGAAATGTGTCTTGATGGTGGTTGTTGGGTCATGGTATGGGTCTCCTTTCACAGGCCAGGGGCTGCAGCTTAGGGCAGGGGGAGCCACTGTCCCAGAGGCTCACCTCTGGAAATCTGTGGCAAATTTAAACCCCTGTTTCTCAATTCTGAGTCCATTTTAGAGATACAGCAAAGGCAGAGGAAAGAGAGACTCCCAGCTTTAACTCCCCCAAGATTCTCAGCTTGTTCTCACTACAACAGTCCTGAGGCACGTATGAGAGCTGGAACGTTTGGGCTGAGCTGCGGAAGTCAAAGCGAGGTACAGTATGAAAGCCCAGGCAGCTTTCTTTCTAGGCGGAAGTTAATGGAATTTGGGAGTTGGGTGGCAGTGGGTCACAAGGGAGTAAAGGAAGGAAAGAAAAAAAAAGCAAAGATGCCATGGAGTCAGGATGCTGTTTCTGCCTTGGACTGGCCACTCTATGCGTGTGCCGCCCCTGCCGCCCTCGCCACCCCACCCGCCCGTTTGGTATTCTTATTGGGCCCCAATTTCTACTTCTGTAACCTGGGCTTGGAATGAGGGTTTCTTCAGCATCTTTTTCAGGGTTCCTCTGCCCCTGTCACCCTGATTCCTAATGCACTCCCCCATTCATCTGGAAAGGTCAGGCTGACTGAGGCAGGGAGAGTGGGGAAACCCGGGAGACTTATACAGTCTCCAACCTGGTAAATGACTCAGGCCCAGCCAGGAGGGGGAAGCATCCCCAAGCCGGGGAAGAGTGCTAGAGGCAGAATCAAGGGCTTCCGGGCTACTGCTCCCATGGGCAGACATGGGTAGAGCTAGTTGGTGGCCAAAGACAGCACAACTGTTCCAATAGCCATTGCTGCCTTCTGTTGTTACCTGGGCTTGTCGTTCCGCCTTATCGCCACCAGAGGGCAGGAAGAGACCGCGTTTCTGGCTACCCTAGTTCTTCCTGGTGTTCTTTTTGTCCCTTGGCTAGGGCTGGACACAGGTGGGAAAGGAAGGGTAAATACCTGCCCGCTATCTCCCTCTCTCTCCCAGCTCAGCTTGTTACAGGGTCTCTGTGAGTTCTAGGGTATCCTCCACCTCTGTTTGTTTTTGTTTTGCTTTGTTTTATTTCATTTTGTTTTTTTTTTTTTCAAGACGGGGTTTCTCTGTGTAGCCCTGGCTGTTCTGGAACTCATGCCGTAGATCAGCCGTGATAGGACCACCCTAGGTGCTGTGGCCATCCTGTGCCAGCCATATGTAGCGTCCTGAGGCTGAGGTTTTCTTTTTCCTAGGCTAGCCTGGGTTAAGGACTAGTCCTGGGGACTGGAACTCATCTGAAAGAACTCCTTTCACAAGCCCAGCCTGTCAACAGGACACACACTCCCTCTCCCTGGGTTCTCTGCACCATTTCCTGCATGCTTCCCCTTTATAGGCCGTCCTTCATGGGTCCTTAGTAGATTCCAGGGAAATGACTCTCACCCCTACCCTTTTCCTGACCCCTCCCCACCCCCGCATGAGCCCCATTTTGACCAGTGGTATCTTCTTCACTACCTAACTCCTGTGTTGGTGTCATGGCCCCTCACTGGGTCTCTTCTTCCCTGATGGCATAGCAGCTAAGGGAGACAGCAGTAGATTTGGCACGTCACCTTCTCCCCTTCCATGTTTCAGGTACCCTGAACTAGGGGCCCCGGATCTCTTTCCCAGGCCAGCTGTGGAAAGTTTCACAGCTTCACGGCGAGATTGCTGTGTGTGAGGAGTGGGAGTCCTTGGTGCTCTATGACCTCCAGCCCTGGACCAGGGATGAGAGTCCATCAGGTGTGACTCTTGCAAAAGAGGATGCTGCTGCTGCTGCTGCTGCTGCAGGTATACCTCTTTAGGCTAGGGCTGCAGTCTAGTCAGCAGAGCCCGGGTACAGAGAGCATGCTGGTTGGCTGTGAGGTGCTCAGCAGACAATTAGAATTTGCATACAAGATTTGTCTTTTCAATATGTTCAGTTTATTCCCACATTTTATTGTTTGTTTATTGAGACAGCATTCCTCCATTATGTGACTCTGACTGTCCTGAAACACACCATGTTGACCAGGTTAGCCTTAAATTCACAAAGATCCACCTGCTTCTGTATCCTGAGTGCTAGGTTGTGTGTTAGTCACTACACCCAACACACAAACATTTCGTATAATCTGATGATAATATAAAGATTAAACAGACATTTCCCCAAACAGGAAATGGTTGGCCAGAAAATATTGGAGCAATCTCTGATGGGAAAGGTTCAGGAGCAGACTCTGTGGATGTCCACTGTGAGGTCCTTCAGGTCTGGCAGGATGGGAAGATGGCACTGGTGAAGATCCAAACAGTCCTCGAGAGCACTGGCCAGTGCCTAGCACTGACAGGTGGGCTTGTGTGAGCTCAGTAACAGTGCTGGAAGTTCGATGGGTGACAAAGCCAGGGTCACACACAGAGGCCAGCCTCAAAGTCCTTCTGTGGATGGGTATTATCAGCACACAGGCCTGGAAAGGGCCACTTCCAAAGTTTCAAGCTTTTTGGGTTTATTTTGGTTTTGGTTCTTTGAGTCAGGGTTTCTCTGTGTGGCCCTGGTTTTCCTGGATCTCACTCTGTAGACCAGGCTAGCTTTAAACTCAGAGATCTACCTGCCTCTGCCTCTCTCTCTGCCTCTCTGCCTCTCTGCCTCTCTGCCTCCTCTCTGCCTGCCTCTCTGCCTGCCTCTCTGCCTGCCTCTCTGCCTGCCTCTCTGCCTGCCTCTCTGCCTGCCTCTCTGCCTGCCTCTCTGCCTGCCTCTCTGCCTGCCTCTCTGCCTGCCTCTCTGCCTGCCTCTCTGCCTGCCTCTCTGCCTGCCTCTCTGCCTGCCTCTCTCTGCCTCTCTCTCTGCCTCTCTCTCTGCCTCTCTCTCTGCCTCTCTCTCTGCCTCTCTCTCTGCCTCTCTCTCTGCCTCTCTCTCTGCCTCTCTGCCTCTCTGCTTCTCTGCTTCTCTGCCTCGGATTCAAGGAGTGTGCCACTGAAGTTCCAGTGTTTATATCATTTGTATTAAAATTGGCCAAAGTGCCTATTTTTGTATCATTCCTTGGGCAGTTGAGGCTCACAGGTAAGGGTTGATTCATTAACATAGCCATGCCACCTTGAGGATAGTTTATAAGCATATGGAGGCCTGTTTTGGGTTTGGCTCATACCTGAGGCACCTTATGGCCAGTTCACTAATGCTAATGTTAAGGGGTGGAGGGAGAAACTGTCTTACAAGCACTGCATTACTTCAAGTCACACAAAATGACTTTCAAGTCACACAAAATGGTTTTCAAGTCACACAAAATGGGTTCGTTTCTATTCCTAACACCAGGTCCCCCGGAGAGTAAAAAGAGCTGGCCATGTCAGGTTCAGTGGCTCTACCTCAACCTCGGTTGGCCTGAGATCCTTAGGAAAGCAGAAAGCTGTAGAGTGTTGGCTGCAGGTCTATGAAAGCAACAGTAGAGACCGAAGCAGGAGGGTTGTGGACAAACAAACCCAAAACCCATACAGAAACCAAGCACACTAACCATCCCCTGCCAACAGTCAACAGAGAAACACAGAGAGCAGAGGAAAGAAGGGGGAGGAAGGAGAAAGTGAGACAGGAGAGGGGGAAGGAGAGGAGAAAGATGGGGTGAAACTTTAAGATTTCTCAGTCAGCTGGGCAGTGGTGGCGCACGCCTTTAATCCCAGCACTTGGAAGACAGAGGCAGGCGGATTTCTGAGTTCAAGACCAGCCTGGTGTACAGAGTGAGTTCCAGGACAGCCAGTGCTGACTCTGGCCACTGCCTTTGCAAACAAACCAGGCCAGGAAGATAATCATCTGCATTCATGGGGGAGTTGATCGGAGATTGAGGCCATGTTGCAGACTGCCCTGGTGCTAGTCCACAGATGCACTGAGGGCTTTACCTGGCAGTCTGACCCGAGCAGTTTTCAACTCATTTTATTCAAGCATTCGTGTTTCCATAATCAGCTTTTTAGAAGATATACCCAACTTTGAATATTATCTTATACTAAACAAATTTTAAGTTTACTTTAAACTTGTTTTTTAAAAGTAATTTTTTATTTTACTGGCATTGTTGTTTTGCCTGCATGTATGTCTGTGTGGTGGTGGGGCTGGATCCCTGGAACTGGAGTTATGGACAGTTCTGAGTGGCCGTGTGGGTTCTGGGAATTGAACCAGGGTCCTGGCACACCCATATCTACTGGAAATGGCAACATCATGAAGCCAGAACAGCTGTTTCCTGTGGGGAGCCGACAGAAGGCGGCTATCATCCTTGCAGCCATCTTGAGCCATATACTCTGACAAGAGATTTGATTACAATAGCCTACAACACACTCTGATAACATCTTGTTTTAGATACCCAGGATTTTCCCTTGGGTGTGTAAGAGTTAAAGGTGTGTGACTTAAAGGTGTGATTTAGAGACAAGACTTAAGTGTCTGACTTAGAAGTGAGACATATAAAAGGCAAGAGGCAGACAGAAGAAAGCAACTAGGAACTAGACACTTGGACTGGGTAACTTGGAAAGGAACTCGGAAAGAGACTAGCAACTTAGAACTAGGAAAAGGACTTGAGACTTATTACAGAAGAACTAGGATTAGGACTTGAGACTTGGTGCTAGGAACTAAGGACTTGGAACTAGGGACTTGGAGAGAAGAAGAGAGACTGAAGAATAAATGGGATTGAATCACACTCTGTCTGGTCTCCATTCTTCGAGTCTGTCCTCACTTTCTCTCTTGCTGAACCCCGACCCGAGGACCGGAGCAGCTTGGGGCAGTTTGGGCTCTAACAATTTTGGCAGTGCAGGTTCCAACACTGATAGAGCCATCTGAGACATTTTGGCCCCCAAGTGTGGGGCAGAGCAGCTTCAACAGTTTCCCACATCTCCAGCAAAGCTGAGCCGAATGCAGTGATCATTGTCATTCTGTCTCTCACATTTAGGTTTTGGTTTCTGTGTGCTGCGTTCTTGGGGACTTTCTTCATTATGATCTATTTTATGTCTTTTTCCTGAGAAAATTATGTCTGAGCCTTTTTAGGAAAGTTCTAAAAATAACTTTATCTGGCCACGATTTGGAAGTCTTCCTTATGCCCTGGAGATTGTTAAGCACAGATAAATACATAGCTAGATGAGGCCATTACTCCTGGCATCTTCTTGGGTTATTCACCCCTAAGCAAACCCAGACAGTATTGGTACAGGGCAAACAGAGACAATTGACAAACCGACTGGCCAAGAGAATAGGTTACAGATTCAAGGCCTGCTTTTGCAGCATATTTAGAGGTCTCTGAAAATGGAGTTTAAAGATAAGGGCCTGAGGGCCGGGCAGTGGTGATGCACACCTTTAATCCCAGCACTTGGGAGGCAGAGACAGGCAGATTTCTGAGTTCGAGGCCAGCCTGGTCTACAGAGTGAGTTCCAGGACATCCAGGGCTACACAGAGAAACTCTGTCTCAAAAAACAAACAAACAACAACAAAAGATAAGGGGCTGAACAGGGTACACCCCTGGATGAATAAAACACAGTAAATAAGATAGATTGACTAAAATAACCTCTTCCTACTTTATAATGTGGAGAATGATATGATATAAGGAGTGAGGTGTTAGCATTCGCTGCTCATAGACCGTTTCGGATATTTTCTGTTTGTCTGCAGTGCTTTCTAACTGCAAACGCTGCCAACCTACAAGCAGGCTGTCATATAATAAATGTGTTTGCTTTGGAGGAGGCATTCTTTAGATTCTTTAAACTGGAGTTACAGGGCTGATAGTAAAAATAACATCTGTTCTGCTTGTATTTTCTAATTGTGACTGAACTTGTAACCCTAGACGAGTAATGAAAAATCAGGCACATCATCTGTACTTCTTGGATCATCATGAGTTTTGTCTTTGTCCTGTGAAACCTGTATAAACAAAGAAGCACCTGATTGCTAGTCAGTCAGAGCTGCAAGACGCCCCTGACTACAGCCTGACTGAATTCTCCCTCCCCTGGCAGACTCTTCTCAGGAAGCCCCCTACTCCCCACCCCAGCAGAGTCCTCTGGAAGAGGTTAGTTCTCTTAATCCTGAGCTATCTCTCTAGCCCCTAAACTTGTTTTAAGTTACTCGTTTTAGGTTTAACTTTGACAACTTATGTAGTGTTGAGTATCCAAGGACGGGAAAGGGAGGCCCACATTGGGCACCAAAAATGTTGCAACCGGCTCTGCTCTACCTGGCTTGAGACAAAAAACTTAACAAGCCTGAATAGTTACTATGTTGCGGCCTGCTCCACTCTGCCTGGCTTCAAACTGCCACTCCGGTCTTCCGGTCAGGGTCTAGAGAGAGAGAGAGTGAGGATGAGGAGAAAAGTCGCAAGGAATGGAGACAAGACAGACGTTCTGATCAAGTCTCTAGTCAAGTCTCTTTCTTTGAAGGGAAATCTAGGGTATTTATACACTTTTGCCACGCCCCTTGTAGGCGCGTGGAAATGACATAAGCCTTGGAGGCGTGGCTAGCATGTGGATAGCTGCTTTCTAGCCGCTTTCTGCCAAAGGTCGGCTCCCAACAATATAGAAAACTATGTAATAGAAGATATAATTTGGACGGACACTCTCTCTTTCTCTCTCCCTCTCTCTCCAACCCTGTATCTGTTAATTAGATACATTTGTACTTAGCATGACCACAAGAGCAGCCAGTATTCTTAACTGCTGAGCCATCTCTCTTATGGTTTATGAGACAGCTGGTACAATGTGGTAAAAGGGCTGGCCAAGGCGTTTCCCCTGAGGAGTCACCATCTCGCCACAGGCCTAGTATGAAGAAGGTTTATGGGTGAGGAAAGGGAAGGAACCCTGGAAAGGGGAGGCAACAGAGAAAAGTGGGTGGGGTGGGAACAGAGAAGACAGAAAGAGAGAGGAGAAGGGAAGAGAGGAAGAGACTGCCGGGGAACATGTGGGAACAGGAAGAGAGAGAATATGGAGATGGGAGGGAGATGCAGGGGGAGGGAAAGAGAGAGAGAGAGAGAGGAGAGAGGAGAGAGGAGAGAGGAGAGAGAGAGGAGAGAGAGAGAGAGAGAGAGAGAGAGAGAGAGAGAGAGAGAGAGAGAGAGAGAGGCTGAGCAGTCCTTCTTACACTCCTGGCTCTTATCTGGCAGGCAAAGATGAAAGCTGTTACCAAACAGGGCTGTTGGGCGGAGCCTAGAGGGATTGCTAGTAATCTCACCAGCCTAAGATTTTATATCTACCTAACTGATGCTTTTTTAGTACCATAATAAACTTTAAACTATAAATATAATCCATGGAGAAACTGGGAACTACATTTGTGGGGAGGTCCCTGTGAAGGGACAACATAAACCCCATTTGTCCCCACTTAAGAACCTGGCCTTTCGAGACCTTGAGTCCCAGAAACTAGGCCATAGGACACCAGCTCCAGGGACAGACCATGAAATCCAAAACAAGATTATAACCCCCTCTCAAAGGACAGCCTGGGGAAATCACAAACGTGGAGAAATACCTTATCTCGGAATGGGCCATCTGCACTGGCCATTTCATCACATGGTTAACACTCATGACATAGGAATGCAGACCGCTGAACACCTATGACCCCCTAGCACCCACCAATGAAATTTTAGATTACCTAATCCTTCTAGAGAGTTACCCTGGTTCCCTATAAGAAGACCTGCATGCCTTTGTCTGGGGTCACCATTTCAAAGAATGGTTGACCCCCCACATGCTGGTTGTTTCTGCAGAATAAACTCTGTCTTTACATGCTATCTGAGTCTGAGGTCTTCCTTCAGCAATTTTTTGGATACTTACACCTGCAAAGTGTAAGGTGTAAGGTGAGCAGAGTAATGATCCATGTGAGTCAGGAAGGAAATGTGGTTCATCATGGTTCATCATGACTCAGCCAGCATTGGTTCAAACTTCTAGAGTCTGACTTGGAGCAGGATATTTTTGACATGTTTCAACACAGTACAACTTTGGAAGAAAGTTTCCTCATGACAATGATCACAACAAAACAAGGAACGACTTCACTGAATACTCTTGCACAGTACCCATGACTTCTTCCAGAAGGATGGGTTGTACCTACTGGGAACAGTGCTCAGGCAGGATAAGGGTCTGTGGAGGAAGGGTCTGGGACAAGCATAGTCAACTGTTTTCCAAAGTACATGGGACCTCTCTCATAAGAATGGGTCCTGTTGACGGAGAAACAATACTCAGGACTCAGGGAAGAGTCTGGGATAAAGCTATTAGTTTGGGGATTCGAATGAGACCTGGCCCTACAGTTAGCAAAGATAAACTATACCCATTCCCAGCTTTCCAGGGTGAAAGTGGCATAAATCCCTTCTGTTGATGAGAACCCCCCACCCCCACGAAACCCCCGTTTAACATTCCTGGTTTCCCTGGTGTTATCTGTGAGCAGAAAGGCCTCGTGCCCTCCACATTCATTCTCTAGATATTTTTTATTAAATGCATAATTAATTTGCACCACAGTTTTTGTTATAACCCACTTTCTCCAGATGGTTTGTTGTAGAGTTTGAGGCCACTGGGGAAAAGTCCACAGGCTCAATCCTAACCTAATTTAAAAGATTTATCAATTTGATGCTAGCAGGGCAACAGTTTTAGAACCAAGTCTCAGGCCTGGCCTGAAGGAGAGGCACGGGGAAGGGTTTTTAAAGGCAAAAACCACAAGAAGGCATCAATATCAACTCAAGCAAACAAGCCTGTTCTGTCAAGGCAACCCCAACGATCCTCGGGTGTCTGCATAAGTAAGTTACAGAAGCCAAAACCAGCCACATTCTTCTCACCACAGAGCAGGCGGTTGGGACTGTGTGTTCCTGGGTAGGGGCCACTGAGTCAGGGTTGTTTTCTGGGACCTGACTCGTCCTCCTGAGATGCTAAGTCTAGGGAAAGAGTCAGTAGGCCTAAGTCGGAGGCCTAGCACCAAATGGAGTTTCCCTGCTCTGCCTTCCCAGTTAAAGCTTAAGAAAGCTGGCAAGGACATAAGTCAGAGACATGCACCTTCAGGTCAGCCTCGTTAAATCTCAGTCATCAAACACACTGGCCTTACATCATATCCCACAAACCTGTGTAACTTAGACCAGTGACTAGGCTTTAGGCTTTCATGATCTTGTCTGCATCTGTTATTTTTCATTCTTACGACAAAAATCTTATTTTTTTTTAATCACACAAAATCCACCGTTATCCAAAATATTCTTGTTAAGTCTTTTTTAACCAAAAATAAATTCTCATGTTTTACATCTTTTAAAACTTTTCCCCCTCATGCTTACTTAAAAAAAAAAAAATCATTTCTCTAAATAAGAATTGAATCCAAATAACATACATGGCATGTTGTAGCAAACTCAGATTATCTGTACACATACTGTAGTGGGCTACAGTATGTTATGCCATCTCAGAAAAGTATTGCTAATACTTTGATTGCTAAATCTATTGGGGAAAATGGTCTTTGGGAGCTTAGATAAGCCATCAATTTCTATACAATGCATCTTTGATCTAAAGGTTATGAGAACTGCTTAACTGATAATTACCTAGAGTTGGAATCCTGAGGGGAAAGCCCTTGTGTCCTGGTTTATGTCCTTCCCCAAACGTATATATATGTGTGTGTATATGTATATGTATATATACATATATGTGTGTGTATGTGTATATGTATATATACATATATATGTATATATATACATACATATGTATATACACACATGTATGTATGTATGTTATATATACATACATATGCAATATACATGTACTTCAAAATATACATATATTACACATCTGTATATATAATATATATATAATATACTACATATATAATACATATACATGTACACACATATGTATGTATAATAGGCAAGAGGGGAAAGAATTGTTAAACCTGAAATTTGTGATAGAAAGACCAGTTCCAAAATTTTGAGCCAAATTTGAAGCAAGCTTTAATTCAATACTTACTGCGATTATTGTGAGAAGGTGTGTCTGCTAGCTTGAGGGGTCTGCTGCCCCACAGAAAGGATTTGTAGTCCTTCAAGGATTTGTAGTCTGACTGAGAAGCTAAAGTCTCAAGCTTCTGAACTGGTAATGGATTAAATCTGAAAGCAATAAAAGCTGGGCGGTGGTGGCACACGCCTTTAATCCCAGCACTTGGGAGGCAGAGACAGGCAGATTTCTGAGTTCAAGGCCAGCCTGGTCTACAGAGTGAGTTCCAGAACAGCCTGGGCTATACAGAGAAACCCTGTCTCAAAAAACAAAAAACAAAAAAAGAGAAAGCAATAAAAGAGAAACAAGTAGAAACATTTTGAAATGTGCTTAGCTGCTGAAAAAAGATAAATATTTAGTTTAAAGATAATAAAGTGAAGTCTCTGAAGGAAGTAGAGAGATTAAAACTGAAAATATTTCTTGTGTTAAGATGGAATATAAATGGCAGAGGATAAGTGGACCCCCCGTATAATTTTATTTCATTTATCAGCATAGAAATAATTATATATTCGGTAATGACCACAGTTTTCTATTCTCTCTTTAGGGAAGATCAGAATAAAGCAGACTTTGATAAGGAGAAGACTGAGAAATGAAATTCTAGATTAAAGCGATAGAACAGAAATTAGAGGATCTTTTAAATCAGAATAAAGAACCTTCAGAAGAATCCAATCTTGAGCCCACAGCGCCACCTTATGGCAAGGCTACAGGATGGCAGTGAAGGCCCATTAGAAAACCCATTTAATTTTTTCTAGTTACTGTAAGAAAAAGCAGCTCCAGGTGAGAGAAATCATACTGGCTTGAAGAATATGTCTGGCAGCCGCTAGAGACACTAGACTTAAAGATGTAAAGAAGCAATAATGTCATAGAGCATGCATTCACCCTACATGAAACAGATAACTGGGCCATGCAAAAGTGTATAATTCTAGCGAACCGGCGGTGGCGCAGCGGCTAAGGGCTAAGGCGTCCGCCTGCAGAGGGCGCGGGCCCTCTGCTCTTTCTCTCTCTCTATCCGCCCCTTCGAATCCCACTCTGTCCCGTTTGTCTCTGCCCGAGTCTCATGGGGGGAAAAAAAGTGTATAATTCCAAAAGATTTGATGTCATCCATCTTAGAACCTGGCCCTCAACTACAATGGCTGATGTGGTGGAAAGACGAGGCTTCAGTAATGGAGCAATGAAATCAGACTAGAGACATTAATTATTGTAAAGGATCAGTTGCTAGGTGAAGGTTATTATTCTGAATTAGAGTACAAATTACGTTTTTTGATGCCACCTTAAAACAATGCCATATATTAGCTTTAAATGCTTGGGACAAGGTTGAACAACAGAGAAAATGATCTGAATCATTTACAAAGATAACCCAGGGTTCAGATGAACCCTTTGCTGACTTTTGTTTAAAACAAAGATTAATTTCAGCTCTAAATAGAGCGATATCAGATCCAGATGCTAGAGAAATAATTGAGTCTTTAGCTTTTGAAAATGCAAATGCTGAATGCACAAAGGCTGTTGGACCTTTAAGAGCCAGTTTATTTATCATTATATAGATAATATCTTGCTGGCTGATTCAGATGAAGATACTTTAGAACAAATGTTTTGATGAAGTAAATAGAATTTTGTCTTGTTGAGGATTACAAATTGCTCCTGAAGAAATACAAGGAGGAGATTCTGTTAATTATCTAGGATATGCAATAGGTTTACAGAAAATATAGCCACAAAACGTAAAGATCAGGAGAGACTAATTACAAATTATGACTAATTACTCTTAATGATTTCTCAAAAATTACTGGGAGATATTAACTGGCTATGGCTCACACTTGGATTAACCAAGAGTTAAGTAATTTATTTGACATCTTACAAGGTAATTCGGATTTATACAGTCTAAGAAATTATCAGCTGAGCCTGAGAGAGAACTGGCTCTGGTGGAAAAGAGAACACAGATGTAACTGTGGAGAGCTTGGAGCCTAAGCTGGATTGTATTCTAGTTATTCTGTCTTCTACTCATTCTCTCACAGGAATTTTTTTTTTTTTTTTTTTTTTTTTTTTTTTTTAAGATTTTTTAAATTTATTATATGAGTGCAATGTTGCTGTCTTCAGACACACCAGAAGAGGGCATCAGATCCCATTACAGATGGTTGTGAGCCACCATGTGGTTGCTGGGAATTGAACTCAGGACCTCTGGAAGAGCAGCCAGTGATCTTAACCACTGAGCCATCTCTCCAGTCCTCCCACAGGAATTCTTATGAAGCAAGAAGATAACATCTTAGAATGGATGTTTTTAGCACATAAACAGAATAAAAAATTTAAAATCTATATACAAAAAGTTTCCGATTTGATTGTGAAAGAGATAAGATTTCACCAATCAGCAGGGACAAACCCAGCAGAGATTATAGTGCCTTATGCTAATGCTGAAATTACTTCATTGCAGGTAATCAATGAGAACTGGCAAAGAGCTTACAAGAATTTTTTTTTGGGGGGGGGGGAGAAATGAGCAACAAATACCCCCAAAGCAAGCAACTACGGTTTATAAAAAGAACTAGTTAGATTCTTCCGTATATAGTAAGAGGAACACCAATTTCTAAAGCTCCTACCTTTTATACAGATACCAATAAATTTGGAATGGTAGGTTATAGGTCGGAAAATGTAAGTAAAATAATTCAAAGTCCATATGCCTCATTTCAGTTCAAAAATCAGAACTATATGTTATTCTCATGGTTTTATTAAATTTTCCAGAATCTCTTAATATGGTTACTGACTCTCAATGTGCGGAAAGAGTTGTTTTGCATATAGAAACTGCTCAACTTATTCGAGGTGATTCAGAATTAACTTTGTTATTTATACAGCTATAATAGGTAATTCGAAACAGAAATCATCCATTATCGATAATCCATATTCGATCTCATACAGGTTTGCCAGGACCACTGGCATTAGAAAATGAGAAGATAGATCAATTATTAATAGGAAATGTATTAGAGGCTTCAAATTTTCATAAAAGGCGTCATATCAATAGTAGAGGCCTAAAGAAAAAAAATTCTATAACCTGGTGACAAGCTACAGAAATTATATAAAAAAAAGTTCTACTTGTTCTTTATATAATCAAGCTCTGTTACCTGTAACTGTAAAGATAATGAAAGAAATGAAATTTGGCGGATGGATGTGTTTCATTTTATAGAGTTTGGAAAATTAAAGTATGTATATCATACAGTTGATACCTAGTCAGAATCTCAATGGGCTTCTGCCCGGAGTTCTGAAAAGGCTGATTCTGTAATCACACGTTTAATAGAAATGATGTCTATCTTAGGGACATCTTTACAGATTAAAACTGATAATGTTCCAGCATGTATACCCAATAAAACGCAACAATTCTGTAAATATCACAACATACAACATGTTGTGAGTATACCTTATAACCCTACAGGTCAAGTAGTTGTGGAAAGATAGAATCATGCTTTGAAGGAAATGCTTATAAAACAGAAGGGTCATATAAGGCCTCCCAGAGACCGATTACATAATGCTTTATTAATTTAAAATTTTAAATGTCAACGAGACAGGTAGCACAGCTGCTGAAAAACAATAGACTTTAGAAAGGACTGCTGGATTAAATCAGCCTACTTACTATAAGGGTGTGATAACCTCAGAACGGAAGTCAGGAAATAGATCACCTCCGAGAAGATAATATGCCTTTGTTTCAACAGAAAATGAAAAGCTGAGGATTTATTCAAAATTAATTAAGATTAGATTCGACCAGGGAAAACCTCCTGGAAATCTTGGCTGCTGACCTGGAAGAAGAGACCCAAAAGAAGAACAAAACAGGTGACACATGCTAATTCCCTTATGTGACAACAGCTCAAGGGACTGGCTGGGACAGAAATGTCTCTGCAAAGCCAATAAGTCTTGTTGGCTCCCTAGTCCTCATGACTTATTATTACAAGCCATCTTTTCATAAGGATGGATACAAATTTATATTACAATTTGGTTATGTAGTCCAAACAGACTTTAAAAATTGCCAGATGCCTTTCACCTGCTTAAGCATGGATCATAGAACCATCATTAGCTGATTTGTATACACTGTACATTTCATACATGTGTTAATGCAAAAATCTCCCTATGATACTACCTTTAAAAGTTCATGTGTTTTCAGAGAAAAAGGACCAGACACCAATGAAGACAAGACAAGTCCAGCCAGGGCTTCAGTTAAACCCTGCACTTTCCTATTACACAGAGCCTGGGCAGTGAATGAAATAGCCGGCTCTCCCAGGACTTAGCCAAGATCCCAATTTTCTTAGGGTCCTCAGAACGATGCCTTCACCTGTTGCGGTAAATCTCCAACCCCAATGAGCCCATTCAAGGAAAATGCAACTCAGTTGTATATTTATAAACTGCATGCCTATATTGAGAAGATTTCCCTCTACACCACTTTCTTCCCCAGCTATGAAATCCCTGCTACTTGCAGTTTCTCCAGGTGATGCACTTCTGCTCCATCTTCCTTCCATTTTCTCTCCCTCTGTCGTCCTCCAACTTCTCCTCCTCCTCCTCCCCGCTCCTCCTCCCCTCTCCTCTTCCCGTCTTGCCTGGAAAGCCCACCTCCTCGTTTTAGCCTAGTGATTGGCTATTTGTCATCTTTCTTAGCCATTCAGATAATTAAGGGAAATTCCTCTACATCTCACCTTTTCTGTCCAATAAATAAAAGCCTCCCAGACATAATGAAAAAAGTTATGACAAGTAAATCACACAGTATGAGGTATAAATGACACCCAGTCCAACAATTTGTCAAATAAAGCACTCTGCCATCCACCCAACTTTAAAAGGCTTAATTCTACAGCTGAATTATGTCCTGCTTTTAGATTGTATACCACCTGAAAACTATCCTCTCAAACCTATGTCATCTCGCTCAATGCTAAACACCTGGGGTTGGCTATGAGCCTACACCCAGTCTTCAACCCCGTCAGAAATCCGAGAACGACTTAAATATTACCTGAAAAGATAAGGAGCACAAAACATAGCTTCCAAAAGTTAATCAATTTATACAGTCAGCTGATCACCTGACAGTCCCTCAGTACACAACACACTGGAGCATCACTCTGTAGCCTTCTGGCCCAGGATCAACTGACAGACCCTGTGAAAGAGGAATTATGAAGGACTAGCTTATTCTGTCTCGGCAGAACTAAGCTGCCAACTATCCTGTATCTTATGTCCTCTCACGAACAGTATAGGTCTGTAGAAGCAATAAGCAATTTCTTCCCAGTGGCTACCTTGCCATGATAAACAGCCTCACCTGGAGGTGAATCGGCTCGGTGTCTTTTTTTAAACTGAAGAAAGGGAGTGCTGTCAGGAGCAGTTATGTCTCAGCATCAAATGATCAAATAACATTAAATGTCACATTCTGTGGATCTCTGACGTTTTTGAAAACTATCTATCTATGAGAAGTATATCTGAATTGTTAAGCCTTAACTACTCTCAACGCTTTCTAATTGAAATATCTTGAAAACACCCTTTTAATTAACTCAGAACCATGATTTTGCTATCTGGGCCTTAACTTGTATTGCTGAAACATTTAAAAACAGTTTGTAATACTAGCTATAGAAGGACTGGGTCTAAGCTTCGTATTTTTAACTCTTTGTATCAATAGAAGAAATTTATACCACTGAAAACCTTAAATCTGTACCACAATAAATTAAACATAAATTCTGCACCAATGTCAGAAACTATAGCTTTAACTTTGTGACAATTATAAAGGTTTCTGCCAATTAAGATATAGCTATGCAATGTTTTGTTTAAGAGTAAATTTGATAACCTATCCCTATTTTTTATTTCTTTAATTTCTATGATATTACTATAGCCCCCCCTTCTGTCTTCCACCCCACCCTCCCTTACCTATAAAGGGAAGACAGAGAAGAGGAAAGGAAAGGTAGAAATCCCCAAGCATAAGCTCTCTAGTTCCTTCCCTGTTCAAAGCTACATTTTTAAAGTATCCCTTAAAATGATAACATATCTATAATTCATAACATAGAACCATCCCCACCAACTAAGGTTGGGACTAGAGTAATGATCTTTTGTCTGCTTCCAGCTGAATTGGGGTGAAGAATTCCCTTCTGGGGGCCCAAAGGGAAATAGGAAAATTGGCTTAGTCAAAGGAGAGCTAGCCGGCATCATTTGCTTTCCAGTCGCTCTGTGCTGAGAAAGTTCATTGCTTAGCTGACATCTTGACTATGACAATCTGAAAGGCTGGATAGGCGAGCTAGCCATTCTGGAAAAGTTCTGGAATCAGGCCTTTAAAAGAAGCAGCTTCGATGTTGTTGAGGTAGAATCAAACAAGGAGCTGGAATGGAAGGTCCCAGAATCTCAGCGTCCCAGAGTGTGAATTTTGTCAAGGCTGTCGTCGTCGTTGTGTCTCCTCCTCCTCCTCCTCCTCCTCACTCCTCCTCCTCCTCACTCCTCCTCCTCCTCCTCCTCCTCCTCCTCCTCCTCCTCCTCCTCCTCCTCCACCTCCTCCTACTCCTCCTCCTCCTTGCTGCTCCTGCTCTCCTCCTGCTCTCCTCCTGCTCTCCTTCTCTCCTTCTCTCCTTCCTTCTCTCCTTCTCTCCTTCTCTCCTTCCTTCTCTCCTTCTCTCCTCTCCTTCTCTCCTTCTCTCCTTCTTCTTCTCCTTCCTTCTTCTCCTTTTCTCCTTCTCCTTCTCCTCCTCCTCCTCCTCTTCTTCCTCCTCCTCCTCCTGCTGCCACCACTGCCCAGCCTTTTTCTTCTTTCATCCTGCAATACACAAAACTTATAAGCAACATATAGTTCTGTAAAGACATTCATATGGAGCATGCAGGGTGCACAGGTTGGTTAGTGAAGATCAATTAAAAAAAAAAAAAAAAAGAAATGCCTTTCTCCAGAGGTTAGTTTGATCACATAATCAGACTGCAATACAAATTTCTATAAATGTCATCGTGTAATAACAAGTCCTGAGAATTTTGTACCCAGTAAGTGTTATTGGCTGTGCATAGACATTTTAGTCTCAGCTGGCTCCAAAGCTGTCTCCACAGACAGACATTATGTTTAACATCAGCACACACACACATCACCGATTTTGTTGTTTGTTTTAGTCTCCCTTTTTTTCTCTATCACCAAGGTCTTCAGGAGGTCTCCCTTGGTCATGTCTGATTTTTATCAACTTGGAAGAACCCATAGCTTTTCTTTTCCTGTGGAAACATAGACATAACCCCTTCCCCTTCATAATACATTTCCCATTTTCCATTCTGATGTTAGAACATCTTTAATATAAACAGGCTGGTTTAGTTCAGTAGGTTTTTTTTTCTACAATCCAATCTTTCAGCAGCTGTAGTGCTGTTTTCATTAGCATTTAAAATTTTTATTTATTTATTTATTTAATGTATGTGAGCACACTGACACTCTCTTCAAACACACCAGACAAAGGCATTGGCTCCCATTACAGATGGTTGTGAGCCACCATGTGGTTGCTGGGAATTGAACTCAGGATCTCTGGAAGAGCAGTCAGTGCTCTTAACTGCAGAGCCATCTCTCCAGCCCTGCATTTAAAATTTTTAAGGTTAATAAAGCAGTATATAATCTATCTTTGGGGGGATTTGTTGCTCCCTTTTGCCTATTAAGCATCTCCTTTAGAGTTCGATTAGATTTCTCCATAACTGCTTGTCCAGTAGGATTGTGTGATATGCCTGTAACATGTTTTATATTATAATATGTAAAAAAAAAACCCTGCTTCATCTTACTAGAGATACATGCCAGACCACTGTCCATTTTAATTTGTCCATTTAATTGTATTACCATACTACCCATAATTTCTAACAATTGTGTAATTACAGAATTAGCCTTTTCTGACGCTAAGGCAGTTGCCCATTGAAATCCTGAATATGTGTCTATAGTATGGTACACATATTTCAGCTTACCAAACTCTGTAAAATGGAAGACATCCATTTGCCAAATGTCATTCCTTTGAGTATCCTTAGGGTTAGTTCCTGTAGGCAGTGGAGTTTGGTTATCTAATGAGCAAGTAGGGCATTGCTTCACAATTTCCTTGGCTTGTTACCAAGTGATAGAGAATTCTTTTTAAACCTTTGCTGTTAATATGATGTTGGTTTTTTTTTTTTTCTGGAATTCTGGAGCCTCTAGTATGCTTCCTATCAATAGCTGGTCAATTTCATTATTACCTTGTGCTAGAGGGCCTGGCAGACCTGTATGGGATCTTATGTGTGTTATATATAGTGGGTTACTCCTATTTCTGATAATTTGTTGTAGTTGAATAAATAGTGAGGTCAATTCAGAACCATCCTGAATAAGTTCAGCAGTCTCTACTTGTAAAACAACCCTTTCTGCATATTGAGTGTCAGTTACTATATTAAGGGACTCTTGAAAATCTGACAACACCATGATTATTGCATATAATTCAGATTTTTGAACTGACTTATTGGGACTCTCAGCCACCTTACTTATGTCTTCTGATTTATATCCTACTTTTCCTGATTTATTAGCATCAGTGTAAAACATAGGGGCTCCAGATATCAGAGTTCCCTTTAATATACGAGGGAGAATCCAATTAGTTCTTTTTATGAACTGAAGCTGCTTGCTTTTAGGGTATCTGTTGTTAATCTCTCCCAAGGAATTGCTGCATGCTCCTTGCCAGTGTTCATCCTGGGCCCACGATGAGACCATCTCTGCTTTAGTAAAACAACCCACAATTTCAGCCAGGTCCATTCCATCTAATTGTCAAAGTCTCATTTTTTCCCTTTAGTATCAATTCAGAGACCTTCTCAATGTAGATTTTTAATTTCTTACTCTGTTTATGTGCTAAAAAATATCCAATCTAAGATATAATCTTCCTTCTGCATGAGAATTCCTGTAGGAGAATGAGTAGAAGGTAAGATAACTAAGATGTAGGCCATCTTTGGATCAATACCATCTAGATGTGTATCCTGCAATTTCCTTTCTACTAGAGCTAACTCCTTCTCAGCGTTGGGTGACAATTTCTTGGGGCTATTTAAATCTTTATCACCTTGTAAGGTTTGAAATAAATTGCTTAGCTCTTGAGTGGTCAAGCCAATTGCAGGCCACAGCCAGTTAATATCTCACAGTAGCTTCTGAAAATCATTAAGGGTCCTTAATTAGTTTCTTCTGATTTGTACCTTTTGTGGCCTAACTTTTTTCAGACCTGTTCTATGCCCTAGATAATTAATAGAATCCCCTCTTTGTATTTTTTCAGGGGTGATTTGCAATCCCCAGCAAGGCAAGGTTTTGTTTTGTTTTTGTTTCATCAAACATTCTTTCCAGGATATTTATCTCTGGATCAGCCAATAGGATGTCATCCATGTAATGTTAAATAATGGATTGGAAGAATTGTTTGCAAATGATCTCCAATGGCTGTTGTACAAAATATTGACACAAAGTAGGGCTATTTAACATTCCTTGTGGCTGGTCTTTCAAATGATATCTTTTTATTGGGCAACCACTATTGAAGGAAGGTATTGCGAAAGCAAACCTTTCCTTATCATGTTCATGTAGAGGAATTGTGAAAAAGCAGTGTTTTAGATCAATAACTATGATAGGCCATCCCTTAGGCAACAAGGAAAGCAATGGGATTCTGGGCTGCAAGGAACCCATTGGCTGAATAATCTTATCAATCACTCTGAGATCTGTCAACATCCTCCATTTGCCAGATTTTTTTAAAATGATAAATACTGGAGAATTCCAAAGGCTGGTGGACTCCTCTATATGCTGAGCCTCCAGCTGCTCCTGGAATAGCTGCTCTAATGCCTGTAGTTTTTCTTTTGTCATAGACCACTGATCAATCCAAATGGGTTGGTCAGTCCTTAGTGGTAAGGCTGTTGGTGTCTTAGCAGCAGTGGCTCCTTGGGGTAGAGCTAAATTGTCAGCCCCTGCTGTGTCTTGTTTATAGACAGCCTCGACAGTCTGTAACTACCTTTGATAATGTTCCCTAATTAATTTATTTTTTTATTAGGAGCCTGACTGGTTTTGTGGCCAGACACTGAAACTGAGAGAATATTAACTTGTGATTTCCATTGCTGTAATAGATCTCTGCCCCATAAGTTAATGAGTATATCAGCCATGTATGGCTTCAAGTTTCCTACCTGACCTTTAGGTCCTGTACATCTAAGCCACCTGGTACTTTGCTTCATTTGGGATAATATCCTAACTCCTTGAAATTGGATGTCTACTTCTTGAAGTGGCCAACTTGCAGGCCAAGATTTTGGAGAGATAATGGTGACATCTGCTCCAGTGTTGACCATTCCTTCAATCTCAGTATTATTTACTAGTATTCTTAGTTTTGTGTTGGGAGCCGACTTTAGCAGAAAGCGGCTAGATCAACTTTGCAGCCATCTGGAACCATATACCCTGACGAAAGATTTGGTTTTCAATAGCCTACAACAGCTGAAGCACACTCTGATATCCCACATATTTTGTGTTGCTGTTTACTGCCCCCAGCTGCAAGGTGCACGTGGTAGTCACGCCTGCAAGGCATGCAGTTCACGTGCTGTCCACGTGCTATCTACACCATACATGCTTATAAGGCGCACGTGCTATCCATGCCTGCAAGGCATTGCGGTGCACGTGCTGTCCACGCTATAGATGCCTGTAAGGCTTACGTCATATCAACACCTGCAAGGCACGTGGTATCCACGCGCCTACAAGGCACGTGGCAAAAGCCTATAAATAGCTCCGAATTCCCTTCAATAAACGAGACTTGATCAGAATCTCTGTCTTGTCTCCATTCTTCGCGTCTCTTCCCCTTTATCCTCTCTCTCTCTCTCTCTCTCTCTCTCTCTCTCTCTCTCTCTCTCTCTCTCGCTAGACCCTGACCCTCGGACCGGAACCGGCAACAGTTTTGGCCTATTCATTTTTTGGCTCCCTTTTAAGTTTTTAAAATTGTCTCTAAAACTTGCCTCAGTCCCATTATCTGGTCTCACAACATCTGTTTTTGAAACAGTGACATTTAATTGTCCTGAGGAAGAAAATTCCCCTTGCCTGGCATTGGGGTCTACAAGAGCCCCCCCCCCCCCGGAGTTCTTTGGTAGGTGTTTCCCCATTTGTCTGTCGTTGCTCTACATTCCCTAGGCAAATGTCAGCCTCTGCCACATCTTTGATGTATTCCAAAAGGCATAGCCCCCCTTTTAGGATTACTTTGGTTTTTTTGGGCAGTTATTTCTGAGATGACCCCGCTTACCACAATTAAAACATTTGAAATCTTGGGTCATCTCTAGGTCTCTAGTGACTGCTTCTCCTATTACTGTCATATCAGGCAAGTGAGGTCTAACATCAGCTGTATGTCTAATCCACTCATCTATTGATGCTGACCCTGCCCTCAGTGGTCTGATTAATTTGTGATTTCCATTGCTGTAACAGATCTCTTCCCCATAAGTTAATGGGTATATCATCCATGTATGGCCTCAATTTTCCTACCTGACCTTCAGGTTCTGTACATCTAAGCCATCTGGACTCAGCATTCACATTTTCAAAGGCTAAAAACTTGATTGTTGCCTTTTTTGTTTTGTTTTGTTTTTTGGTTTTTTTCAAGACAGGGTTTCTCTGTGTAGTCCTGGCTGTCCTGGAACTCACTCTGTAGACCAGGCTGGCCTCGAACTCAGAAATCCGCCTGCCTCTGCCTCCCAAGTGCTGGGATTAAAGGTGTGCGCCACCACCACCTGGCGATTATTGCCTTTCTTGCTGCTGAATCTGATATACTCCTTTCTACAGCTGAGGTTAGCCTTTGCAAAAAAGTCAGGGAAGGTTTCCTTGCATGACTTGAGTAAATGGTTCAAGCCTTGTGACAATCGACACAATATCAGAGTTTCTTCATCATATACTGCCTGCACCTCTACCTCAGCAAAGTGACCTTCACCAAGCAGCTGATCTGTGGAAATCTCTCCACACCTGGCTCTATTTTGTCGTGCTATCTCCCTCATCTCTTCTTTCCACCATGAGAACCATTGTAAAAGTGCTTCGGGTTCTAA
Organism: Arvicanthis niloticus; assembly: GCF_011762505.2. Lineage (NCBI taxonomy): Eukaryota > Metazoa > Chordata > Mammalia > Rodentia > Muridae > Arvicanthis > Arvicanthis niloticus. The sequence goes on from NC_133434.1 coordinate 33,680,421, forward strand.
TATTGCTTTTGCTATATCCTTTCAGTCATAGGGGGTTATTCTATTTTTAATAGCCCAAGATGTCAGAACTTGTTTTACAAATGGCAAATGCATTCCAAAATTAGTGACATTTTGCTTAAATTTCCTCAGTTCTAACACACCCACGGGTTGCCATTTGAATTCCTGACAACCCTCTGGATGGTCATCGTCTGGAGGTCTGTGTTGTACACTAACTAGACAGACTAAAGTTTGTTTCCTAATAACCTTTTGTTGGCTTTCTCTAATTTTATCTTCTGTTTCTACCTGAGTATTTTCTTTAATTGAGGTTTTAAACTCTTCCCTTAAGGTCTGTGTCCACGCTTCACATCTCTCCCTTTGCCGCTCCTCCTGTTCCTTGAGTTCCTGTAGTCTCTGTTCAAGGTTCTGCCTCCACACTTTGATCTTTTCTTTAAGTTGTAATTCTGATAGTGCAGCATCCGCCTTATTCTGATTTGCCAGCTTCAGTAAATTATCCTCTAGACTTTGCTTCCAAATTTTATCTCTATCTCCTTGCTGTTCAGTCTGATCTGTGAATCATTGAATCCTTTTTTTTTCCTAGCGTCTCTTCTAGTTTCTGTCTCCAGCCTTTATTTTCTTCTTTCTGTTGCTTATCTTGAGCTATAAAATTCTGAACCTTTAGTTCCAGTGTTAACTGTAATCTCTTTTCTAAGGCAAGGAATTTTTTTTAATCTAAGGCCCTGTCTTTTGAGAAGACTCAGTAGATCAAGAGAATAAATAGTGCAATACCGGTAAATGACAAGGTGTCTATTTTCTTTAAATCCATCCCTGTCAAACTGTTCAGAACATCATCCCTTAAAGCCCAAAAGATTTTTTGTGTGTGTGTTTCTCATCTTTAAGTATCAATGTATGATGCTTACTACCTGATTTATCTCCCTCTGCTGTTCAATTCAGAGTCTGGCTTTCTCGGCATAGATGCCCCACTCAGTTCACTGTGTCTGCCCAAGTCTAGCTCCAGGCTGGGGTGCTGCCCCTGGCTGTTGCTGTCTGCCTTGGGGAGGGAGCCTCTCTGCAATTCTCTGTAGGCCCCTCAAACCTAGTCAGCTTTCAACCCACACACTGCTGCAGCCTAGATCGCTGCCTCAGCCTTGTATAGGGGGTGAGGGGGAGGGGCAGTGATCTCTTATTTCAGGTTAGTTGCGTTTAATAGATATATTCCTGAGAAGTGGAGTGAGTGGGTTTTGGTTGTGTGGTGGGTTATAGATGTCCGTCATTATTGGGGCGAGGTTAGTTGCAAGATATTATTGGTCACGGTCAGGAGGAAACAAAGCAAAGGGGGTGAGATTCAGGGATCTCTTTCTCTCTTTCTCTCTTTCTCTCCTCTCTAGTGTTAGGGGGTGAGAGAAGAATAAAGGGGGGATATAGGGATAAAAAGACTGATTATTGTATCTCTTCAATAAGGACAAAAAGGATGGTCTATTATATCTATTTTCATCACAAACTCCATTGTTAGATTTCAAACCTGAACCAAATGGTCGGGGTGCCTATTAACACAGCAGGTGCTGGCCTCCTGGTCCTCCCTGCATCCCTCAGTCCCTACCTGATACAGATTCCTCCTGGCAGGCATACACCACCCCCTACCCTGAACTCTCCATTATTGTCAGACATAAGGCAGGGGAACCTATGACCTTGGTTTTGGAAGAACACATTAGTTGTTTGGGGTACACATCTGGGCAGGGTGAGAAAGTTTCAAATGTGTTGCCAAGACAGACATGACTGTTCAGGGGGGGGGGCTATGGGCTTGCAAAAAAGAGCCTGAGCAAACACAAAATGGAGATCAGGACAAGAAGACATTACCTTGGTCACTTCATTGTGGGTGTGTTCATGTGTGCACATGTACCATGACATGGGGATAGAAGTTAAAGGATAAACTGGGGGGGAGTCTGTGCTCTGCTTATATCATGTGGGGCCTGGGGATCAAACTCAGACAGGCTTGACAGCAAATGTCTTTACCCAGTGAGTTGTCTCACTGGCCCTGATTTTTTGTTAACTCTTGAATGAAAGATTAATTTTCATTAAGAATCCTGTTAAGTGGGTAGACCTCCAGCTAACAAAAGGGTTATTGAGATGGTTATTATTAAAGCTAAGTGCTGTTATTGGTGAGATTATATTGCAGCTGAATTTGGATTTATATGGTTACATACATTGAGGCAGTTAATAGAATGTAGGTCTGAAAATTAATACTGGATTGCCGAGGAGAATGTTTTAAAAGAATAGAAACTGATGTCGTTTGATAGCATGTTAACAGAGTCCTTGGTTATCTCTGGTTATCATCCAAAAGTGAAATGGAATTGGGCTTAGTTTTATTACTAGAGCTAACAATATGTTATATATGAGCACACTCTTATTTAGAAGAGGTGTCCTTTAATAGAGAGATTTGATACATAAGGATAAGAGAAATAAATGATATGCAATGGATACTTCAATACTTAAATGGTATAATTAAATTATGTAAATTATATAAATTATGTAAATTATATAAGGAGAAAAAATAGTTCAGTTGAATGAGTTTAGAATCTTTAGAAGGAAGTGAGTGCTGCAGGAAGATTAGAGGCTTCAGAATGGAGCCCCAGTTCTGTTTGCTCTCTGCTTCCCAAGTATGGGTGTGATGTGACCAGTTTGCTCCCTGGACCTCTTCCACGCCTTCTCTTCCACAGGGAATGATAGCCTTGAAACACATTCTCTCTCTCTCTCTCTCTCTCTCTCTCTCTCTCTCTCTCTCTCTCTCTCACACACACACACACACACACACACACACACACACACACACACACACACACACACGAGGAGAAGGAGGAGGAGGAGGAGACACCCAGCTCCTCCTGGGCTCTGTCCCACAGATCTGACTAAGAATGTCATTACCTATTACTGACCCCTCCCTCTCCTTGAAGGCTCCTCACACCTGCTCAGCCATCCTGCAATGTCAGATCTTCGATGTCAGGAAGAAAGTCAGTAGTGAGAGTGGCTCACACATGTTGGTGTCTATAGCCGGCAGAAGCCACACTTCCTCCTATGAGGACAACCTCAGTTTTGCTCTGTTTTGTAGCATTCAGTGGGAAGCTAAATGAACATTTAAAGGGTTCCTAAAAGTCTTTGGTGGTTCTTCTACTAGTGAGCTTGGTAAAGTCAAGCTGTCATGTGGTAGAGCCCAGTGTTAGACATCCCTTTCACATGTGAGGTGCAGTATCATCTATTAGTGTGAATGGCTCGAGTGACCGTTCTGTTTTGATAACACCTTCTTCCGTGTTGCTGCGCTGCCTTTTTGTCTGGAGTGCAGCTATGACAGGCCGCCTCCAAGAATCTTTCCTCCTCATAATTCGGAGTCTTTTCATCATGGTGGAAAGCGGAACACCATCACCAAGAAAAAAAGGTAAGTCAGCTGAATACCATGAAAACCAGGAAAATGGGTAGCTACCCTTTCTGTACCTCTCTGTATTGATATCATTACTTTCTCAAAGTCTACTATCTGATCTAGGGATGGTTCTGGAAGATTGCAGGGACCAGTGAGCACTTCACATGCGTGTCACATGGTCAGATAGGGGAGGGCTAAGTTATATGGGTGGGGCACAGACACGGAGGAGCAGTGTGACAATGGGTGTGGGATGGTACCAGGTAGCCACATCCAAATAGCTTTAATAGACACTTGAGCCCAGGAAAATGTGTGCAATTCCTCAGTTCTCCATTCTGTCAAACATGACTCAAAGATGACACTATTGTCTCAGAAGGACTCAATGAACCTAAGACAAAAAAAACCAACCAACAAACAAACAAAAAACAAATGTAAGGCCTTAGAGAAAAGCCCAGGCTCTACAGAACTGCTCTGTGAAATTCTGCCAAGCCCCAAAAGGTCAGCTAGACCTTAGTGACTGGATCCAGGGATGGTGTTCGCATGGCCTTGGCACAGCACACATGGCGTCTTCTCTTCACTCTGATGTTTCCAATTCGTGGGAAGCACCTAATACCACCTCTATGCTATGATTATACTCCTACTGTTTACCTCAGGGGACTTCCTCAGTTACGTACCTTCATGTCACTGCTACCTAGCTACCTGACAGGAAAAAAATGACAGGGTTGCAGGTCCTATCTTTCCATCCATGAGACAGAAGTGACCGGGTCCTCCAAATTCAGTGGCGTGAGAGACCTGGGAGTTTCACCTTCATGCTGTCAGCTGCCTCTCAGTGAATATTCTTAATGACCAGGAGACCACATTGGGAGGAGACCACACAGTGACTCAGACCCCAAGTCATTCTAATTTGGTTGTCACATGACAGTTGAGACACAAAGACATTTCTCTTCAGTTGACGAAACTTTGACAAACCTTCACTATCCGCTGACAGGACAAGAGGCATAGTGCTACGTGTCTTCACACCCCTTTCTTGGTGACATTTACCTCCAAACCATCTGTGTACCTGGGTTAGGCCAGGCTCCTCAGAGAAACGCAGACATGGTGCTAGCTCTGAGTGTGCACCTTCCCTGCTGACCCTCTTCATCAAAGTGTGTACCCTGCAAACACCTGTGCCATACACAGGCCACCTGGGGGCAGGACAGACCATGCTAGCTTCTCTTAACCAAAATCTTCCTTAGCCAATGTCTGAACACAGACACATCCTGAAGCATCGGGGAGTTTGGATATGACACCATACAGTCACACTTCTGTCAGCTCTGACTTTATACATCCAGTGAATGAATGTAAATGTATAATCTGCTCCTTTGAGTCCTACTCGCCAGTCAACACAGAGTCTGGCCTTCTGTGACGGGATTTATTTATGTATTTATTTATTTATTTTGGTTTTTTCAAGACAGGGTTTCTCTGTGTAGCCCTGGCTGTCCTGGAACTCACTCTGTAGACCAGGCTGGCCTAGAACTCAGAAATCCACCTGCCTCTGCCTCCCAAGTGCTGGGATTAAAGGTGTGCGCCACCACTGCCTGGCTCATATTTTTATGATTATGATTTTTTTTTTTTTTTTTGGTTTTCTGAGACAGGGTTTCTCTGTGTAGCCCTGGCTGTCCTGGAACTCACTCTGTAGACCAGGCTGGCCTTGAACTCTGAAATCTGCCTGCCTCTTGCCTCCCAAGTGCTGGGATTAAAGACGTGTGCCACCACTGCAGAGTATGACAGGAAGTATTTTAAAGCTCAGACTGTAGCATGTCTTTGAAATGGCCAAGAGCCTGGAGTGATAACCTGGCATTGCCTTAGTAGACGTTGTGGCCCTATGTGTGCATAATAAATGCCCTTCAAAGTGCTAATGCAGTCCACCAGTTCTTACTAAAAGGATCCATGTTAAAATGGAACCCAAATACGACACGCATCCACCTTGCTTTTGGATATGAGGAATTCATATCCAAAGGAGGGCCTCCTTCTTTGTGCTTGCTGTTATAGTTGCTGTTTCCACCCAACATCTCGTGTCACAGCCTAGGCTGGCCTCGAAAAGCCTAAACCCAACCTCTGACCTGCAGTATGCCACAACTGAGGATCAACCCCAGGATATCTTGTGTGACAGGCTGCAGTTCCTAGTCCCTGCACAGCTGGTCTTTCTCAGCCAATGACAGGTGTGAAGACACACAGACAGGTACATGGATGCTGCCTTGGGTGTTAGATGTGTGTGATAGCAATGACTGTGCTTGTGTTCTCTGTAGGTTGTACTTGTTCTGGGGGGTGTTGCTTGAAGTGCCCAGTGTCCTGGTGATGCATTAGATAGAGGCTGTAACTTCCAGTGTCCCTTTAATTGTTGAGAACCACACTAGTCCCTGTTTGGGTGCCAAAAATGTTGAGGCCTAAGCTGGCCCACTTTGGGTGGCCTAAAATATTGAGGCCCTCTCCACTCCGAGCTTGGCAGCCACTGTTTTCCGGCCCAAGCTGCTGCTCCAGTCCGAGGATCGGGGTTCAGCAAGAGAGAGAGAGAGAGAGAGAGAGAGAGAGAGAGAGAGAGAGAGAGAGAGAGCAGACTCGAAGAATGGAGACCAGAGTGTGTTTCAACCCTGTTTATTCCTCAGTCTCTCTTCCTAGTCCAAGTCCCAAGTCTTGAGTTCCTAGTCCCTAGTTCCTAGTCCCTAGTGCCTCCAAGTTCTTTCTCCAAGTTACTTCTTCCAAGTGCCTGCTACCTAATGCCTAATAACTAACTCCAAGTTGTACTGTCTAACCTAATTCCTAGTTCCAAGTTGTACTCTCTGAAGTGTCTGATTCTCTCTCTATAGTCTGATTCTCTCCGTCTGCCTCTGCCTTTTATATGTCTCACTTCTAAGCCATGCCTTTTGGTTACACCTTTAATCATGCCCTTAGGTCTTTCTCTAAATCTGATCTCTACACTTCTAAGTCACACTCTAAAGTTACACACCTTTAATCTCACACACTTAAGGTATCTAAACCAAGATTATCAGAGTGTGCTCAGCTGTTGTAGGCTATTGTAATCCAAGTCTCATGTCAGGGTATATGGCTCAAGATGGCTGCAAAGCTGATAGCCGCTTTCTGCTAAAAGTCGGCCCCCAACATTTGATACCACATATTTGGAAATTTATTCGCTCTAATACTCCATAGATACCTTGCTGGATCAGTTAGCTCTGTGTCTTGGTTCTTCCTAAGTGGTGGGGCTAATCTGAGAAATCTACTATACCAGTGTGGCCTGAAGATGGAACAAAGAAATGGAGGTAATGTGTTAACTCTCCCTTTCTTGCACTGAGAAGTTTGGGTTGGATAACTGGAAAAGCCAATAAAGGAAACACTCATGCAGACATTTCCCAAAGAACTATCTTCCAGAGGTCAAGGCAGGGGTACCTGGGACATGACGTAAGTGTGAGTTGTTACTTGAGGTAAGTCCCTGCTTTCTTATTTAGACTGTGTTGTCTATTTTCACTGCCAGCTTCTTACTCAGAAAACCAATATCTGCAACATTCTTGTCTAAAAAAAAAGTATCCTAAGGAAGCCATGCCAGAATACATACAGGAGCTTCTCTTTTGAGATGTACCTACAATTTAGAGAAAACACTCTTAGGCCAACATCATTTTGAATTCTGTTTGCACATATCTTTGGTTCCTCTGATGATTCCTGTTTTTTTTTTTTTTTTTTTTTTTTGGCTTATTCATTTGTATTCCATTCATATGAGCATTTTGCCTGCAAGTATGCAATTGCACCATGTTGTGTGAAGTGCCTGTGGAGTCACAGAACTGGAGTTACAGATAGCCGGGGCCACCAAATGGATGCTAGAAACTGAACCCATGTCCTCTTCATGACCGTTCAGTGCTCTTAGCACCTGAGCCATGTCTCCAGCCTCCTTTGGTGATTTTGACAAGGGTGAACCAATTGGTAAGACTGCTCAAATGGAGAATCTATGTTAATCTGTTGTGTGATACTGTTCCAAAGACCTGAGTTTACCTACCACAAGACAACAAGAAGTATAACTCACACTTCTGCCTATCCTCGCAGATCTTGCAACTCTGTAACTTTGGCTATACTAGTGCATTTCCCAAAGCTACACTGAAACAGGGTACAGAAACAACCTGCTCTTTGGAGATGAATCCCTCCTAATGGTGCTTCCATGCCCCAATTATGTACTTTAAGCTCTCAGCTTTCAAGAGCTCACTACCCCAATATACCATAAGAGACCTAGAAATCATCCAGTATATCAACAGTTGGGGAATACAACCCAAATACCTTAACCATAGAAGTCCCCAGAAGACTGAGTGGTACATTCCAGTTTTGGAGGGATCTCATGGCTCCAACCAAGGGGCCTAGCTGTTTTAAATTTGGATGGTGGTGCAGCAGAAGCTTGCGGGCAATGCTTTTTGAAGCAGGATCTTCAAGCTGATGAGACTAAAGATGTCCTGGGCACCAGAGACCATCCTTGCTGTATATTTTTGTGACTTTCAGAGGAAACTGTTCTTACCAGTCTTTATCAGTTCCATGACTCTGTACCTGTGGCAGTCATGGTCTAGGAGAGGTACCAAAGCCAGACTGTCAGTCAACATAAAAACTATAACTTAGGGAGTGAGGATGATTATAGGAAAGGCAGAAGAAAGATGCAAGAGACACACCTGGGAGGGCTGCAGGTCAATACCACGCCAGCAGCGAATGCATTTTCTCAGTGTCTTTTAAAGGCAAGCAACACAAACAATGATGATGCCTTTTTGTATCCTAAACCAGCACAATATTGGACTATATCATTTTGTACCAAAGTGCCAGACATCATCTGGGGTGGTGTGAAATATGACTTCCTTTACCCCAAAAAATATAGACATTAAAATCTATGCTGTTAAAAATAGAAAAAATAAATAGTAAATAGTTTCATCATTTCTCAAAGGCTTCAGGGCATGCGTGATGGCCCACTCCTCACAGTGTGTGGGCATCTGATTGGTGATAATCAACTCTCTCTGCCAGCACTGGGTTCTTCTATGTGCAGTCTACATTGAGTCTATGATACAACCTGACATTCAGGCAGTGATACATGCCCTTGGCTACTTTAGCTCAGACTCTCTGATCACACATTTTCCACAGGCTTCAAAGGTCAGGGATTTATGCAGAAAATGGACTCCATTGTGTGGATGCTAACTACCCCACAGCTAAATGTTTCACACTGTTTTATCCACCACTGACTGTCATGTGAAGTAATCGTCACAATTTTAATTTTTAAATTCTTTATTGCTATTACTGTGTATGAGAGTGCACGATGTGTACAGACCCATCTGTCATGGAAGCTTTCTGAAAATCAGGACACAGTTTTATACGTTTTGATCTCTCTAACTTTCTGTTGGTTCTAGGAACTGAGCTCAGTTGCCAGACTGTAATTCAGCCATCTCACTGATCTCACTTATAGGAATGTAATGTTGATAACACACATACTTATTCTAGGAAACTGGATTTTACATGATATAGTTATGATGATCTATTTATATCATGCTATGACAAGCAAAAGACACTGCTAATACTTTGTATATTTTCTTTATCTTGTGTGCATATGCAAGTGCATATGCAAGGTCATGTTAAGGTCAGATGACAACTCTCAGGAGTCACACCCCTTGGGATTTGAACTCAGGTCATCTGTCTTGATTGTGATTACCTTTACCCACGGAACCATCTTTCCAGATTCTTGCACTATTAAGTTAATAAAGTAACCATGGCACATCATTTATTCTTCTGGTTTTCCTCTGCTGCCCACTATCTGCATTCATGTGTGATGTGGCTGTCTGGGTTCAGACCAGTCAACTCACATTAAGGTGGAAGAATGGTAATCCGGCCTCTGCAGAGGACAGAGAGTCTTTATTATAAGTATGAGGCACCATGGCAACACTGAGTGCTACTCTGAGTAGTTATATGTCAATCATCTGTCTTAGTTAGGGTTTCATTGCTATGAACAGACACCATGACCAAGGCAACTTTTATTAAAAAAAAAACATTTAATTGGAGCTGGCTTACAGGTTCAGAGGTTCAGTCCATTATCAAGATGGGAGCATGGCAGTGTCTAGGCAGGCATGGAGGAGCTGAGAGTTCCTCATCTTCATCTGAAGGCTGCTAGGAGGAGACTGACTTCAAGGCAGCTCGGACGAGGGTCTTAAAGCCCACACCCACAGTGACACACCTACTCCAACAAGGCCACACCTCCTAATAGTGCCACTTCCTGGGCCAAGCATATACAAACCATCACACCATCCTAAGTTGTAATGCTCAAAACTTCTAAGTGACACTTATAATGCCTTCAAATATCATGAAAGGAAAGTACCCCATTAGTAAAGGTGTTGGGAGAGACCTGGAACTCACAGGGTGGGGGTATCCCAGACAGTGAGTATCAACACTCCCAGTCAGCGCTTGTATCTTCCTATGTGCTGTCTACACCATGGCAATGCTGAACTCTGATGTTGCTGTAGCAGTACCTGTGCATGGGCTATGTGACTGAGGACTCTCATCACTTGCATTTCTACAGGCTTCAGAGATTCAGAAATTTACACAGAAGACAACAGATTCCACAGCCGAGTGACTGAGCACAGTTAAACAGTTTAGAAACAAGAGGCCATACATCTAAACCATGTTTTGGCCCTTTCATCCTAGTCACACTGCAAGTAATATATGTCATAAGTGAGGAAGGACACACATTTGTGCCCTTCCTGAGTGATTTAATGAAAATAAGGCATGCAACGTGCCTTAGCCAGTGAAGAGATGTTATGAAGAGATGCCATGACCATTGCAACTCTTATAAAAGAAAGCATTTCATTGGGGCTTGCTTACAGTTTCAGAGGTTAGTCCATTTTTATCATGGCATGGAGCCTGGTGGCACATAGGCAGACTTGGCACTAGAAAGTTGAGAGTTCTACATTTGGCTCCAGAGGCAACAGGAAGAGAGAAAGCCATTGGGCCTAGCTTAGGGCCTTGAGACCTCAAAGCCTATGTATAATGACACAACCAACTCCAACAAGACCAAACCTACTCCAGCAAAGCCACCCCTCCTGATCCCTGCCAAGCAGTGTCACTCCATGATGACTAAAGCTTCAAACATAGGAACTTATAGGAGGTATTCGGATTCAAACCACATTCCACTCCTTGGCCCCCATAGGTTTATAGTCAAATCATAAAGAAAAAAATGTATTCATTCCAACTTCAAAATTGGTGTGGGGAGCCGACAGTAGGCGGCTATCATCCTTGCAGCCATCTTGAGCCATATACCCTGACAGGAGACTTGATTACAACAGCCTACAACAGCTGAGCACACTCTGATAACATCTTGCTTTAGATACCCAGGATCTGGTGTGTGAGACTTAAAGGTGTGTGACTTAAGGGTGTGGCTTAGAGATCAGATTTAGAGACAAGGCTTAAGGGCATGACTTAAGGGCGTGACTTAAGGGCGTGGCTTAGAAGTGAGACATATAAAAGGCGAGAGGCAGACAGGAGAGTTGAGTACAACTTGGAACAGAGAATTAGGTATTAGGTACTTGGCACTTGGAGGAAGAACTTGGAATTAGACATTAGGCACTTAGCACTTGGAAGAAGAAACTTGGAACTTGGAGGCACTAGGGACTAGGAACTAGGGACTAGGAACTCAAGACTTGGGACTTGGACTAGGAAGAGAAACTGAAGAATAAACAGGATTGAATCACACTCTGTCTGGTCTCCATTCTTCATGTCTGTCCCCACTCTCTCTCTTGCTGAACCCCGACCCACGGACTGGAGCAGCTTGGGGCAGTGTGGGCTCTAATGATTTAGTCCCCAAGGCTTTTGGCACTGCGGGTTCTAACATTGACAGAGTGGTCCGTGACATTTTGGCCCCCAAACGTGGAGCAGCTCAGGCCACGACAAATTGGGAAAAGATCTGAATGTTCCGGAGGTGGAGACCCCTAGGATAACTGAGTCACTGAGGGTTGACCACGAAGTTTTAGAGCCAAGCACAACTTGGCTGTTTGCTCTCTGCTTTGTCACTGTGGGTTCAGTGTAAACAGATGGCCTTCTGTGCCGCCTGATAGATACCCCTTCCCTGCCTGCTGTTTGTCTTCTCTATTGTAAAGGAATAATCCCCTTGGATTTGTATCTAGAACAAACCATTAATTACTCCTTCTCAAGCATTTGGCCACAGCATGGGGAGAGCAAAACAAAAACACGATTAAGTGATAGTGTCCACCATTGCTTCTGCCCAGCTAGCAGTCCGTTACCTTGATTTTTTCTGCCTCTGAAGTAGGTATAACCTGGACTATGTCCCACATAATATGACCAGGGGTGCCATTACCTACCAAAAGTCACCCCTTAGCTTCTTAGGCTTCTAACCATTGTTAGATCATCCTCCGTCTTGACACTCTGAGTGCTGAGTTGCTCTAACCGTCCATATCTCACAGAAAGTCAGGAGAGAGAGACTCAGATACAAATTGGTGTCTATAGCAGGTGAAGCCATACTGCCTCATATGTGAACTTCTGACTCCCTTGTTTAATGTCACTCAATGAGAACCAAATGGACTCTTAAATTCTGTGATAGCTGTTGGTCTTACAAGCTAGATAAATAGCCCTTTTACATATTAAAAATAATCATCCTTTATACATATGATATGCACTACCACGTATGACTATGAATAACTCAAACCAATGAATGCATTTGCACTGTACCATCATTAGTGTTGCTGGGGTTTTCTGTTTCATTATAATGTTTTACAATATATCCTGTACTGTACGCTGTTGATTTTCCATGCCTGAAATGTACAATTTTCATTATAGCTTAAACTGAATTGTAGTCACAAAAAGGGCTAAGTCATCTGAATGGCATTTTAAAAAATCAAAAAAAAAAAAAAAAAAAAAAGTGAGTGTGGTACCAAACATCTTCACCCAGCACTTGGGAATCAAAGGCAAGTTTGAGAACAGTCTACTGAGCTCATCTGTAAAAGAACACAGGCACACAGTTACTGAGCCCCGATTGACAACCTCATGTTGACTGGAGTATTGAATAAACACAAGTTTTATGCTGTGTGGTTCTTTGGGCTCATGACAACAGTACCTTATATATTAAAAACATATCACCAGTAGTTACTGGAATGAGTCATGTCGAAGTGAAAACTAATTATGACATGCATCTAGCATACTTCCCCACATAGTCTCTTATTGTCAGATTCAATGACTAGGGGCAAATGGACTTACTTTTTTTTTAAAAAAATTATGTATATGCATGTGTATCTGTTTGTTGTTAAATGCAGGTATGTGCAGGTGTCCCAGGGAGGCAAGAAAGAGTTAGATTCTGGGAACTGCAGTTATGGGTGGTTGAGAGCTACTTTACCTGGATGTTGACAACTGAAATCAAGTACATTCCAAAGGTATAACACATTCTCAAGTGCTAGGAAAGCCTTCAAGCCTACAAGGTGTCCCTTTTCTGTTATTGGTGTTGTTGTCGGTGGTGGTGGCCACGTTCAGAGAGTGTCTCTTGCCAGGAAGTTCCTGAGACTGAGGAAGACTTTGGATTCCTGGTCTACCCGCGTGCCCTTCTGGAGGGCTAGAATTACAATTCTATGCCATCACCTCAGTTTATATACTGCTGGGGATCAAATCCAGGACTTCTTTTTTAAAAAAAAAACTTCCAGTATACCTGAGGCTCTCTGTGTCTTTCAGTTCTGAAGGACTGCAGCTGGAGTCTTATGCTACTGTCGACCACTGCAGCAGTCGTGACCATGTTTCTGTTCCCCGTAGGTTGGCCTAGCAGGTATATGCTAGGAAGCTACAACTCGATGGAGTGACAGTTGGGTTCATACCTTAGAGTATCACTTTTATACCACATGTGTGAGGACGTATCTTGTGCTACCCCTATACATGGCCAGCTTGACAACTTACCCCTGTGTTCTAATTGGTTCTTCTTGGGTAGGGAATGCTGAGAATTGAATCTACCATACAAGATTGTGGTGATATTTGAACTAATCAATGCAGATAGAATATGAGCTTGGATTATTTTCATTGAAAAAAAAAAACCTGACATTTGAAATAGTGTTAGGTTACTGGCATATCTACTAGGGAAAGGTACCTGTAGACATTCCCTTATGTACACAATTCTAAGCCAACTCAACTGAATGCAGAGCCTGTAGACACGTGCATTTGTTACTTGGGCTGTCAGTAGGTATTTCCAATGAAATGGACAATTGCCGTTACCAGCAGGTTGTTCGTAAAATAGTAGTGCACTATACAAAACCCAAGGAACACTTACACAATTCTTATATAAAATATATTTTAAGAGTCATTATAGGATACATATAGGATCTTCATTTTTCCAACTGGACCTGCAATTTAGAAAAAAAATACATTTAGGCACTGTATCTCAACCTGTTGGTCATGACATCTTTGAAGGATCAAACCACCCTCTTTCACAGGAGATGTATATCAGATATCCTGCATAACAGATATTTACATTACAATTCACAACAGTAGCAAAATTACCGGTATGAAGTAGCAACAAAAATAATTTTATGGTTGGGGATCACCACATGAGGGTATTAAAAGGTCACAGCATTAAGAAGGCTGAGAACCACTAGGCTAAAATTCTGTTTCCATGTCTCTGGTTTCCCTGAGAATTTATGACAATGGTCACAAATGAAAAGAAAGGGACTTCTCATCATGATTCTATGTTAGCCTGCTGTGTGATACTGTCACAGAACACCCAAAGCTGTGCACCATGTGAAGAAAATTAAGTTGTTTTTTTTTTTTTTTTTTACTCTCTTACTGATTCAACCCACATCAAACTGTTGGGAACAAACAAAATAAACTTGTCCTAAGTACTGCCATTTTGTTTTTAATCATAGGGTAAAACTAATTCAAGTTCCCAGGCCCCAGGGGAGCTGGGGACTTGACAATAGCTGACAGCTTCCATTATTCATCTTTCCCTCCCTAAAACAGCATGACTGATTCTGACCAGCTTCCCATAGTCACCTTTTGCTCCCCAAAGCATGACTGTCCCAAAACATAATGATTGTTTCCAACATTATATATCTTTTGTTCCCCAAAGCAGAATGACTGTTCCTAACCACAAAAGAACAGATGGATCTGATCGGAGTGTAAAACCTACACCCTGTATGGGCTGACATAGGACCAACAACCATAAGGAAAGCCCCTATCCCTCAATCCTGACCATGGGAAAAGGTTACTGTAACTTGGCACAGATGTTTGTGGTTTTCAAGCATATAAGCTCTGTAACATTCTGGCTTGGGGGTCTCAGTTCAGCTCCCGAGTCTGTTCTGTGGCCCTGATTGATCAGTAGCTGCTTCTCTACATCAAGTTTCTGTCGTCTGCATTGACCTGGTGTTTGAGCTATTTTATAAGAGGACCCCATAACAAAACAACTCTATCTCTTTGGCCTGTACTAAGTGTTTTCCCAAAGCTACATTGAAACTTGGTGGAGGAATTTTTTATCAATCTGCTCTTGTGAAATAAATCCCTCCTAAGGGGTGCCTCTATGTTCTAATTATCTACCCTAAGCTTCTCGCTTAAAGGTTTCACCACCTTAGTGCCCCTGTGTTGGCTATGGGAAGCTTCCACTATATTTGGGAACCATATTCTATCTGTTTTAACAACTAAAATGATCCCAGAGGAAAAATGACAGGACATAGAAAAATACACAGTTTTTTTAACCTATAATGTTCCCACCACCTTTTGAATAAAAAAAAAAAAATCACATAAGTTTTCATGAAAACAAGCAAAGCAAGTGTTAGAAGAAAGGCCCTCAACATACACTGTGGAATCTGACATGCACGTCTGTGTGCCCTGTTCAATAAGGATGAGCGGATGCAATCCCATTGCCTCTCCTCTCACAGTAAAGCCTGTAATATCTATATTGATCCATATTGTACATGATCAGCTTATCAACTTATTTTATTCAAATGTCATACCCACTAAAACATAACGGGATCGTGAAAGTCACCTTTCGATGTTAGAAAAAGCAAGCGCCATCTTACCTTAAAGACTGATGACTTTGCCTCCTCTTCTTGTAAGGTCTTCATTTGGTCTTCAGAAAACACCAAGAGGACACGATTAACTCTCAACTCTTGGTACCACTTATTAAATACTAAGAGCTTCAGGCTTGATCTGGACAATGGTATATAAACTTAGTTTGTATGGCTAACCTTAAGGGGTATATAGTTCATTAACAAGCATGGTTGGACTGCTGTTGCACTGAAGACAATTGAAGAGCAGAACTTTTCTCTTTTCTATACATTGGAAATCCATCCTAAACATGAAACAGTTCATCTTGGATTGGATAAACACTGGAATAAATGTTAGCTTAAAATGCCAGATTTCTGTCACTTATTCAGACAATTTTGAGGTCAGGAAAACCGACCTACTTTGTAGATGCCTGTCAAATGCATTTTAACCACTGCAGATGGATATATGCAGAGATTATATCCATTATTGAGCATGTAGAATGTTTTATAGAATCACATTTTCTTCTGTATGTGAATACATGATGTATTCACTGTGGGGCAAGCACATGCTATGGGACACGTCTAGAAGACAGGACAATTTTGAATTTTTAAATTTTTTTAGATTTATTTTATGTGTATGAGTATTTTGCCTGTGTGAATGTATGTGCACCACACACATGCTGGGGCACACAGAAGCCAGAAGAGAGAATCAGATCCTCTCGAACTGGAATTGTAGACATTTGTGAAACACCATGTGGATGCTGGGAATTGAACCCGGGTCCTGTAGAACAGTAGTAAATGCTCTCAACGCCTGAGCCATCTCTCCAGCCCTGGTTTTGGACTTTTCCCCTCCCCTTCTATGTAGTATGACTTGCATTCTGAGAATGGTCTACTTCACTAGTCCTAGCACACAAAGGCTTTACCCTCCATGATGTATATTTGATCTAAGGAAAACAAATAGAATATCAGGTTTGATGTAATAATATGGATCTATTCATCCTTCGACATAAATAATGGCTTGTTTCAGAAGATACTACCACTCTCACACTTTAAAAGTGACCTCTACACATCACATTGATTTCTCCCGTTTCCCTTTACTATGTCATCATTTGTAATTCACGGTGTGAAATGGCTGCCTGGGTTCACTCCGGTCAACTCACACTAAGCTGGGGAAGGATGATGATCTAGCACCCATGGACCACTGAGGATAGATAGCATAGTCCCACGTCAGAGTATCTCCAAGGGAGCATCGTGCTAATACTGGAATGCAGTGCTACCCTGGGTGCATATGTGTAACTGTACCATGGTCTGTAACTCACACACGTTCACAATTCTGGGTGAAACTTACACTTCCTTTAAATATCAGTAGAGGGTCTCATATCTTGAAATGGTTTAAAGCCAAGTGTGAAGGGAGACCCACACTCACAGAGCACGGATGTCCCGAGCAGTGAACAGGGCACAGATGTCCCAAGCAGCGAACACGGCACGGATGTCCCGAGCAGTGAACATTAACACTCCCTATCATCTCAAAACCTTTCAATGCACTCTCCACACTGTAAAAATGACGAAATCTGACATTTCTGCACCAATATCTGCCCCAGGCTACGGAAATGTAGACTCCCTAATCACCTGCATTTCCTTAAGTGTCAGAGACCCAGACTTAAACAGAAGATGGCTCTCCTTGAATGGTGGAAGCATCAGTCTGGTGCTGAGAATCAGAGACTACATATCCAATGCCCTCCTTGGCCTTTCACCTCGGAGACCGTGAGCTTGCACACATTCCTCACTGTTTCTCTGGTCACACCAGAAGATGTGCATCAGAAGTACAGAAGGACACATGGCAATGCTGTCCCGAGTGACGTAATGAACATAATGTTGGGCAGATGCTCAGGAAACTTAGTTATTGGCAGACGGTGCTGCTCTAGACCTCACAGCCTAGAATTCTTCCCAGATTTCCAAAGCCCTCAATTACAAATTCACAAGGCACTGAGCTAGGATGAATGCCTACTTATCCAAAATGCACTGGTTTAATTTCTCACAGACCCAGGTTAGACAAAGTTAGCTTAAAAATGTTTTAAATGGGGCTGGAGAGGTGGCTCAGTGCTTAGAAGCACTTAGTCTTGCAGAAGACCAAGGCTCAGTTTGTAACACCCACACAGAGGTTCCCAACTATTTGAAACTCCAGTTCCAGGGCATTTGGCTCCATCTGGCCTCCGTAGGCACAAAGCATGCATGTTGTATACATACTACCATGCAGGCTAAACATTCATGTGGACGGACTAAAAATAAATTAGCAAAAAGACGAAGAAAAACCCTTTAAGCATAAAAACGGTGTGTGTGTTAGCCTGTGGGCACACTAAGTATCCACTACTAAAGCCAAGATGGCATTGCTTTCCAGGATGCTCCAACTGCAGTGTCTCCAATAGATCCATAGAGTCAGATGAAGCCCAGAGCACTGGATAGGTTAATGTTTCATTTTAAGATGACTATGATTATAAGACCTGGAAAACACATCTTCTTATGTTAAGGCCACTGTGACTTGGCCATTGGCCATTGGTCCTTATGTTAGCAACTGAGTTGTCCTCCCTGCCCTCAAAAAAGGACATTAAGAGGAATGAAAACAGGTGTTTGGGGGGAAAGCTTCATCTCATCACATAATGCATGAAATTTTTTTCCATTCTATTTATGCCACTAAAACACAAAGTAGATTTTAAGTCTCCACAGAATCATGTTTGTATCACATAGGTTCATCCTGTCTGACATTCCTACCATCAAAAAGATTCCATCTATGATGTGTGTGGTTTCAACAAAAGGGAACATGTGAAATAAGTAAACTACATGTTAAAGGAGGCACCAAGAGGAGAAAGAAGCAGTTTCTGCTTGGAGTATATTTACTTCCTTTTTAGAAGAGGGATCAGAAAGAGGCAATAATGGAGAAACTGAGTCACTGCGCTTCTCCTATGGTCCAGCTCAGGTGACACAAGATGATCAGTCAGCACATAGCTCCAAACTTACACAACCGCCTTTGCTGCCAGAGGGATTTGAAATGGAGTTTCCCTTTTTTAATGCAGAAAGAAATTGTCTTTTGGGGTGGCTTACTGTGATTTGCTATCTCAGAGGCTCTGGTCTGAATGTGAACTGTCTTCTATAGGCTGTGTTTGAACTCTTGCTCCCAGCTTGTGGTATTGTTTTGGAACTGTTTACTGGTGAACCATTCCTAACAGAAATGAGCTGCAGGGCCAGAACTTGAGGCTTGAGAGCCAAGCCCTTCTTGTGTTCCATGTCTGCTTCCTAAGTACAGACAATGGAAAGAGCTGATCTCTGTACTTGCTGGACAACTTCTATGAATTCCCCCACACTGGGGCATTCAGCCTTCACGGGACCAAGGAACTCCTCTCGCGCCTATGCCCAACAAGGCCATCCTCCCCTACATATACAGCCGGTCCCTCTCTATGTGCTCCCAGGCTGGTGGTTTAGACCCTGGGAGCTCTGGTTGGTTGGTATTGTTGCTCTCCTCATGGGGTCGCAAACCCTTTCAGCTTCTTCAGTCTTCTTTCTAACTCCTCCATTGGGAACTCCATAATCAGTTCAGTGGTTAGCTGTGACGATCTGCCTTTGTATATGCCAGGCTCTGGCAGACCTCTAAGGAGACAGCTATATTAGGCTCCTGTCAGCATGCACTTCCTGGAATTCATATCAGTATCTGCCTTTGGTGACTGAACATGGGATGGATACCTAGGTGGAACAGTCTCCAGACAACCCCTCCCTTCAGTTTCTGTCCCACACTTGTCTCCATATTTGTTCCCATGAGTATTTTGTTACTCCTTCTAAGAAGAACCGAAGCACCCACACTTTGGTCTTCCTTTTTCATGAGAATCATGTGGTCTGTGAGTTGTATCTTGGGTATTGCAAGTTTTGGGCTAATATCCAACTATCAGTGAGTAAATACCATGTGTGTTCTTTTGTGATTGGGTTACCTCACTCAGGATGATATTTTCTAGTTCCATCCATTTGCCTAAGAATTTCACAAATTCATTGTTTTTAATAGCTGAGTACTACTCCATTGTGTAAATGTACCACATTTTCTGTATCCATTTCTCTGTTGAAGGACATCTGGGTTCTTTCCAGCTTCTGGATATTACAAATAAGGCTGCTATGAACATAGTGGAGCAATTAGACAACAAAAGGAAGTCTGTTGGGAGCCGACTTTAGCAGAAAGCGGCTAGATTAACTTTGCAGCCATCTGGAACCATATACCCTGATGAAAGACTTGATTTTCCAAAAACCTATAACAGCTAAAGCACACTCTGATAAATATATTGTTTATCCCACATAGCTTGTTTTGCTGTTTAGTGACCTCAGCTGTATGGTGCACGTGGTAAAATGTTTTCACCTGTGTTCTCCTATTTGTGCTTATAAATACCCAGGATTTCCTTGTAAAGGTGTGGTGTAGTAGTGGAGTAGGGCGGTATAGTGTGTGGTGTAGTGGTGGTGGAGTAGTGGAGTAGAGTAGGAATTGTGTGTGTTGAAGACAGTAAAGGAGACTTGACTACAGATCCTCTGGTTTGTTTTCCATTCTTTGAGTTTCTCCCCCTTCTTCCCCCACTCTCTCTCTCTCTCTTGCTAAACCCCGACCTGTGGACAGAGCGGGCCGCAACAGTTTTGGCCTCCCAAAGTGGGCCAGCTTAGGCCTCAACAGTTTTGGCACCCGAACGTGGGACTAGTGAGGTTCTCAACAGTTTTGGCACCCGAACATGGGACTAGTGCGGACCCAGCAGAAGTCAAAGGGATACAAACAGGAAAGAAAGAAGTCAAAATATCACTATTTTCAGATGATATGACAGTATATTTAAGTGACCCCAAAACCTCCACCAGAGAACTCCTAAACCTGGAAAACAACTTCAGCAAAGTGGCTGAAATCAACTCAAACAAATCAGTAGCCTTCCTCTACTCGAAGGATAAACAGGCTGAGAAAGAAATTAGGGAAATGACACCCTTCACAATAGTCATAAATAATATAAAATACCTTGGTGTGAATCTAACCAAGCAAGTGAAAGATCTGTATAACAAGAACTTCAAGTCTCTGAAGAAAGAAATCGAAGAAGATCTCAGAAGATGGAAAGATTTCCTATGCTCACGGATTGGCAGGATTAATATAGTAAAAATGGACATCTTGCCAAAAGCAATCTACAGATTCAATGCAATCCCCATCAAAATTCCAATTCTTCATAGAGATAGAAAGAGCAATTTGCAAATTCATTTGGAATAATAAAAAACCCAGGATAGCAAAAACTATTCTCAACAATAAAAGAACTTCTGGGGGAATCACCATCCCTGACCTCAAGCTGTACTACAGAGCAATAATGATAAAAACTGCATGGTATTGATACAGAGACAGGCAGAAAGATCAATGGAATAGAATTGAAGACCCAGAAATGAACCCACACACCTATGGTCACTTAATCTTTGACAAAGGAGCTAAAACCATCCAGTGGGAAAAGGACAGCATTTTCCACAAATGGTGCTGGTTCAACTGGAGGTCAGCATGTAGAAGAATGCAAATCAATCCATTCTTCTCTCCTTGTACAAAGCTCAAGTCCAAGTGGATAATGGACCTTCACATAAAACCAGATACAATGAAACTAATAGAAGAGAAAGTGGGGAAGAGCCTCAAATACTTGGGCACAGGGGGAAGGTTCCTGAACAGAACACCAATGGCTTATGGTCTAAGAACAAGAATTGACAAATTAGACTTCATAAAATTTCAAAGCTTCTGTAAGGCAAAGGACCTTATCAATAGGACAAAATGGCAACCAACAAATTGGGAAAAGATCTTTACCAACCCTACATCCGATAGAGGGCTTATATCCAATATATACAAAGAACTCAAGAAATTAGACTCCAGACAACCAAATAATCCTATTAAAAATGGGATACAGAGCTAAACAAAGAATTCTCTCTTTTTCTTTTTTTTTTCTTTTTGTTTTTCGAGACAGGGTTTCTCTGTGTAGCCCTGGCTGTCCTGGAACTCACTCTGTAGACCAGGCTAGCCTCGAACTCAGAAATCCGCCTGCCTCTGCCTCCCAAGTGCTGGGATCAAAGGCGTGCGCCACCACCGCCAGGCAACAAAGAATTCTCAACAGAGGAAACTTGAATGGCCGAGAAGCACCTAAAGAAATGTTCAACATCTTTAATCATCAGGGAAATGCAAATCAATATGCAACTCTGAGATTCCACCTCACACCAGTCAGAATGACTAAGATCAAAAACTCAGGTGATAGCAGATGCTGTCAAGGATGTGGAGAAAGAGGAACACTACTCCATTGTTGGTAGGATTGCAAGCTAATACAACCACTCTGGAAATCAGTCTGGCAGTTCCTCAGAAAATTGGACATAGTATTACCTGAGGACCCAACTATACCACTCCTGGGCATATACCCAGAAGATGCTCCAACATACAAATTCATTCTTAAATATCTCTTTAAGTGCTATGACATAGTTCTCTTGAGCTAGGTAATTTAATATGCACACATTAAAAAGTGCTGCATGGCAGCTTTTTTCCTTTTACATATGGGATACAGTATAATCTATGTAGTGAACAACAAACTCAGTTTTAAATTTCCACCATACCTTCAAAAAAGTGCTGCAGATTTCTTCATTTTGATGTTCTACTGAAACTACAGCGCTGTGTCGCAGCCATTTTTTCTTAAAATTTAGTCTTCTCATCAGAGCTGAAAATGGATTGTATTCACAGAAAAAAGAGTCGGGCTAGCATTAAAAGAGGAGAATGGTCTCACTGTCTTTAAATAGTGTTCTCATCAAGCACACTAGCTTGATTCAGAACAGGACTTCCGGAGGCTAACGCATAAGTGAGTGCACACTTAAAATATGCATTATATGGTCAGTATAGGTAGATGTCAGTCTAAATGGATGAGATGGTGACACAGTACTGATATAACACAGAGTTAACGATGTCAGTCTCTACACTAATAAAGCCTTTCATGATTTCTCACTAGAACCAGCATGGAGAAGAAGCCCAATTATGACAAGGGTGCAGTCTCTCCCGTTGGCAGATAGAGGATCTGATTAAAGGTAGGTTAACTTTTTTCCCTGTTTCTAATTTTACCTTCTGTGCCTGTCTCCCCTTTTTGTCATGCTTTTGTCAGACAGGGACTCTGCACCAGTCGTGGGCTGGCCAGGAAGATTCAGAGGTTACCAATAACCTTGAACCCCCATTTCCACTTTTGGAGTGCTAGGATTACAGGCCTGTGTGCTGTAGATCAAAGGTGGGGCCTCCTACATGGCAGGCAGGCACTGTACCACTGGAGCTCCCTCCAGCACACGTGGCCTTTCTCTGTCATTCACACTTGAGAATGTCTGCACCGTGATGCTTAGATGATACACTGGGCTTATGACCAGTGCAGCACTTATGATAGTGTCTGGGATCTCTGCAGGATTGACTTTCAGAGCATCTAGAGTGGATCCCGTTTATGTATAGAATGTGGATCTTGGCCTGGATGTGGGGCACTTACCTCTTTGTCTTGGCTGACTATTCTGTGGAGGAGTTCACAGAGATAAACAAACCCCAAACATAACTGTGATGAGGTCTGAACTAATTAATGTGAAGACTGTGCACTCTGATATTTCATCAAATGAACACTGGAATCAGGGGTGAGTATATGGTATATCTGTTTAGGAGAAACAGATATAGACATATCCTGATGTACAAAATCTCACAGCCAACAAAATGATCATAACTGAATGTTTGCATGCTACACAAAGGGCCAGGATTTGTTACTTGAGGGTCTGTTTTGGTTTTTAAGATAAAGTCCCAATCATCAGTAGGTGGCTCAGATCACAGTGATGCATCTGAGAAAAGACAAGCAGGAGTCACACAATTCTTATCCCAAAAATATCTTAAGAAACCCAACCCATGATACGTACAAGTTCTTCTCATCCCTGATGCCACCTACAATTTAGAGAAAAGAAACACTCTTAGGCCCAGACTATGGTAAGCATCTGGCCTTGTCTTTGTTGGGTGGATATCCTATTCTTTGGCACTAATATCCACTCTGGATACTAGACAAGTGTGATGGCTGTATGGTTCTGGGAGAGCATAATTCTGAGGTCATCAGGCGGAACAGACAGATGGAGAAGGAGGACAGGCTGAGAGGAGCAGCAGAAAGAGCTGAGGGAGCTTCTTCTGTAACAAGAAGCAGAATGCCCAGGGAGTTGAGGTGGGCTGGGAGGGAGGGGGGCTTCTGTTAGGCTGCAGCAAGATTAATCCTGAAGAGATCAGAACACAGGACAGGTGGGATATTGAAAATTGCCCGAGTCTCAGCTCAGTGTGCCCAATGGGGTCCCTTGGAATAAAGTGCAAGTAGGCAGCTGACACAGTGGTGTGGTATCTGAAACTGACATTTAGTATGTGGGTCAGGGATGACTTGGTACCATTTCATCCCTGTCTCTTCCTAAGTGAACACCCTAATATCTATAGTGTCCATGAATTTTTTTTTACTATTTTTTATTATTTAAATATGGTATCAATTAGAAATAACAGATTGATGAACATAGCCTTTCTATCTTAAGAAATGGGGTGATCATCTTACCTTAGGTGGTTTTGCCTCCTCGTCTTCTGAGGCCTTTTTCGGGAAGCCAACTGGAAGAACTAGGAAGACACGAAATAACAGTCAGAACATGGTACTGCTTGAATTACCCAGAGCTCTTTGCTTCAGAATGGATGTAGCTGATTAGCAGATATGACTGGTGTAGTACTGGACCACTGTACGTGATGGGAAAAGGACTGAGTGTAGACTAGAAGAAAAGTGAGGGACAGTGCTTTGACCTTCTAAGTAATGGAAAGCTAAAGCAATGTAAAGCAATCAGTCCATCGTCAACGGGGAAAGACACTAAAGTAAGTTGTATGCTTAAACAAGAACTCCACCATTTTCAGGCCACCCTAAGACCAAGAGAACTGGTACTGTTTTCTATTTATCTTTCAACTCATTTCAGTGTCCACAAACTCACACTCATATGCACACACACGCATGCATGCAAACACATATACACATCTCACTTAATCTGTATTTATCACAGCATATGGGAATTTAAATCTGATAGTGTACATGTTGTCATAGGTAAGTCGATTTAGTAGCAGGCACAAGATAATATATTCATACACTCATCTTTTCATGCATAATAAGAGATTATTGAATAGTGGAAGGGGCTGGAATTCGTAAACAGAATCTATGATATGTCGTTTTATTCTTCTCTGATCTTCTTTTGCTATGCCATCTAGTTGTATGCATTATGTTTGTAGATGCTCAGTGTCTGACCAAGAAACCCACTGAGATGATTTAGAATGGGGATCTGGACCTTACTGGCCACCAGAATTACTTAACCCAACTCTACATCAGAAATGCCAGAGAGCTGATACAATGTGTTAGCACTGGAGTGGTAGTATGTTCTTATGTGTCACTGTCATGAGCTGTGTATTCATATAGTGTCAGCTTCTGTTATCACTAAGGACATCCAATCCTGACTGACTTTAGGACAGATGTGTGGGCTGATCTGGGACTTCCAAAATGTGGATGCCCCCAACCCCTAGTGTTTGTGAACGAACCAAAACCATGCATTCTATGTGCTTTGCACATAACGAACGTGATTAACTTTGACATTCATGCTACAATACCTGCCCCTGGTGTTTGTGAGCATGGTATCCACCTCATGTGGTGGATATTGTATAGATTTCTCAAGGCTTTTAGAAATCAAGACAATTGCACAAATGATAGACCATCTTCTATGGTGACTAGAGACCTCACAGCTGAATGATGAGCCAGGTCAACAGTTCAGAGTATCAGCATCAGGACCACAATCTAGGCTTCATCTTGGCTCTTCCACCAAAGAATAGAAGAGTTTGGGTACTTTCATCACTGTCTGTCTTTGAGTCCAGCCCTGGGATGTGCTCACAGAGTAGACAAGGACGTGTGTGTCTGTGCTATTGGTGTGTGAGTTAATGAACACGGGGCATATGTTGTAAATGCTCAGGAAGGTGATTTGTGGGGAAAATGTACTGCCCAAGTCCTCCCAGCTTAGTCTAAGTCAGACCTTGGATTCCAAACTTCTAAGCCATTGTTCTTCTATGACATATGTCTGCTTGGAATGGAAGCGGCCATTTTCATTTTATCCAGACTCAGGATAGACAGAGTCAGTTAAACGTCTAACAGGAATGCCTGAGGACACACTCTGTGCCCACTTATAAAGTAAGATCAGTGTTGTTCTCTTCAATCTTCCAGATGTCTGACTGTGATCAGTGAACTTGTTTTCAATGACATAAAGCCCAGAATAGCACGTGGATGAACATTCTACAATAAGACCTCTAGTATTGTAAGCAATGGAAAGCCCCTACCTTACATTATTAATGCCTCACAAATATGAGGGCCTCTACATTTTACTATTAGAACAAAAATGGAAAGCCTATAGTTCAACTTTTTGAAAGAGCTCAAAAATGAAGGATCAGGAGAGCTAAGCCACATAACACATAAAAACATGTTTAGCCAATAACATCTTTTCAATGTTACAAATCTAAAGACTTGTTTCGTCTGTAGTTTGAATTGGTCATCACGGGGCACATGTACATTGTTAACTCACCGCTGGATATAAACCAATATTAAATACATATGTTCTTGTTCATCAGCCTTTTTAAAAAAAAAAAAAAAAGATTTATTTATACAAGGATACTGTAGCTGTCTTCAAACACAACAGAAGCCAGCACTGGATCTTATTCTAGATGGTTGTGAGCCACCATGTGGTTGCTGGGAATTGAACTCAGGACTTCTGGAAGAGCAGTCCATGCTCTTAACCTCTGAGCCATCTCTCCAGCCCTCATCAGTCTTGATGACTGATCCCATTCTCATTTTTTACATGCTGAAACAGTGACTTCTTATTGGAAAAAGTAGTTTCCATTCTTGAAAAATGCTTACCTCCCAAGGGCAGTGGGATGGAAAATGAACTACAATTGAGCTTTCTAGGGATTCACATAACATAAAAATGTTTTTCAGTTTAAATAAAGAAAATACGAATCCCTGTGAACCTTGACAAAAATGAAAAACACATGTCCATAACTCCCTGAATTTACACATCTTACAGAGAAAAAGACTGTGTTAAAAAATAAAGATATAGATACATAACTATGAAAAATACCTCAAAACATTAACATTTTGGATTCCCTCCAGATTTACGTGATATATTTCAATACATATAACCTAAATCATAACATACAGTAGCTGGGTATTGTGGCATATGTCTTTATTCCCACAGTTACTATAAATATTGTCTCAAATATATGTATGCTATAAAATTGCTGTAAATATACCAATGAATATCTATGGAAAAACTTGATGAATCAAATCTATAAAGCATAATCAAAATTGTATATATTAAAGGGAAAATTAGTTGAACAAAAATATGTTGAGAAATGACCAGTCCAGTTGAGGGATGGCATTCAAAGGTGAGTATTACCTTTGTAGGAGCAGCTGCTGCCCATTGTGAAATCTCTATCAAACCAAAATATACGAGTCTGCACTATCCCAAGTGTATGCTGAGCAGTCTCACACCACACTGAAATTCAGAACTGAAGCATCATAATATGATCACATAACCATAGCAACACTATGTCACAGAACTTTCAGAAGGAATTCACAAGCCGTACTCTGACATCCAGCATTTGCTAGGTCATTGAGTCATCAGTTGGCTTAGCTGCTAAGAGCACTTTGCTGTATAAGCCTGTGACTCAAGTTTGGTCTGTTGACTCTATGGTGGAAGGAGAGGACCAGTTCCCCAAACTGCCCTCTCACCTCCATCCATGTACCATGACACACATGAGACACACTAATATACACACTAAGCATGCACCCAATAGTGATTTTTAAAAGAATAGGTTATTCTAAGTTATATCATATGCACAATATCCTTTCCCTGAGGATATACTATCAGAGTACATATTTTGTTCCATCTGTTATTATGATGCTCCATGACTAAATTCCTGACTTCACCGAAAAATTTTCTATCACTGTATATTTAAACAATGGGCTACTTTCACTAAGAAAATAACAGGAAATTGGTTTTATGAGACCATTCTCCTTGGACCTAAGCATAATTTTACTAAATATAAAATTTAAGATAACCTTCAATATGAAGCTATATCTATAAAGTCTCATCAATATGGCTGCCTAGATATGAACTCAATAAGGATGACACTAACAGACATGCCAGAGTGGATGGGGGAAAGTCCACATGCCCTTAGCCCTGCATGAAGAATGACATGCAACTAAGGAAAGCTTACAAGAGAAATAGTCTTCTGCAGGGACAAGTATGCCCATTAGGTATCCAATAGCAAGTGGTCATCCCTGAAAATATATGCATACAAAAAAATTATACAGACTAATATGCAGGTTGTATTTAGGATTATATTGTATATACGTATTTATATGCATATAACAGAGGTTAATTTTTGAAAGAAGCTGTGAATTTCAAAAAGAACAAGGTGGGGCAAACAAGGGTTTGGAGGGAGAAATGGTGCAATTATAATATAATCTCAAAAATTAAAAACAACTCAATTTCAGAAAGCAAAGAAGAAGAGAGACTCCCTAATTTACTTTATGAAGCTACTAGGACTGCTATACTGAAAACAGTACAGTGAGCTTACAAAATAATGGCGGTGCCATTCTGCTCTTCCCCAACCTATCCAGATACTGCACCCTCCCTCGCTCTGGCCTAAGAACAGGAACAGGCCTCATTCCTGTGGAGATGGTCTGCCCGTAGTCACACTGTGATTCTTAGGGCTACACATGGGACCTCTGCTTCACAGGGAGCTATGTGGACGTTCACTCATGGTGAGGAGACAAGAAAGATCCCTACTGTTCATGCAACATTACCCATAGATGCAGAGAGAAACTGCTCTGTAAAAAAAAAATACGTGAAGTCCAAAAGTAAAAAATAAACAAGCAGCTCCTGAAGTGGAAATTTCTGGTTTCTTTGGAGACTCAGTAGAGTGATGTGATGTTTTTCTGGAAACTGTCTTATGAGGGGATGTTTTTGCTGAAGCAGACATGTGGGAGGATGTTTTACTGAGAACAGACAAGTGGTGTTTTTCTGGAAGGTGTCTGGAAAGAGGGCATGTGATGTTTGGAAAAGGTATAAATATAACCCAACAGATAGTGGATGACACTGTATGGCATTGGTTCACCTTGCCACTCTGCTGGTCA
Source organism: Arvicanthis niloticus (assembly GCF_011762505.2). Classification (NCBI taxonomy): domain Eukaryota; kingdom Metazoa; phylum Chordata; class Mammalia; order Rodentia; family Muridae; genus Arvicanthis; species Arvicanthis niloticus. The sequence continues at coordinate 33,709,079 of NC_133434.1, forward strand.
TCATTGGGGTTTGCTGACACTGGTCTTTGTTGATAATACTTTGTGGTATTGGTTTGCCTTGCCACTCTTTGCTGGTCATTGTTTGTTGTGACTTCATAGAGAAAAATGTCACCAAAGAATTTCTGGTGGTAGTCTGTGGACTTGGGCAGATTGGCAGAGCCTTGTGGTTTCCTCTGGATTGAACTGTCATTGTTGATTCATGGATGATGTTTGTGAGTGGATCAAGCTACTGCTGCTGATTCGTGTGAACTGAACTGCTGACATCCTGCCAATGCAGACTGGATTCACTTTAAACAACTATTTCTAAACAGGCCCACATCCTCCTTTGCCCTATTCACCTTTCCTTTCCACTACCTCTGGTAGGTGGTGGGCTAAAAGGGTGGTTAAAGAGTTTAAGAACCCTTATTAAAAGTAGGTTTTGAAAAAATATAAGCCTACAAGCTCCCCCAAAATGAGTTTTCCTATGTGAGATGCTGTTGAGAACTTCTGGTGCCACTTTTGGGAATTTGGCATTTGTCACTGGGCTCAGACAAGGAAGTAGGCTCAGGTAAGAATATCAGAAACAGTGACCATGGGGCTTTGTTTATTACTTTGTTGAATTATTATATGATCTCGTTGCTTACTACTTTACTTAATTACTATCTTATATGATCTTTTTGCTTACTACTTTGCTTAATTACTTTCTCGTGTGATCTTCATGATTACTACTCCTCTTGATTACTTTGTCTTTGATCTAAGAACTGACCATGTCTTGTTTTTGCTGTTTTTGGCTATACCTAGAATGATATAAAAGCAGGCTGGAGAGAAATAAAGCTGCTTCAACCTCAGTACAGGCTGGAGTCATGTTATAATTTTGTCTGTTTTTTTTTTTTTCAAGATTTTTATGAGTACACTGTAGCTGTCTTCAGACATACCAGAAGAGGGAATTGGATCCCATTACAGATAGTTGTGAGCCACCATGTAGTCTCTGGGATTTGAACTCAGGACCTCTAGGAAGAGCAGTCAGTGCTCTTAACCACTGAGCCATCTCTCTAGCCCTGTTTTTCTTTTTCAATTCTCATCCCCTTGCTTGAGACCCTGTTAAATGACTGAGCTGGCTTGGTCAGATGGTGCCTCAACGTTGGAGCTCAAGTAAGGGGGATACAGTGAAGGACAACAGTGAGAGAGGATCACTCAAAAAGGAAAATGAAAGGTCAAAGAAAATAAGAGATTTGGGCCATTGGTGAATAAACTTTGTAAAAAGAGAAAAGATAATGGTAGAATGTAAATGAAAGATAAAGGAAAATAAAGAAGATTTGGGATCAAACCTTGTACTGAAGACCCCCATACTCGGGAGACCCTTCCTCAAGCCTCTGGAAATCGTGACCACCCAAAGATCACAAGAAACCATACCTGGATGCGATCAGCAGAGGCTTTATTAGGGAAGTAAGCTAGCGGTCAAAACAACAAGCTCTTTAGCTCCAAGAGCAGGGTTTTGGCCTAGAGTGGTGGGTTAAAGGGTCTTTTATAGCATGGGGTGGGGGAAGGAAGGCATTTTCGTGCACTTACACATGAATGGTTGCATTTTCACGTGGTTACACATGATTGGTTGTTTTACAAATTTTGAACATAGCACTGGGAAGACCAAGGGAGGGGTAACCAAGAACAGTGGAACATTTCAGAGAATCTAGCCCAAATGATCTAGAGTCATGTGAGATCACTCTGCACACTCATTCTTCTCAAAAATGTGGGTTTTATCATGCTATTGTGTCCTATCCTGCCATTTCAGATTACTATCTTTACTTTTTCCGGCTATAGGGCTATGGCCCCACCTAGGTGGTAGCATCTTTATCTGTAGTGAGGAATGCCTTCCTGCCTTGGGCGAGGCTTGGGGAATGTAATCCAGCAAGTGTCCTTCACCTGGAATGTGAAGGCCTGAAATCTTATTTTCAGTTCCGAGTTCTGTAAGGCGAAAAATCTACACATATTTCATAAAATGGCCTTTATAATTTTTCACTCTACAGTACGAATGGGGCAAGGTTGTGGTAGGATGTATTTTGTGTATGTGTTTAGAGTTATGTTAAAATACAAAGGAGTAAAGGTAATTCTCTCTCTTTTTTTTTTTTTTTTTTTTTTTTTTTTTTTGGTTTTTCGAGACAGGGTTTCTCTGTATAGCCTTTGGCTGTCCTGGAACTCACTCGGTAGACCAGGCTGGCCTCGAACTCAGAAATCCACCTGCCTCTGCCTCCCAAGTGCTGGGATTGGTAATTCTCATAGATACTTTTAGGCTTTGGATCCTGATTAGAGGTAGTTTACATGAGAGAGAGAGAGAATGGGTCTCAGGAAAGCAGTCCAGGATCCCCTCTGTCCAGGATGCTTTGGTGAATGAGAAGGAACATGAACTTAAGCTGTTCCCGAGCTCTCCTAGGGACAGGAGGAGGTCGGGAGAGACAGGAAGAGGTCAGGAGACATCCTGCCCCTCTCTGGCTTGACTGGAGGCAGTCAATTTCCGGTATCTAGTTCTCTTCCCTCTCTATTTTCTATCCTTGGCATGCCAATCTGTCCGTGTCCGTCAGTTTACGTCTGTGTTTTTGTTTTGTTGGGCGAGTGTTGCTCTGTGTTTCATGTTCAAGAGAAAAAAAATGGTTAAAACTTTTCCTGCTGGCTGTCCACCCCCTTGGTTTAATTTTAACTCATTAAAAAAAAAGAATAGTCTCAATTTACACAACAAAAACTGGTAAGTTGCCCTGCACCTGTAGCTAGGAGCCTAGCACAGCTGGAGAAGCCCTGCCTGGAGCTGATTATCTGTAGAAGCTGCTCTTAAAGGGGCCAGCAGCTTCTGACTTCTATAGTAAGGAAACTGATGGTTGTTTCTCCTAGAAAATCTCTGTGATTGTGATTGGGTTCAGCAGGTGACAAGGTGCTCCTTTCTTGAAATTGTAGCTAGAAAAAGTAAAAAAAAAAAAAAAAAATGCTAGTCTAAATAGATAACATATGTATGGCCACTCACTTCATGTTTGTTTCTGACTGGTCTTAAATATATAAATATGTTCTGCATGTCTTGGTTATAAATTATTGGCTTGTAAGTTAACTGGGTATGATTAAAAATCTGTAACATAAACTTAAAACTGGTAACTCAGAATTGGAGTCATTCTAGACAACGACACATGGCATGAACCAACCCAGGGAAACAGGTCTTTAAAGATATCTCTAAATTGGGATAATTTTTGTCCTAGAAACCAGACTTATAAGAGATAGGATTTAAAACAATGCTTCTTTAATGAGATATTAAAAGCTGCATCATCATGCATTCATATGTAAGAACTGGCAGCCAAACTTTGTAACATGAAAGAAATACACTTAGTATTGATTTTAGAGAAAATGGATTGTTTACACTGTTAAAAATTGGGTTTGCTTTCCAAAATTACAATATCTTCATAAAATAAAAAAGGGGGAATTATGGCCCCATACACCACAAATTTATTTAAATCTTTAAAAATTTGGATGCCAAGGAACTCTCTACTAAGTATCTATGGCACCCAACAATTTGACATATTTATGTCTAGGTGAAATGGAAGGGTTCACTTATTAGTATATGACATGATCCTGATCAGGTATTAACATGGGGAAGAGGGCATGTTTATGTTTTTTTCTGCAGGATGCTGAAGGAGCATGGTGGCTGCCAGAGTGACTGGTGAGACATGCTGATGCTGAGACAAAGAATGATGTTGAGTGTGAACTTGCTGAATGCCTGACAATGGAGACAGAAAAGCTGTACTGGGCCTATATTCCTGACCTACCACTGATACATCCAGCAGTGTGGTCCAGACCAGAGAGTCTTGTGCTTGCATCTCTCTGGACAGAAGAGCCAACTATAATAAGACCATGACTTTCAATGCATTTGGTGATGGGATTTCTGTTTGCTTTGTAAAGAATAGTGCAAATGATGGGTGTATTTCTGTGTTTCCTTAAAATTGGAATCTTTTATTAATTGGTAATGTTAAAATTACTTTTATTTCTTCTACAGTATTTAATGTAAGTTGTATTAATTGTACTCTTTCCAATTATGCTAATGTATTGAAATCCAGCATGTCTGTTACGTTGGTTGATCAACCAGCTTTTGTATTATTGCCTCTGGGTATTACAGGACCTTGGTATTCTGAAAAAGACTTGCAAATACTGGGAGAAGTGAGTCAAACTTTAAGCAAAAGCAAAAGGGTAGTGGGCTTGATTATTGCAGGTATAGCAGCTTTGACTACATTAATAGCTAGCACCACTGCTTCTGCAATAGCTTTGATGCAAGAAGTTAAGACAGCTACTTTCATTAATCACTTAGCAAAAAATTTTACTAATGCTCTGAGTATTCAAGAAGATTAAGATGGACATCTAGAACAACAAACTGATGCTGTTAATGATACTATTCAAACTATTGGAGAGGAGGTTCAGAGTTTAAGAGTAAGAAATCATCTTGAGTGTCATGCTACATACCAACGGAAAATTTAAAGACACTTGCAGGGTATTTGGCATAAACCTCTCTGGATAGTTTAACTTTGTGTTAAGAGATCATGAATTTAAGGAATACAAAGCTCAAAGTAAACTCAGCCCAGGAATGTGAGTCATTCCTTTTATCTTGGTCATTCTGATTCATGGCTTAAGGCCAGTATTTCCATCTCTTTTTTTTTGTTTGTTTGTTTTGTTTGTTTTGTTTTGTTTTTGTTTTTGTTTTTTGAGACAGGGTTTCTCTGTGTAGCCCTGGCTGTCCTGGAACTCACTCTGTAGACCAGGCTGGGCCTCAAACTCAGAAATCTGCCTGCCTCTGCCTCCCAAGTGCCAGTATCTCCATCTTATCAAGCTTAAAGAATGGCTTATATAGCTTGATCATGTTAGCCCTCCTTGTCCTGGGAATACTTTTATTTCTGCCCATCTGTGATAAAACTTGCCTTTAACAACATCAACATGTTGGCAGCCAAAATACATGGCTCAAAACTAAAGTTGGATCCCCAGACAGAGTTATTAATTTAACAGGCTGTCTGCCAAAGACAGGTAATTTTCTGTACAGTGCTTTACCAACCTAAGGCAGAATTACATTGTTTTTGAAAATGTAAATTCCTAGACAGGTAAGGAAAGCATTCTTGTCAGAATAACGTAAGACAGGTACAGTCTTGTTTATGAAATAAAAATGGGGGAGATGTTGAGAGCTTTTGGTGCCACTTCTGGGAATTTGGCATTTGTAACTGGGCTCAGACAAGGAATTAGGCTCAGTAAGAATATCAGAAACAGTGACCATAGGGCTTTGTTTATTACTTTGTTGAATTACTATCTTATGTGATCTCTTTGCTTACTACTTTACTTTATCTTGTGTGATCCTTTTGCTTACTACTTTGCTTAATTACTTTCTTGTGTGATCTTCTTGTTTACTATTTTGCTTGATACTTTGTCTTTGATCTAAGAACTGACCATGTTTTTTGGCTATACCTAGATGATATAAAAGCAGGCTAGAGAGAAATAAAGCTGCTTCAGCCTCAGTACAGGCTGGAGTCATGTTATAATTTTGTCCGTTTTTCCTTTTCAATCCTCACTCCCTCATTTGAGACCCTGTTGACTGACTGAGATGGCTTGGTCAAGATGCTTTATAACAAAGATATTGCGATGAATTTGCTTGCCTTTCACAAGAAATGTTAACTAAATCTTACAGTTATCCTTTCTGTTGTGGATTCTGAATTTACTTCAGATTTCTACTATATAGTAGTGTGTTTACAAGGAGGTATAGTATGAGCAAAGCCAACAAACAAAGAAAAGGTAGCAGACTATCCTGTCGTGGTAGCATCCTGAGCAGAGCACATTCCCCAATCCCTGAGATTTACCTGTTCATGCACAGTAGGTGTCACCCTTAATCCAGACTGCAACTTTTAAATAGAGCCCAATCTGTCTTTTGTGGTGGTGCAAACCTTGATCCCAGCATTCAGAAGGAAGAAAGAACAGGATCAAGAATGTATTTGTACACATGTATCTCTGAAAACACGTACATGTGCATGAGACCAGAAGAGAGTGTCAGATCTCCTGGAACAGTTTTTATAGACAATTGTGAGCAAGCTGAAGTGAGTGGGAGGAACTAAACACTGCCCCTGCAAGGGTGGCAAGAGTACTTAATATCTGAGCCATCTCCCAGCCCTGGGAATACAAATAATTGTGAATGAGTGTGGCTATGGACTGCAAATTATAAGGAGGATATGGGAGATGGAAAGGGTGTGTTGGATAATGGGGGCAGGGATAATAGAACATATGTGACATGAGGACAGAAAGGAGCAAACCAGGATAGTAAGGGACTGGGATAGGCAAGAAGATGAGGGGAAAGAGGGCAGAGTGAAGTATTGATAATGCTAATCTATATTTGAAAATGCCATAAGAAAATTTGCTTGCTATGTGAAACAAATAAAAACTTTAAAAATACACAAGGAAGCTTGGCACACATTTGATTCCAGACTTGGGAGGCAGACAGGTGAATCTATGAGTTTGAGGGCAGCCTGACCTACATAGTGAGTTCCAGGACAGCCAAGGCTACATAGTGAGACCCTATCTTTAAAAAGCCAACCAGCTGGGCAGTGGTGGCTCACACCTTTAATCCCAGCACTTGGGAGGGAGAGGCAGGTGGATTTCTGAGTTTGAGGCCAGCCTGGTCTACACAGTGAGTTCCAGGACAGCCAGGGCTACACAGAGAAACCCTGTGTCTCAAACAAACAAACAAAAAAATCAACCAACTAACCACGCTGGGCAGAGGCTGAGGAAATAGTCCTATGGATATGATCTCCAAGATTAACATAAAAATATACACATCCCTGTATGTTGTGTATGTTATGTGACAGTGTTCCTGGAAAGACATGAAGAAACGTCTACCTACCCCAGAATGGGAATTGGTGAAAGATCAAAGCAAGGATCACACTGAACTGTGAACTGACCTGGTCTTTCTTCAGTGACATGTCCAGAAAGGGGGATGGGGGGTGGGAGACTAAGAGACCAGAAGACAAGGGAACAGATAAGATTGGGATCAGAAAGTCTTGCACAAGCTATGTCGAATGCCAAGAAAGGCTACTCAGAAGTACAGCATCTTATGTACTATTTCCAGAGGAGAAATGGAGACTTCCAAGAAGTCAGCAGAAACTTATCAGACAACAGGATAAATTCAGCAGGAAGCTAATCAAGCAATGCTGCACAGAGGAAACAAATAGTATCTCAAGAACATTACAGGCTGGGCATGCAGAGGCCTTGGGACTGGTAACCATAGCCCTGTAAGGTGGGAATAGTTGGGTTCTCGGGATCAGAAGCCACAGCTCACACAGGGACCAGGCTCTAGGCCATTTCCAGCTCCGCCAAGCATACTCATGGTTTTAGAGAAGAAGTCGTGTTCCTTCTCCTTACATCAGGGCCATGAGAAAGCCCTGCATTAGCACAGCCCTCAACAGTGAACATTCGATTTATTGAATTATTTATAAGAATATAGTTGGGAAGTTACATACAGGACTGACTCAAAGGCAACTGCTTCCTGTAAAGCTCGTCCCATGATGGATCCATGGTGGAAGTCTGGAGCTCATCCCATAACTCACAGCTACAAGAGTTAGAGAATGTCTCCTTTAAGCAGATGGGTTGGTCGGAGCCTCTTCCAGGAAGCTCAGCTGGTCTGAGTGTGCATCTCAGTAGTCCTTCCTGTTATATAAACTTGGGCAATTTGGAACCTAATGTATCTGATCAGTTTCAGGGACTTCTTGAAACTTTCTGAGTTGCCTGCTTCCTGGGTTATAAGGAGCTTTGCTGCAGGACAGAATGTTTCCCCTCTCTTTTAGAACACCTTAAGTCTTAACCAGATTACCTCTTAAATGAAATGTTTTATCTCAGAGGAAGTGCTGTACAGCATTGTAATAGTGAAAGATATAGAAAACTTATGAAAAATAAAGAAAGTTTTTATGACCCCTAGACCCGAGCAAAAGAATGCAAGTTCACTATTTCAAGGAAGTGGAACTGAATGTGATACATTCCGGGAGGGGTACATTACCCCTGAGCCAGAGGACACTTGCTGGGTTAACAATCAGGATAGGAAGGGAGGGGCTGATTAACATTCCTCAGACCTCAGGGAAGAGAACCCACCTTCGAGTGGGGAAGACCCAAAGCAGGAAGACACATTCCTGACCACAAAGAAAGATGCAAGTCATCTGGGTGGTCCCAGGAACTGGCTGGCTGCAAGATAAATGGTTGGGCAAGGTTACATCCTTACAAAAGATAAGTGTATAAAGATGTTTTCTGCATGACCCTGACTAAATTTGGGTTGGGACTTTTTAAGACCTTCTACTGTTTTTATGTTATGTTGCCTTGGTTACCCCCTCCCCCTCCCCCCTTGGTTTGTGGTTCTTCTCTATATAAGCCCTCCACTCCCAGCTGACGGGGTCAACACTCCTCTGCCCCTGCATGGGTTATGAGTCTCGGCCTCAGTCGACTGACCCCAAAATATACCTCTTGCTGTTGCATCAAGAATGGTGTCTTGTGAGTTATTGGGTGGCTACGAATTCCTAAGGCTTGAGGGAGGTCCTCCCTTTATGGGGGGGGGGGGGTCTTACACCTGGAAGCCAGTCTTCTCCTAGTGGCCTTCAGAAGAAGATGTAAAACTCTCAGCTCCTCCATGCCTGCCTAGACACTGCCATGCTCTCATCTTGGTAATGGACTGAACTTCTGAATCTGTAAGCCAGCTCCAATTAACTGCTGTTCTTATAAGACTTGCCTTGGTCATGATGTCTGTTCACAGCAGTAAAACCCTAAGACAAAAGAAATAGTCACCTCTCTCTCTCTCTCTCTCTCTCTCTCTCTCTCTCTCTCTCCCTCCCTCTCTCCTTCCCTCCCTCCTTGCATATATATTATGGCTTCCGGTTTTGTGTTTTTAATGGGATTCTTGAGTCACCAAACAAGAGGGTCTCTGGTTCTATATCTGTTTCTTGTGACTTTTCTTAGGCTCTTTCTCCATGTTTGTGTGTTTTCTCCTATATTGAAGAGTTTGGTTTTTTGTCCTGGCTGTAAGGCTATAGGGCTGTAGGGCCTGGCCTATTATAGGTGGTGCCATCCCTGGGCTGATGGTCCTGGGATTTATTTAATTTATTTATTTATTTATTTTGGTTTTTTCGAAACAGGGTTTCTCTGTGTAGCCTTGGCTGACCTGGAACTCACTCTGTAGACCAGGCTGGCCTCGAACTCAGAAATCCACCTGCCTCTGCCTCCCAAGGGTCCTGGGATTTATAAGAAAGCAGATTGAGCAAGCCAGAAGGACCAAGCCAGTAAGCAGCATCGATCCATGGCCTCTGCATCAGCTCCTGCTGCAGATTCCAGCCTTGCTTGAGTTCCTTCCTGACTTCCTTTAATGATGACTATGATGTGGAAGTGTGAGACAAACGAGCCATTTTTGATCTGACTCTCTTTTGGATTGTTTCTTCACAGCAATAGAAACCCTAACTAGGATACTGTGGTGGTTTGAATATGCTTGGCCCATGCAAGTGCTACTATTAGGAGGTGTGGCCTTGTTGGGAGTAGGCGTGGCCTTGCTGAAGGAAGTGTATCACTGTGGGGATGGGCTTTGAGGTCCTATGCTCAAGCTCCATCTAGTGTAGAAGAGACCCTCCTCCTGGCTGCCTGTGGAAGACAATCTTCTCTTGGTTGCCTTCAGATCAAGATGTATAACTCTTGGCTCCTCCAGAACCATATCTGCCTGCTTAGATGCTGCTATGCTGACTGCCATGATGATAATGGGCTAAACCTCTGAAATTGTAAGCCAGACCCAACTGAATGTTTTTCTTTATAAGAGTTGCCTTGGTCATGGTGTCTCATCACAGCAATAGAATTCCTAACCGAGACACGGAGTCTGGCACTGGATAAGACCACTGAAATTTTTTCTCCCAGCAGCTTGCACGGCACCACCAGCATTTCCTGGTCAGACAGGGTTGGTTTCTCTGTGTCCTGCATCCGAAGCAAGTAGCATCTTTGGCAACAACGTCTTACTATCTGGATATGGTACACAATCAAGAGTAGTGGCAACAGCTTGTATTATTTGAGGATTCTTTGGGGTCTTCTTGGCTAATAACTCATAGGAAGGTGTTATCCCATGCCTGTCACTGAGATTTTTATTCAATAACCCATGTCCTTTGAAAGCAGCATAGCTCACTGATGTAGGATATCTCTATTTAACTCTTTCCTTGCAATACAACACCCAGCTTAAAGTTTAGTGATGTTCCGTAAGGCTTCTTCACACAGCCTTAGAATGTGAGGGCCAGAAGGCAGGGAGGGGGGCTGTAATACTGTCTCCCAAGTAAGATACAACCATTGCAACACAAACAGCAGCTGCCGATGTCTGCACAGGGTCTACACAAGGACGAGCCCATCAGCAGTCAAACATGAATGGAGGGGTGGGGGTCACTGCTCCACTATTTGACACAGATAGGGAGTCACTGCCTTCAGTCATGTGCTCCCTGATGATATCACCAGGCTCCAGTGGGTAGTTTAAATTCAATTGTCACACATATGGCCATGGTTAAAAGAAATGGGCCAAGGGTTTTGAAACCCAGAAGGGGGTTGTTAGTGATAGAGGGAGGAGATGAGAGAGGTTGGAGGTGGAGTCATCAGAATACATTGTACATGTATAAAATCTGTTAAATAACAAAATCAATAAGTAAAATACATGAGACAGAAAGTGATGGGTTACTTCTATATAAGATTGTTATGCGCCGGGCAGTGGTGGCACACACCTTTAATCCCAGCACTTGGGAGGCAGAGGCAGGCAGATTTCTGAGTTCGAGGCCAGCCTGGTCTACAGAGTGAGTTCCAGGTCAGCCAGAGCTATACAGAGAAACCCTGTCTCGAAAAAAAACAAAAAAATTAAAAATTAAAAATTAAAAAATAAGACTGATACACAACCCTTACAAAAGTCCAAGGTCCAAAAGAGGATTATTGTAGTTAATAAAGGATCAAGAGATTAATTTAAAAGATCAATGAAATATGTGCATGCTGCCCATCACTATTTCCCTTCTGAAGAAGAGAAGTTGCCTATGAATCCACCTAACATCAGGAATCGTGCTAACGCACTACAAAACTGCACAAATTTCAGTTCCTTTCAAATCACCATTTATCTTAATTTCCACTAGTTCATGCACTTTGCTAAGTGGATAAGATATACTAAAACCAGACCTGGGATTGATAATTCTTGGCATATTCATCTTTTGCCTATATTGGATAAAAGATATTTATAATTATCCATAATGATCCATTAGTAATATCTTATTTCCTGATTTATATTCTACTAATTATTTCAGCATTTCTAACTACATCAATTCAAATATAACTAAATTATCTCATCAATGGCATTACATACCTTAACTAACCTACAGACCCTCCTGTCTCTTGGAGGTCTATCTTCCGCACAAAAGCAATCACTCACAAAGTAACTAGAAATAACTGTAGCCTTTATTCATTTACAGCCATTTTGGCACAACTCATTTATGTCCAAATTGCTTTTAAAAGTTTTTGTCTAGGTTTTTAAAAAAGATTTATTCATTTTGCTTTTGTGTGAATTTTGCCTGCCTATATGCATGTGCATGCCTGGTGTCCTTGGAAGCCAGAAGAGGGCATCATATCCCCTGAGTTGGAGTTACCCTGAGTTGTTACCTGTTCATGTAGGTGCTAGCCATGAATCTGCGTCCTTCAGAAGAGCCGTAAGACCCCTTAACGTTAAGCCATCTCTCCCTATACAATTCACTTATTCTGTTTTTCCAACCTTATTTCCATGTCAGGCCAAGCTGTTCCCTGTAGGGACACTTACCTATGAGGAACAAGCCAAGTGTGTCAGGACTGAGGTGGTTACAGCACCCACGGCCTCTGCCCAGCTCGCTTTCTGCAGCCCGCCTCGTGCTTCTCCCTACCCTAAGAAGTCAGTCCTGTGGCCCCAGGTCACCATCCCTGAGAAGGACACCAACTTCTTCTGTGTGCCTACTTCCTGTAGCCAGAGCTGGAGCGAAAGAACACAGTCAGGCAGAGCAAAAGAGAAGGGCTGCCCTAGGTGGCAAGCAGCATGCTGGTATGGAGTCCGGATGCAGCTCTGCCTCAGCCCCAGACCTCTGGGTGGGATCCATGAAAGTAGCCTAGGACGTTCAGGGCCTGGGCTGCTAGGTGAAGCCAGAGGGAGCATGCGCCCTCCCAGCACTTAGTCCCTCTTCAGTGGTTAAAATGGCAGGCCTGTATACCAACTAGGCCAAGGAGGGTTTGGGCTGCCCCCTCAGGACCAAGATCTAGGGCTGACGACCCTCTTTCTGCTCCCTTTCCCACTCCCTCTCCTTTCTTGCACTCACACACCTTCTGTCTTTCTAGGGTTATACATAAATGCGCATTTTCTGTCTTTTACTCTTAGACTACCTTTACTGGCATCCACACTCAGCGGAGATCAGATTACGGTGGGTTTAGAACTGGGTTTAGAACAGGGACACCCGTTAGAAACCACTTAAGGCCAGCCGGGCAGTGGTGGCACACGCCTTTAATTCCAGCACTTGAGAGGTTAAGGCAGGTGGCTCTCTAAGTTCGAGGTCAGACTGATCTGTGGATCTAGTTCCAGGACAGCCAGGGCAAATAGAGAAACCCTGTCCCGACAAACTTGGATAAATAAATAAATAAATAAACAAACTAACTAACTAACGAACTCAAAACAACAACAACATAACAGTTAAGGTCTCACACTGAACAGTTACATAACTAACAGATTACTAAGTGAATCTGGGGTAGGGCCCTTGAATGTTGAAACCTTACCCCAACTTCTGCTGATTCAGAAAATCAAGGAGCCACACTTGAAAATATTTCTCCTCAAGGTTTTCTCCTATTAATGTGCATTTTCATAATGCCATTCTTGTTTTGTTGCATTTATTCTAATAACCAAGCAGTTATCAACATTTTCTCAAAAATTTATAGTCCACAGGCATGCATGAATATTTGGTTCATGAAGAACTTTCAGAGCACTATAAAATAAAATTATACTAGTCATTTCATTTATATTTCACAATAGTAATAGGGTGAATTAAGTAGTAAGTCTGATTCAACCACAGGAGGATACAAAAATACTCAACTACACCCACCGTGATTCATGTATACAAGATAATTTTATTTTGACTTAAATAATCAGTATATTATATTCTCTATAATACATAATATAAATATTTATATGTAATATAATATGTATTATAATATATGAGTAAATTATTTATAAATAATTTAATATAATATAAATATTTATATGTAATATAATATGTATTATAATATGTAAGTAAATTATTAAATTATTTAATTGATATTAACAATAAAAACCATATAAATGATATAATAAATAATATATAATATACAATATACTGGCCTATAAACCCCAACTTGGGAGCTATCTCTGAGAGTTCGCTTCTATGAGATTATTCAGAAACCTTTTGTGTGTCAGTCTCTCTATGTAGCTGGCTGGTCTAGGTCAGGACATGTAGACCAGGCTGACATCAAACCCATGGCGAACCATCTGCTTCTGCCTCTGAAGTGCCGGGATTAGAGATGTGAGCTACTGTGTCCCAGTTCTATATTTTAACCTTAATACAGAAAAAGTAACATTATAATTCATACCAACCAATATGATGCATAGCTGAGCTATCACCAATTACTTGGCATATTTATTTTTGTTTTATATTTGTCATTAGTTCCTATTTAAACTATTCTAGTTGTTTATCTAATTCAATGAACATATTAAGGAAATTTGGCTGAAATGCTTCTGTACAAATGACTTACTGAATGTATCATACATAACTATTTCCTGTGTTACAAAACATTTCTCTTTTTTTGTTGTTTTTGTTTTGTTTTTTTTGAGACAGGGTTTCTCTGTGTAGCCCTGGCTGTCCTGGAACTCACTCTGCAGACCAGGCTGGCCTCGAAGTCAGAAATCCGCCTGCCTCTGCCTACCGAGTGCTGAACTAAGGGCGTGCGCCACCACTGTCTGGCAACATTTCTCTCTTTAAAAACCTCATATCTATTGGAACTAATTAGAAGCAGGCAAAAGCTCTGAACATCCTTAGGACGCATTTACCTGTACGGAGGCTTCAGGTCTGGTTTTGACAGTCTGTTGTTTCTAGCAGAGCTTCACGGCAGCACATTGTTGTGCTGTGCTGGCCCACACTACTGAACTGAATGGAAGACTGAATGAACTCTGAGGCCTCAGCAGCTCCCAAGAGACGCTGCAGTGAGGACAATGGACTGGTGGTTGGGGAAGCTGCTGCCTCAGCCAGCGAAGTCCACCTACTCCACAGTCAGCCCAAACCACACAGTGCAGCCTCTCCCACCCCTCAAGAGTCCAAACCACACAGTACAGCCTCTCCCACTCTTGAAGAGGTATTTGGAATTAAAGGCTCGTATTATTGAATATCTTATTTTAAAAAGAAAGTAATAAGTAAACTTCAAAAAGTGAAACATCAGTGCAGGGATTCGGATGGCTGCTCACTGCGTGGAGAGCTTGCCTGCAACTGCCAGATACTGAGACTGAATTCCCAGAATTCAACAAAGCTCGGGTGGTGGTGAATGTCTGTAATGCCAGAAGAGAAGGCAGCAGGCAAAGGAACCTCCAAAAGTTCAAGGGCCAGCTTGCTGGGCCTATCAGCAATGAACAATAGCATCAAAGTGACTCTGCCTCAAACAAGATAGAAGGAAGGAACCAGCATCCCAGGTTGTCCTCTGAATTCTATGTGGGCACCTTGGTGAATGTACACAACACACACGCACACGCACACGCACACGCACACACACTCTAAATGGAATTTCATTTGACATTACAAACTGAAAGGAAGAGATAGAAAGCAGAGCCCAGGTAACTGGATGGAAATGCGTGTGCAGCTATGCATCATGCCAACGGGGAAGGGCTCCGGGGGAGTGATGGGCAGTTTCACCTAGAGACTTGGGGATTTGAGCTTGGTTTAATGCTCAGGCTGGGCTTGAACTATTCAGATGATCCTCCGGCCTCAGGCTTTTGAGTAATAGGCACTCCTATAGGATTCGATACTGGCTCTGCCCCCATATATATTTCTAAAATAAGGGAATTAAATAAAATAACAAAGTACCATCTCATCTAAACTACGATATATGGCAAGGGTCATCAATCCTGTCTTTATCAAGGTGGAGGAGATAAAGTCATAATTTTGATTTTGATTTTTAAACTCAGGATAATTTCATTAGAGTTAAAACAAACAAACAAACAAACAAAAACACCCCAAAACCAAACAATTAAAAACCACAAGGCATGCCATCTGCAAATCTTGGCAGTTGCCCAGAGGAGAAAAATGGAGAAGAGGAAATGAGAAAGACTTATCTTTCAGGGTTAGACATGGAGATTTGTGGCAAGCAAAGGGGATTTAGGGAGGGGGTCAGAATGCTTTACAGAATGAAAGAAAAGTCTAAAATATATTTCCACGTGACCAGCAGGCTCCTCCTTCCCCCAGGAGGTAATCACACCAAAGGATGCTTAAGGAAGAGCTGTATTTTAAATATTTCGACAGTCACCTGTTGGTTGCTTTCTACTTGGAAAGTTATCTAGTTATTAGTGCTGCCATCATGAAGCTACCTATACATTACTTAAATGTATTTACCTGTCCAGTGTGCTGCCCACCACACCAATGATGAAATAGGTGTTTGTGAAAACCATCCCACGGTGTGCATGTTTGTTTTATGTTCCTTTTAACCTAGACTATTGTCTGGTTGAGCCGACAATAGTATAGTATCCAGTATAGACTGGATGAGCTGGGTCAGTAATGGGTTAAGATGAGGTAAAAGGTTTTTTCTGTTATATTCAATCATTATTAGAATTACTTTGGTAACCCCAAACATGACACATTATGAATAAAACAAGTAATAGGCACGTAAAAAAAGAAAAAGAAAAAAACTAAAATTTAAACATTCTCTTATCATGCTTGGGTTCTATTTTTAATAAGATGAAGCTATAAAATGCCAACAGTGAAACGTAACCAATGGGAAAGGAGATCTGGGTCTAAAATAGATCTAATTGCCTCCGTAGTCAAAAATGTTCCCACATGTGCACTACTTTTCTAAGAGTGGGGAAACCATGCTTTTATGAAGGTATCTGTCTTAGTTGGTGTTCTACTGCTGTGAAGACACGCCATGACCAAGGCAACTATTATAGACGAAAGCATTTAATTGGGTCTTGTTTACAGTTTCAGAGGTTTAGTTGTATTATTATTATTATTATTATTATTATTATTATTATTATTATTATTATTATTACTTCTGCAGGAAGCATGGCTGTATGCAGGCAGCCACTAGAGCAGTAGTTGAGAGCTACATCCTCACATATAGGCAGAGAAGAGAAAGACACTAAGCCTGGCTTAGGCTTCTGAAACCTCAAAGCCCACCCCCAGTGACACACTTCCCTCACCAAATTTCCTAATCCTTTCAAATAGTGCCACTCTGCCAAAGAGCAGTTTAACATCACAGGGTAAACAGAGGCAGGCATCAAGAGTGATGTTGGTGATGGAGACCAAAAGCTGATGGCTTCTGGCAATTTGCAGGGGAGAGAAAGAAAGTTAATTACTTGGGTTCTTTTCTCTTCAACTCAGGCCTCTCACTGGAGGCTTGGAGTTCCTCAACTCTTCATTAGCCAGAGGAAAAAGAAAAGAATGGACAGAAGGAAGGAAGGAAGGCACATAGTCAGCATGCATACTGGATGAAGCTGAAGAAGGAAGGAAGGAAGGCACGTAGTCAGCATGCATACTGGATGAAGCTGAAGAAGGCTGAACTGCCACTTTCTTATTGTTCTTAGTTTTGGTTTTCTAAGCATTTTTACATTCCAGAAGTTCATAGTAAGTTTAAGGCAATAGTTCATGTCATAGATCAATAAGACTTAAAGAATTACAGCAGAATTGTTTACATATGTTTCCACTAAGACTGGTGCCCAACTAAACATTCATTATCTCTCACTAGCTCCGTAAGTTTCAAGCAATAATTTTTTTTGTCATAAGTTAGTATGGTTTTGTCAAGAGATAAATCATCTGCCTTCTCTCTTATTATTTTGAAGTCTTGTACAGATAGACTAGTCTATCACTTATTTTCTGTCCTTGCAGCTACAATAAATTGTCCATTCTCAGTTTATGACCTTTAGTTACCAGATAGTGGATTCATTCCTAACCCAGACTGAATATTTTCCATGATTGTAAATTTGTTCCAAGTCTGTTTCCTCTTCCTAGTGCCATTATCCCGTGACACATGAAGGTTTGCAGAACTCTATTTGCAGTGTCTATTATATAGAGTGCTTGGGATTACTGGAATCAATTTAGGAATTCTATAAGATCATTATCAGGAATTATGAAATTATCAATTCATATAAACAGCATTACTACATGAAAGTACATCTTCACATTGATTCTACACTGATGTCTAGTGCTCTTGACTCTCAAGAAAGAACCATGTGGACAAAACTGCCATGGTCTTCTGCTTGCTGGGGGTGGAACATGTCCTCCTTATTCAAATACATTTTCATAAGCTTTCGGTTTTCTAAGGTTTCCTTCACTGCTTAATCTAATTAATTAAAAGCTTGTCTTTAACTTCTTCTCACAGGTTGGGTGGGGTCTTGCCCTGAGGTTACCATGCCCTTTATTCCACTTAGCATCAGGTTTTTCTTTAAGCTTTTTATCTCCTTGAGAGCTATACTTACCTTCATTACACTGCCAGGTGCTCTTATTCTCCTCAAATTCCACATTTTGTATTTTCTTTCATCCGCTTGATCATTACAGATCTGCCTAAGAGCAGCCACTAATGCTATGCAACACAGTCATTACTGGGCTATCTTGAAATCTCCTCTGCCAACACAACTCTTTCATTTAGCCTCAGGCATATTTTTAGGACAATGGCAAAAAGTGGCCACATCTTTGCTAAAATACCATATGGTCAATAAACATTTAAATATTAGGCCACTTATCTCCCGAAACCTCCTGTGTTGGTCCCCCACATTCCCTATGGCCCTCAGCATCAGTGTCTTCATGCTCCTACTAAAATGGCCCATTAAGCCCCACTTAAAACATTCAGCTGCTGGGGATGGAGAGATGGCTCAGTGGTTAAGAGCACTGATTGTTCCTTTAGAGGTCCTGAGTTCAATTCCCAGCAACCACGTGGTGGCTCACGACCATCTGTAATGAGATTCAATGCCATCTTCTGGTGTGTCTGAAGACAGCGACAGTGTACTCACATAAATACAATAAATAAATCTTTTTAAAAAATTCATCTGATTTCCTAATCCAAAGTCCAAAAGTCTACATCCCAACACTAAGCAGCATGGTTGGATCCATCCTATCACCCACACACACACACCTGGCACTACCACAGTATCACAGTCAGCTTTGTCTTGCAGTGATAAAATATTATAAAATGGTTAAGATGTGTTAAACAGAACTTATTGGCACACAGTCTTAGAGGCTGTAAGTCCAAGCTGGAGGCTCTGGCATCTGGTTGGGCCTTCTCACTGTGGTATAACATGAAAGAAGGGAAATATGTGGAAAGATTCTTTCTTCCTCTTCCTACAAAGTCCCTAGTCCTACCTAGGGGCCCTCTTATTACCATATCTAACCCTAATGGCATTCCTAAAGCCCTATCTTTCAATACTATACTCCTAATAAGTCTAGGGATTAAATAGCCAGCATAACTTTGGGGACACTTACAACTCATACATAGCAAAAGGCAACCAACATTTTATGTATACTTACCCAGAAGTTCTTCAATTTTTCTGCTGGGGACAGCATACCACGACAGGGATTGCCAGCAGCAGGCAGGGATGGAGACATCTCAGAGGCCCACAATAGCTCCTTATAAAAATGGATGGCATCTGGGACCCTGAGAAACAGGAGACACATCCCTCCAGGGGACCCACCATCAGAAATAAGGGACTGCCTGCAGTAGGCCAGGATGGAGACATTTCAGTTGCCCTCCGCAGCTCTTTTAAAAAAAAAAAAAAAAAAAAAAAAAGGCGCACGCCTTTAATCCCAGCACTTGGGAGGCAGAGGCAGGCGGATTTCTGAGTTCAATGGCTGTATAGATTTCATTTGTGAGTGACTGCTTTCCAGTTGGCCTTGGTGTGCACAATCATTCTATTATATATTATTCTATTATATCTATCATATTATTATATTACATATGTTAGTAAAATTTAGTCAAACACTAGGATTCTTAGGAGAGTCATTATGTGCAATCGGCAGAGGCAGAAAGCCAGCTTAACTACTGAGTTAAGGGTTAACTTGCTTCTTCCTGGCCACTGCCTGGCAGCTTTGCCCATGTCACTTATCATTAGAGTTTCACAGTGTAGAGTGAAAGATTATAAAGGCCATTTTATGCAATATGTGTAGATTTTTCCGCCTTACAGAACTCGGAACTGAAAATAAGATTTCAGGCCTTCACATTCCAGGTGAAGGACACTTGCTGGATTACATTCCCCAAGCCTCGCCCAAGGCAGGAAGGCATTCCTGATTACAGATAAAGATGCTACCACCTAGGTGGGGCCATAGCCCTATAGCCGGAAAAAGTAAAGATAGTAATCTGAAATGGCCGGATAGGACACAATAGCATGGTGAAAACCACATTTTTGAGAAGAATGAGTGTGCAGAGTGATCTCACATGACTCTAGATCATTTGGGCTAGATTCTCTGAAATGTTCCACTGTTCTTGGTTACCCCTCCCTTGGTCTTCCCAGTGCTATGTTCAAAATTTGTAAAACAACCAATCATGTGTAAGCGTGCGAAAATGCCTTCCTCCCCCCACCCCATGCTATAAAAGACCCTTTAACCCACCACACGGGGCCAAAAACCCTGCTCTTGGAACTAAAGAGCTTGTCGTTTTTGACCGCCAGCTCCTCCCCTAATAAACCTCTGCTGATTGCATCCAGGTATGGTTTCTTGTGATCTTTGGGTAGTCACGATTCCTGGAGGCTTGAGGAAGAGTCTCCCGAGTATGGAACTCTTCAACAGGAAAATGCAAGTAGCTGACCTCAGAGCTCTGAACTATAAAAAGTCAAAAATTAAAGTTTAAATAATGATAAGTTTGTAATTATTATTATTTTGGCTATAGGCCTGAGGACAGGAAAGCTTGAAACCTTGGGGAACAATTGTAATTGTAATCTTGATTCTTTGTGGGATGTGGTTATTCTTTTGAATTTGATTTGGCGATGATTATACAATGTCTTTTTTTTTCTACCTGCTTTTGGAGTAACAATGAAAGACTGGGGTGAAAGGTATAGAAAACTTATGAAAAGTATAGAAAGTTTTTATGATCCCTACATCTGAACAACAACAACAAAAAAATGCAGGCTAGCCAGTTCAATAGTTCCACCAAGAAAGCAGAACTAAATGTGAGATTTTTAGGTCTTCACTGCCCTGGGATACATTCTACATTCCGGGAGGGGTACATTATTCAAGTCAGAGGACACTTGCTGGATTAACATTTAGGAGAGGAATGGAGAGGCTGATTAACATTCCTCAGACCTCAGGGAAGAGAACCCACCTGCGGGTGGGGAAGTCCCAAAGCACAGAGACACAAGGTGAATGGTATAAAGAAAGATGCAAGTCATCTGGGTGGTTCCAGGAACTAGCTCACCACAAGATGAATGGTTGAATGAGATTGCATTCTTGATGTTCCCTTGGTTACCCCCTCACCTCCCTGGTTTGTGGTTTTACCCTTTAAAAGTCCCCCTCCTCTGGGCCATTGGGTCAATTCCTCTGCTCCTGAATGAGTTATAAATTGACCATCAGCCAGTTGATCCCAAAATATACCTCTTGCTGATTGCATCTAGATTGGTGTCTTGTAAATTATTGGGTGGCTGTGACTTGAGTGAGGGTCTCTCCTCTCGGGAGTCTTTCAGGGGCAAGAAAAAGGTGAGTGAGTGAGTGGAGAGGAAGTGAGGTGTCCATGAGATGTACATGAGGTGAGTGTAGAGTGTGTGGTGTGGAGAGTAAGTGAGTGAGTGAGAGAGAATGTGAGGAGAGAGCATGGTGTGTGTCAGAAAGTGTAGAGTGAGAGAGAGTGTGTGAAGTGTGTGTGTGTGTGGAAGAAAAAAAGAACACAGAGAGTGAATGTGTGAGTGTAAGAGAGGGAGCAAATGAGAGAGCACAGCCCCCAGCCTGAAGAGAGATCGAGAGTACATCTGGCTTCATGCTATGAGACAGAGCAACTTTAAGCCTTAAAAAACTGCCTGTCAGTGTATACCCCAAAAGTTTTCTGTGTGAGTTTATTATGAGCCTTCCAGATATCCCTGATTCCAGTTGAGAACTCTGACCCTGTGTCAAGGCTGGGCCCCGACATTTTCCTAAAAGAAATATAACTGTGTAGATAACTTTTTAAACCATAAAATTCTGACTTTAAGCTACAGTGCAGGATACCAACCCAGGTCAAAAGAATAAGTTAAAGTACCACCTGTCCTTGGAACCCTCCCACATCCTTGGTTAGGATCCCACTGACATCCCTTTCTTCTCTCCCTCAAGACTCAGTTATTGTTTTTAACAAAATTTCAAATGTTCAATTTTGTCAATAAAGACCTAGAAGCTAGATGTTGGGGTGAAAGCCTACTAGTTTAGAGAGGCAGAGAAAGTACCCAGCTGTCCTTCCTCCATAGATGACATCCCAAGAGAAAAAAAAAAGTCTCCTCTTCACCATCTCAAAAACCCTCACACTGAATGTCCCCTCCACTCTACTTCCTGTGGGTCTCTCTATCCATCCTTCTGACTTCCTCTTACTCTCTCTGTTTCTTCCTATGTTCACTCCCTGTCAGCTGGTTGCTGGCTCCATCCTCTTGGACTAGTGGTTGACTTTATTTAATCCTGTGTACAATATACAGAAAGCTTCGTGGACTTAAAGGTGTGAGCTAGGGCTGAGCCACACCACAGCTAGAAACAAGATTTTTCTAGTAAACAATACAATCAAATATCCTGCAACACCCAGCTACACCACTCCTGGGCATATACTCAAAGGACACTCCATTCTACCATAAGGACGCTTGCTCCACTATGTTCATAGCAGCACCTTTATTCATAGTAGCCAGAAACTAGAAACAACTTGGATGTCCCTCAACCAAAGAATGGACACAGAAAATGTGGCACATTTACACAATGGAATATTACTCAGCTATTCAAAAAATGACATCATGAAATTGGCAGACAAACAAAACTAAAACAAACAAACAAACAAACAAAAAATCATCCCGAGTGAGGTAACCCAGACCCAGAAAGACAAGCATGGGATGTATTCACTTATAAGTAGATAATCATGCTACACGATCCACAGATCTAGAGAGGCTAAGGAACAAGGAGGGCTCAGGGAGGGATCTCCTGGTAATGCAGGGCGTGGAACCTGAATCAGCCGTCTTCTGTCACCAGGCAAGCATTCTAGTGGAGGAATTGGGACACCAACCCAGCCACAAAACTGTCAATCTACAATTTGTCCTGCCTGCAAGATGTGCTGGGGTAATAGTGGTGCAGAGCTTGTGAGTGTGGCCAACCAATGACTGGTCCAACTTGAGACCCAAGCCAGGAGAGGGAGCCTACACTTGACACATCCTGGAAGGCCAGAAACCAGAGGCAGGATAGCCCAGAGATGAAACCAAACATGGCTGGCGGGGAAAATGGCTAATGACCTAAGAGAGGATTGTTGGTGACAGAGGAGTCAAGGACATCACAAGAACACAGCTCACAGTATCAACTAACCAGGGCTCATGGGCTCACAGAGATTGAACCACCAATCAGGGAGCCTGTGTGGGGTCTGACGTGTATGTGTGTGTGTGTGTGTGTGTGTGTGTGTGTGTGTGTGTGTGTGTGTGTGTTGTGGTTGTGTAGCTTGGTCTTCTTGTGGGGCTCCTAACAGTGGGATTGGGAGCTGTTTCTGACTCTTCCTGCTGCACTTGGGACCCTTTCTCCTCTGCATTGCCTTATTATGCAGAAATGGTTCTACAAGAGCTTGTTGGAAATGGACCCATCACTGAAAAATAAAGGCTGCTGTAGATGATCTACTTATATGGAATAAAATGCATCCTCTTTTGTCCCTTGTTTCTCGAAGCATGCTTTCTCATGTCTCAACAAGGTTGATAAAACATCCTTTGTCCTCCACAGGCATTTTGCAGGTCTCCAATGCAGACAAGTCTTTTAAGGTGCTATGGAGAACAGATTCTGTACTGCTGAAACGTTTTATCTAACCTTCTTTGCTGTATTATTAGTCTGGCTATTATTTGGTAATAAAATTGGGGTCACTGCTTTGATGCTCTGCCTGTCCCAATCTGAGGGGAAATTAACCTGTCCTGCCTGGCCTCCCTCCCTGTCTTTGTCCTTCCCAGTCCACTTCCCTTTCCTTTCTTCCAATTTATATTGTTTATTTTTTTATTTTTTTCCTGGGCTGACAGGGGGAGGTGACTAGGGAGAGATGGTTCTGGTTTGTTTGTTCTTCGGAGGTAGGGTCTCACTACATAGCAGAGTCTGTTATTAACTGCAACTCTCCTGCCACAGGCTCCTTATTCCAGGGACCACAGAATGCCACCAAGGCCTTCATCCGTTTGCCTTTTAAGGCACCCGAGACCCAAGTGTGAGCCACCCCTCTATGAGCCACAATCCCCTGCACCATCCCTTTCTACCCAGCTGGCATGAGCTCTGTCAGACCTGCATCCTCTACCAAGCCAATAAAGCACCTACTCAAAGCACCTTCTTCCTCTTGGTCCAAGTAGCACCCTTGTGCCTGAACTTAGCCCATGGTCCACCCTGGGCAGAGGAGTCTGTGTGGCAGATGAACAGGGGCTCCAGGCCACAGGATAGCACAGGCTTCAATGTCTCTGAGTACATCAGGTTCATAGTTCAACCTGTCCAGCCAAGCTCTTAGCACGGCTGGGCAGAGATCCAAGAGCTCACAAATCTGCCTATTCCAGCCTTGGCTGTTGTTTGGCCCATGGCAACTTGAATCTAAGGATAAAAAGTAGAAAGGTTGTTGTCCCGGTCCCCTGGCTGGAGTCAGTGAGGAGGGGGCCCAGGAATGGAGGAGTGGGTCTGAAACTTTCCACAAGATCCCTAGGACTTGCCAGAGTTCCCCAGGCCATATGACAACTGGGCCTCTGCATAGGGAAGACATGTCAGAGTGAGAAAGACTGTCTCATAGATAGATGTCTCTGTGTCCTCTAACTGGTGTTTTCTACAGCCTGTGAAAACAGTCCCTGAGGTCTTCAATCCTTAGTTTGTAGTCCCCAGGACCTGCCTTCAGGCTTTCCTAGCCTAGGAAAAGGAAACCTTTGGCCTCGAGAAGCAGGGCGTGACCAGTCAGGGAGGGCTGCACCAAATGGGCATTAGTATCCTAAAGATGGACTCAGAGGAAGCCTTTCGTCTGTTCCTCTTTCAATGTGGCCACGCTGAATAATTCTCTTTTCTCTGCTTTTCATTATTATCCATATCTTTAGTTGGTGTATCCGGCCACCAACAGCCAAGCCTGTCTTGTTAGGGCTTCCAAAGCCCAGTCAATTACTCTAAATATTCTGGTAATATCAGATGCCTTTTAGAGGTCTGGAACAAGGTGCCATAAAAGCTGACAGACAGTAAGATGCCTAAAGGAGACAGACCCAAAATGAAGGCAGAGATGCCAGGCTGGCATTCCCACCCCACCCCCCTTAGTTACTTTGTGTGCCCAGTGAGCCAGTGTAAGAGGAGTTTCTCAATGCCTGCTCTATGGTCATAGACAAGAAAGTTTCACTTGTATCAGACAGGGTCTCGTGCAGTCCAGACTGACCTTGAACTCTCAGACACTCTGCCCATCTTCCTCCTCCTTCCCACAGCCAAGAGCTGGGATTACAGGTGGGCACTACCAAACGCTTTCCTAAACCAGGCTAAATATTCTCATCTGAGCAAATAGAGTAGCAGTGCTGGGGGTTAGTGGGGGCAGTCACTCCCCTGCACCTCAGGATGAAGCAAGGGTGGTAACGTAAGGCCCCCACGAATGGAGGACCTCACCCAAGTCTCGGGAATTCACGGCCACCCACTAACTGTAAGACACCAAACTTGATGTAATCAGCAAGAGGTATATTTTAATCAGTATACTGAGGTCAAGACCTGTAGCCCATGCAGAGGCAATGGGGTCTGACCCCGGGGCTTTGGAGACAGAATTTAAAGCCCAAAACCACAACTCAGGGGGGGACCACAACCCAAGGGGAGTAAGGGAGGGCTATTGGAGAGCACCTGTGGAAAATCCCAGCCCATTATTCAGTTTGTGACAGGGTACAAGGAACAGGCTATTCTCTAAGAGCCTATACGCAATCAGTCATCTATCTTGTGGTCAGCCAAGTTCCTGGTATCCAGGAGTGCACAGGCACGCTAACTTGAACTCTCAGCTCAAACCCTATTCAATCTATCTTATGGTCAGTTTTTAGTTCCTGGTACCCATAGAGCTTGGTCACGCTGTCCTGAACTCCCAGCTCTGAACTCTTATTTTATTTATTTTGTCTTGTGGATAGCTAGTTTCCTAGAACCCAGAGTGCAGAACAAGCTGATCTGCACTCTTGACTCCATCTGTGGAAGGTTTAAAATGTTTTAACCCTTTCAGTAACAGAACCATAGCTATAGCTGTACTATCTTACCTGCCTGGACCTGGCACTGATGGGGCTAGAGGAGCCTGCTCCTCATCCTGATCAGCCTCTTTCTACCCATGCTTCATCCTCAGGCTCCCGGGCTCCCTTAGAGAGGTGCTATGTGGAAACAAGGGCTGGCCAGGGAGCTGCCAAAAGCCCAGGACCCAGGAGTTCAGGTCATTCCCTCCTCTCACTGTGAGCAGCACTCTCACGCCCAAGTAATTCCAGCCTAATGTTGAGTGTTTAAGATGCCCAGCATCTTAAACAGAGGCTTGGATGGAGGGGAATCTTTATCCAGAGACGCAGAAAATCCATCAAAAGGCCCTGCTGCCCCCAGTAGGGTGTAAAAGTAAGAATCTACTGGTCAAATGATAATTTTTTTTTTTTTTTTTTTTTTTTTTTTTTTGGTTTTTTGAGACAGGGTTTCTTTGTGTAGCCCTGGCTGTCCTGGAACTCACTCTGTAGACCAGGCTGGCCTCGAACTCAGAAATCCGCCTGCTTCTGCCTCCCAAGTGCTGGGATTAAAGGTGTACACCACCACTGCCTGGCCAAATCTTGAGGATGTTCCAGAGGTTTCAGGCCATGAGGATACCCTTATGGGTTGGCTTTGAACCCACCCCCAAATCTGTATCACCTGCGAAGGATTGAGGTGTGTGAAAGGCCAGCCCTGCTGTTCCGAAGCTACAGGATCTCCATGACACAGGGCAACAACAGGAAAACTGGGAGGATTTCCCATGAGGACCCAATATTGATGGTGTGGCAGAAGCCAGAGATCTTGAACCAGACCAATGACTCATCGCAATGAACATTTGCAAGTGAAGATGTGTGGACAGAGGGATTTACTGTGGGACACACTGTGACATAGTACAGCTTCCATGATGAACGTTTTCTATGCTTTGTTGTTGTTGTTGATAGTCTATGTGTGCAAGCACGTGTGTGTGTGTGTGTGTGTGTGTGTGTGTGAGAGAGAGAGAGAGAGAGAGAGAGAGAGAGAGAGAGAGAGAGAGAGAGAGAGCGCATGCACACACTTGTGCTTGTGTTTTATTTGGGGGAGAAGGGTGAAGGGTGGATATGAGGGGACTGGGGTGCATGCTATGAAACTCATAAAGAATCAATAAAGAGTTTTTAAAAACAGTCATACTTGAAGAAGATATGAGGGAGGGTACTAGTAACATTCTGGGTTTGTTTTAATCTGGGTACCGGTTATGATTACCTGGGGGAGTACAATTTATGAAGATTCTTTTGGCTTCACCCTTATGTATAGTTTCCTGCAGGTACATCATATTTTAATAGGGTCTTATTTATTTTCATTATTATATTTTTGTTTTAGTGTATAGGTGGGGGTTTTGGCGTGCGTGCGTGCGTGCATGTGTGTGTCCCTGTTTTACAAGCGTGGTCATTACTTGTGCCACAGAACGTATGTGGAGGGAAGTCAAGAACAATTTTTGTGAGTTGGCTCTTTCCTTCCACCTTTATACAGGGTTCTGGGGTTCAAATTTGGGTGCTACTCTAAGCCACCTGGGCAGCTTAAGGTTTGGGGTCTCACTCTAACCCAAGGCTGTCTTAAACTTCCGATCCTCTTGCCTCACAGCCTCTCAAGTATTGGGGTTTCAGATGTGTGCCCTCACGCACTGGGCAGTCAGTAAGATTTTCATTAAAAAGTATTTTGTCATAGTCCATAGTTTTGTTTATAATAGTATTGCTTAAGAAGGAAAACATGGAACCGACCTCAAAACTCGTGGTTCATGGGATCCTGCCCCCAAGTAATTAATGGAGTTATTTCCACCCCCTTGTCTTCTGTTTTAAAAATCCTGGTGAAACGCTACAGGCCGGTTATTCCAGGAAAGGGGTCTGGATGGAAAGGAGTACGCACTCTCAATTGGTTACCGCAACGGCCCGCCCTCCCTGCACCAGTAGGTGTCATGTGACCACGGAGTCAGCTGACCTGGATCAAGCCGGAAGAAGTCCTGGATTGGGTCCCCAGACATCATGGTGAGGGATTGGGGAAGATGGGAAACAGGGTTAGCGGGCGAGAAAGGGGTTCGGTGGCTCTGGGAGTGTAAGGACACAATCTTCACTGGCGCCTGCCTGGGTGCGGCGGGACGGCAGAGTCGGCAGGTGCAGCCGCGCTTCCCCGTCCATCCCTGGGCCGGAGGGTCCCACCTCCCGGGGTCGCCCACTTCTCTGGCTGTCGGGTGACAAGACGAGAACATGCTAAGGACTGGTTAGGAAGCCTCCCCTTCACTTTCCAGAGCCAGGGAGTGGTTTTTGGATTGGGTTGAGCTGATTCATACGTCCATTCATTCAGGAGATAGCGCGTTGAGTGTTCAGCCCCTACAGGCATCGGGATTTCAGCTGCAAAAGGGCGGGGCAAATCAGAAGCAAGAATTGGCAAGTGTATGTCTTTCTCCAACTGAGGAGGCTTTCCTGAACCCTGAGCGCAGTGTTAGGACTCTTGAAGATGCAGCCCCGTGAAGGTTTGTGTTACCCGGATGAGAAGCAGAGGCAGCGGAAGAGTGTCCTCAGACAAGAAACAGTCGTGCAGCGTCTGAAAGAGCCTGACTCCCTGAGAGTGTACATCCTGTCTCGCTAGAGCTTGGTTAAGTTCAGGCGAGACAAGCAAAGATTAAGTCTTGCTGGGAGTTGGATCACCATTATCAAAATAACGAGCATTCCCTCTGGCTGTCCAAAGTGCTTTGTTAACTAGATTGTGGGAAGTAGAATCTGGTGCTGTAGCTCAGTGGTCGATGTGCCCGAGGCTGACTTTGAGCCCCGGCACTGCCAACAACAAGCCCAGAAAAACCTAGGATCAGGAAGGGCCCAGCAAAGGTGAAGGCAGGAGTGGGGCTGGGGTAACAAGTAGCATCAGGCAAGTTGTAGCTTGCGGACACTTAGGGAGAATTGCCACCGATTGATATCTGTTGAGCAGAGAGAGTAAAAGTCAGAACGAGGTCAGTTGGCAGTGTGGGCAGAGAGTACTCACGACAGTCTGGACATAGCGGAGAACAGGCTACCAGAGAGTACTCGTTAATGGCCACACCTGAGCCCTACCGGCAGCCTGACTTCATACCTTACTCTCTTGCAGAGGTTCCGGTTCTGTGGCGATCTGGACTGTCCCGACTGGGTCCTGGCCGAGATCAGCACACTGGCCAAAATTGTTAAGTGCACTGGTTTACTTAGGATTGGGAGAAGGGAGGCCTGAGGGTGGAAGGAGGAAGTTGGGACTGGGAGCTGGCGATGGGTTCACATGGTGAAGGAGTCTCCCTGAGGATGGGGCCCGCCATGCTCTGTGGCTGGCCCTCCTCCTGCCAATCCCCCAGCAATGAGGGGTAAGGTAGGTCAGTCTGGCTGAAACAGGGACATCCTTTTTCAGTCCTCTGTGAAGCTGCGGCTGCTGTGTAGCCAGGTGCTAAAGGAGCTTCTGGGGCAGGGGATTGATGTGAGTACAGGACTCAACACTCCACTGTCCGATAACCTTATGAGACTGTTCTTCGGCCTCCCAGCCCCGTGGATATCCCCTTTCTTCTCTCTAGCCCCAACCCATTCTTACCACAGGATCTGGGCCAGGGGCAAGGGGCTGGTGACAGGGCTCTGGTACCCTCTTAGGACCTCCTCTCCCCATAGTATGAGAAGATCCTGAAGCTTACTGCTGATGCCAAGTTTGGTGAGTACCCTGAACTGGGAACCACAGCCTTCCTTGATCCTCCTGCTTCAGTGACCAACAGGACGGCAAGAACCATATTGACAGCCCAGTCCCCACCCTCTGCCACCATCTGCTAGTCCAATTGCAATGCATGGGGTTCAGGAGATTTGGGACCCAAAGCTAGAGATGAGGGCAGGGAGGTGATTGGGACCACAGTGGCATCCCCTGCATCACTTGTGGGTCTCTAGAGTCTGGAGACGTGAAGGCCACGGTCGCAGTGCTGAGTTTCATCCTGTCCAGTGCAGCCAAGCATAGCGTGGACAGCGATTCCTTGTCCAGTGAGCTGCAGCAGCTGGGGCTGCCCAAAGGTACAGTGGAAACAGGCAGGAGGGAAACCTCTGGGTAGGGCTTCCCGGAAAATACACTGAGACCTGCCTAGCCCTGAGATGGTCTCAGTCCTCTGTGGGCCCTGCAGCCTGAGACCCACCCTTTAAGCCCAATGCCAGTCTCTACCCGCCACCTCAGCAGAACCCCCCTCAGAGCTCTGTCTGCCTGCAGAGCATGCCACCAGCCTGTGCCGCTGTTATGAAGAGAAGCAGAGCCCCCTACAGGAGCACCTTCGGGCCTGCAGCCTACGTGGTGAGTGAAAACAGCCTGGCGGCCCTGGGCTGTGTGCTCTAGAAGGAAGAAGGTCCATGCACAAGCCAAACACCATTGCTCTCGGGAAAAAGAGCACTACAGAACAGTTGAGTTGAGATCTGGCCGAGGATCTCATGACTTTGGCCTGAGCTTCTCTGAGGTTCATGGTAGATATTCTGCCCTACAGCAGGCCTGGCTTGGAAGGCAAGAGCTACATAGGTCACCCAACTGAGCTGAGCCTCATTGTGGACTGAAGTAGAGAACTTCGTGGCTTGCCCCGGAGCTAACTGCCTAACTTTTTGCCTGCAGTGAACAGGCTGGCCAGCGTGGGCTGGCGGGTAGACTACACCCTGAGCTCCAGCCTGCTTCATTCTGTGGAGGAACCCATGGTACACCTGCAGCTACAGGTTGTGCCGGCCCCAGGTGCTCTGGCCCAACCTGTTTCCATGTCCCTCTCAGCAGACAAGTTCCAGCTGCTCCTGGCAGGTAAGGTTAGAGCTGCAGAGGTTGGGGCCCCTCCTGGGTCTGGCTGACCTGGAACTGGCTATAAAAGCCAGGCTAGCCTCAGACTTGCCTCTGCTCCCTAATGGCTGCTCGTGCACCCTCCTGTCCCCTGCAGAACTGAAGCAAGCACAGACCCTGATGACTGCTTTGGGATGAGAAGGGTGTTCCCTGCGTCTGTGCAGCTGCCCTTCGTGCACTGAGTGGCTCCCCTCCACACTCCTCCTGCAAGGGTGGCCCTGACCTCTTGAGTCCTGGGTAGGAATGGCGACTGGGGATCTTCTTCAGAAGTGCCTTGTCAACCATTTTTATGGGCAAGAAGAATAAACAAGCATACAGCAGTGTGTGTGGGTCTTGCTTGCTTTTGTTGATATTGTTGTTTGAGACAGGAGTCCGGATGCCAAATTGGACTCCAACTTGGTATCTAGTTGAAATTTAATCCCCCTGCCTTTACGTCTTGAGTTCTGAGATTGCAGTCATGCACCACTGACTTGGTTAGGGTTTCCATTGCCGTGAACAGACACCATGACCAAGGCAGCTCTTATAAAGGAGAACATTTAATTGGGGCTGGCTTACAGGTTCAGAGGGTTAGTTCATTATCATCATGGCGGGAAGCATTGGTAGTGTGTAGGCAGACATGGCGCTGGAGAAGCCAAGAGTTCTACCTGTTGATGCATAAGCAACAGAAAGAGGCCATGTGAACATATCAGATCTTAAAGCCCGCCCTGCAGTGACACACTTCCTCCAACAAGGTCACACATCCTAATAGTGCCACTCTATAGGGGCCAAGCATTCAAACAAATCATCACAAACACCATGCCTCATTTATATGGTGCTATTTATATTTATATGGGACAAGCCCAGGACTCCATGCATGTCAGGCAAACTCTTCACCAACTGAGCTACAACCCCAGCCCAGGGAAGAGAGAGCAGGTGACCTTCTGACCAGCCTGCCCATCACTCACTTGCTCAACACTAAGACTGAGGACCAGAAGGAACAGTGTGTCTACAGATCGGCGAGCTGGGTTGCTAGCTCTGTCTTGTTCAGTCTTTGTCTATTATAGGCTTGCAGCAAACAAGTGACACTGATGCCAGTGCCTAAGGCGGAGAAAAGAAAGCTTTTCCTTGCTATCGTTGCTAGGAGGAGAAGAGTCCAGGCCTGAACTCACTCATTAGCAACAGGCTAGGTTAGGTGCTGCAGACTGAATATTCACATTCCCCAGCTGGCTTAGGGTTTTATTGCTGTGAAGAGACACCATGAACAAGGCAACACTTATAAGGACATTTAACTGGGGATGGCTTACAGGTTCAGAGGTTCAGTCCATTATCATCAAGGTGGGAACATGGCAGCATCCAGGCAGGCATGGTGCAGGAGGAGCTGAGAGTTCTACATCTTCATCTGAAGGCTGCTAGCAGAATACTCACTTCCAGGCAGCTAGGATGAGGGTATTAAAGCCCACAACCACAATGACGCACCTGCACCAACAAGGCCACACCTACTCTAACAGGGCCACACCTAATAGTGCCACTCCCTGGGCTGAGCATATACAAACCATCACACCAACACATTCTGAAGCTGTCCCTCTGTACATCCATCTAGGAGGACCGTGTACAGAGAATAGGTGGCTGCTTACAAGCCTCCCAGGGAACAGAACCTGCCTGCACCTGCATGTTTGAACTCCAGAATTGAGAAATTCGGCTATTGAGTCTGCTGTTTTGTTGTAGTCGCCTAAACTAAGACCCATAGTCTCCCAAGATGGGAGCAGACAAGCCAGTTGCTCCTTGCAAAAAAGGCTCAGTGTAGAGTCAGGGCAGGGAGAGCCTGGAACATCTCACAGTGTAGTCAGGGCAGGGAGAACCTGGAACATCTCACAGTGTGAGGGAGCTGTCAAAAGAAGCCAACCAATCTCACTACCCAAAGGGAGAGAATTTGATCATCAAAATAAGCCAAGGACTGAGGCAGGAGGTTGTGCCCCACCTGTAACCCTAATAATATTCAGGAGCCTGACTCAGTTTATTACCAGCCAAGCTATAAAGTGAGATATTGTCTTAAAAAAAAAAAAAAAAAAAAAAAGTTAAAGAGATGCCATGAAAAATTCCCAGACATGTCCATACAGCTTCACCCCCAGGCAGCACCACTCCTGTGTCATCACAGGGTTCTGGGTGTCACTGCTTTTGCTCCTCAGACAGTACATTGTAATTTTGTTATTCATCTGTCCCTTTGACCAGCCTAAATTGTTTGGGCTGGCTTTGTTTTCATTTAAGTCAGGGTCTGTGCAGCCCAGGCTGGCCAGGAACTCATTATATAGCCCAGGCTGGCTTCATTTAATCCTTTGGCTCAGGGTCCAGATTGGGATTAAAGGCATAAACCACCATCCCTAGTGCCACCCTGAGTTTCATGAGGATAGGAATTATGTTTCTATGTCTCTAAAGCCCTGGTTCTCTTCCAATAGCTGCATGTGGGGGGTAAGTACTACACTGGTGTTTGCTTTGTTCCTTATTGAACTAGGGCTTACTGTGTGAACTCCAGCTCACCTGGAACTGCCCATAAAGGCCACACTGGCCTCAGCACTCCCAGCAGCGGGATGCAGCAGCAAGCCCACTTCACTTTAATACTCCAAAGTGCAGTCGGGAGTTTCAGGACTTCAAGGTCACCCATGGCAACATTCCGGCCTGACTGTGTTACATAAGACACCATCTTCAATTAATGAATTAATTAAAAACATGGGCCTAAGAGAACGCTGAGCCAGTTAAAGCACTGGCTGCTCTATGAGAGGCCCCAGGCTAGATTCCCAGCTCCCCCATGGCAGCTCCCAGCTGTCTGTCACTCCAGTTCCTGGGGATCCCATGTCTCCTGGCCTAGGAGGCCAGAAATGTATACACATGGTGCACAAACATACATGCAAGTGCAACACTCATACACATAAAAGAATTGTTGGGAAGAAAAACTGTTTAAAAATACATGAGTCCATAATGACAAGGAAGAAGAAACGCCCCCTTATAGCACACCAATATGGTTTGTCACTGTTGGGACACAATTGCTGCACCAAAATCTGAAGTCTAAAAACTGGTTAAAAGCACCAGATGTGGTGGCCTGTGCCTTTAAAACCAGCACCTGATTGTTAACACACTTTTTTTTTTTTTTTAAAGTAGAGATGGTATCTCTGCAGAAGGATTTTCTAACCACAAAGTAACATAACATATAGCATTTCTATCAAAGATGCTACAATCCAAGAAAGCAAACATGGGGACTAGAAAAGATGGTTCAGCAGTTAAGGCCACTGACTGCTCTTCCAGAGGTCCTGAGTTCAATTCCCAGCAACCACATGGTGGCTCACAACCATCTGTAGTGGGATCTGATGCCTCTCTTCTAGTGTGTCTGAAGACAGCTACATTGTACTCATATACATAAAATAAAGAAATAAATCTTAAAGAAAAAAAGAAAGAAAAAGAAGCCGGGCGTGGTGGCGCACGCCTTTAATCCCAGCACTTGGGAGGCAGAGGCAGGTGAATTTCTGAGTTCGAGGCCAGCCTGGTCTACAGAGTGAGTTCCAGGACAGCCAGGGCTACACAGAGAAACCCTGTCTCGAACCAAAATAAATAAATAAAGAAAGAAAGAAAGAAATAGTGAAAGGAAGAATGAACTCAAGAAAACTGTCCCCTGATACACAGATACAGATACAATCCAGGGCACACATGAACCCCACCCCCACACGGTAAAAAGCAGCTTTAAAATGTTAAGCTGGGAAGCCGGGCAGTGGTGGCGCACATCTTTAATCTCAGCACTTGGGAGGCAGAGGCAGGCAGATCTGTATGAGTTGAGGCCAGCCTGGTCTACAGATCAAGTTCCAGGACAGGCAGGGGTACAGAGAGAAACCCTGTCTTGAAAACCCATAGAAAAGGAAAGAAAAAAAGTTAAGCTTGGTGTGATAGTCCATATCAGCAAGCCCAGCACTGCTGAAGCAAAGATCTCTGTGAGTTCAAAGCCAGCCTGATCCACAGAGCTAGTTCCCAGGAAAGTCAGGGCTACATAGAGAGACCCTGTGTTTTAAAAAAAAGACTTTTAAATGTTGATATGAAAGTGGATATTTGCATGGTGGGGAAGAAACAATCACAAATATACCCAGATGTCGTCCAGGCAGGAAGTGCATAAACAAAGTGGCTTGTCTACATGAGAGGATATTTGGCTTTTAAGAAGAATGAGCTACTGAGAATAACTGCATGGGCAAATTTGGGAGCAGAAGATAAAATATACTCCCTGATTTGTGACGAGAACAGTTAACACGGGCCACTCAGGGGTAAAGGCACTTGCTTTCTGATCCTGGAAACCCATGTTTTTAAAAAAAAAAAAAAAAGCAGGATGTAGTAGTAAGTTGAGATGGGAGGTGCAGGCAGGCTGTCCAGAAGCTCTGGGGCCAGCTAGCCTGGAGTACAGTACAGCGGCATAAACAAGAGAGCCCGCTTCAACTGGCAGGACAGACCCGAGAGTGCTCTGGCCTCCACATGTGCACTGTGGTACACGAATACCCCCCATCATATACATGGCACAACAACAATAAAAGAATCCAACAGGAGAGCCATCCCATTAACACTGTTGTACAACAGTGTTAGCTACAGATCGCCTGCTGCACTTGCTCATCTTGGGCAGCTGAAACTTTATTCCTACGATCGCCCTCCCCTCGACCCATATCTTCAACAATCACTCTCCTCACTCCGTGCGTTTGATTCATGTGGACCTCCCTCTCACATAAATGGACTCTCAGTGTTTGTCCTTCTGTGACTGACCTACCATCTAGCATAATGTCATTAAAATGATCTATGCTGCTACCTGTGGCAGGCAGTGTATAATATTCCACTCTGCTTATATCCACGTGCTGTGTTTCTTAAGACTTATTTTTATTATCTCCCTTCCCACCCCAGGTGTGTGTGAGCTTGCTAGTTCATGCTTGAACATATGGGTACAGCCGCCTGATGAGACCGGAAGTTTCAGATCCCCTTGGAGCTACGGTTGTGAGCTGCCATATGTGTGTGCTGGAAACCAAGCTTGGTCTTATGTCATTGTTGCAGGATATTTGATCACACTGTGAACCCTGAGATTGTGTTATTTATGTAAAAAAAAAAAAAAAAAAAAAAACCTGTTTCTGGTTTAGTGTGGCTCAGTCCTTAGTACAAACCTTTAATCCCTCTGGCTGGGATACAGACACGCCCTTAGTACACACCTTTAATTCCAAACAATAAAAGTAAAGTTAGTTTGCAAAAGGAAGCACTCATGTTTGAAAATGATGTCTAATTGAGTGGCAGAAAAAGTGACAAGTCAGAGAAAGATTTGACAGAATAGGACACGCCCAACTCTCATGAGAAAAGAGAAGAAAAAGAAGCCACTTAAAAGACAGTGCAGCTGGGCTGTGGTGGCGCATGCCTTTAATCCCAGTACTTGGGAGGCAGAGGCAGGCTGGATTTCTGAGTTTCGAGGCTAGCCTGGTCTACAGAGTGAGTTCCAGGACAGCCAGGAGCTACACAGAGAAACCCTGTCTCGAAAAACCAAAAAAAAAAAAAAAAAAAAAAAAAAAAAGACAGTGCAGAGAAAGCAGGAGACAGTGTTATGAAACAGTTGTACAGTTGTACAGACAGGTTGCAGAGAGAAGACAAACTAGACACATGTGAAGACAGAATGAGCCAGAGAATGAGAAGGAGCCAGAAGATTAGAACATATTGCCAGAGTTAGTTTGAGGCCAAGCAGAGCAATTCAGTAAGAAACTGAGAGAAGCCAGATTGAATCAGTCAGCTTGGAGAGACATTTGAGTCAGAACAGCTGAGTTGAATCAGCCGGCCAGTTTAGAAAGAACCAGAAAGGGAGACATTATTCAGTATAAATCTCAGAGGCTGAAAACATTTTAGGCCTAGATTAGATTGTACGGAGACTAGAAGCTTCCAGGACTAGGCCTGGGTTTAGCAGACAGAGGCAGTAAGCATCAGAAATGACAACTGCTTCAGAAGAATCAAAGTCACTTTGCATGCCAGGGCAAGAGAAAAACAACTCAGTATGTTTGTCAGGAGAAGAAGAGCAGTAAGTGCTTTAACCACTGAGCTATCCCACCAGCCCCGTAGATCTGCCACATGTTTTAAAACCACGTATCCACGGATGCATGTGGAGATGGTCTCCTCTTCGTGGCTGCTGTGAGTGTGCTTTCTTGGGTGTCATCTGAGTGTGGGGAGCAGCTGTTGTCATTACCAGGTTTTGTCACTCTCAGCCAGGGGTGGCAGCACACACCTTTAATCCCAGTGCAGGCAGATGGATCCCTGAGTTCGAGGCCAGCCTGATCTACAGAGCAAGTCTCAGGTCAGCTAGGGCTACACAGTGAGACCCTGTCTCAAAACGCAGAAGCAGAACAAAATACAAACCCCTCTCATGCTGCAGGGCTGGAGAGATAGCTCAGCAGACAAAAGCACTTCCTGCTTTCAGAGGACCTGACTGACTTTGGTTCCCAGCACCCTATGGTGGAACACAACAATCTAATTCTAATTCCAGGGATCTGATTCCTTTTTCTAGACTCAGAGTGCACCAGACAAGCACATGGAGCAGGGACATACATGTAGTCAGACAGTTACATACATAAAATAAAAAGAAATATTTAAAAAAAATCATACTCAAGCCAGGCATACTGGCTGTCTTAAGTGACTTTGCTATTTCTTTGACAAAACACCATGACCAAGGTAAGTTAGAGAAGAGTTTGCTGGGGCTTACAGTTCCAGAGCGTGAGTATGTGACCATCATGGCCAGGAGCAGGCCAGGAAAGCAGGCATGGTGCTGGCAGCAGCTGAGAGCTTACATGTGGAGACACAAGAAGGAGGTAGGGGATGGGTCTAACTGGGAATGCCTTAGGCTTTTGAAACTTCAAAAACCCATCTCCAATGACACACCTTTGATAAAAAGGCCACACCTCCTAATCCTTCTCAAACAGTTCCTCCAAGTGGGGATCAAGTATTCAAAACTACAAGCCTTTGGAGGCCATTCTCATTCAAACGACAACAGTGGCCCATACCTATCACCCCACCTCCTCCTGAGGAGGCAGAAGAGAGAGGATCAGGGTAAGCTGGGGGGCCAGTCTGAGTTCCAGGCCAACGAGGAATACATAGCAAGACAGTCTCTTTAACCTTCCTCTCCTAAAAAAAAGATAAGAAGTGAATAAATGGGTGACTGGAAAAGCAAGAAAAAAGTGTGTAAAAGGGTGAGTCACGGCTGATGGTCGGCCCGGGCACCCTGAAGAGGTTTCTTTCTTTTATACTTTTAATACTGCTGCTTCAAGGCTCAGCCCCACCCATAGTTCTCTCTCCTCTTCTCCTCATCTAGCCTGCTCACCACCACTCACCCCTGCTGCAGCCACACAGACCTTCCTCGGCTTCTGTTCTTGCACTTTGAATTGATCCCTTGTGCCTGGCAAAAGGTATCTTGTCTACACTTTATTATTATTATTTTTTTATTTTTTATTTTTTTTGGCCTGAGATTGTGAGAGTCAGACCAAACTTTTGTACTCCTGACTTTACCTAATACTGCCCCAGAGAGAAGCCCGTGTTACTGCCGGATGCACTTCCCCCCGCGGGCCGTGAAAAAAAGTTGTTTATATGTTACATCTGATTGCTCATTGACGGGGCCATCTTGGGTCCCCAGGGATTGTTTATCATGCACCTGTGTTTGTCCTGCATACAGCTGCATGTGGCACTACATAATCAGTGCCGTTTCCGGAAGCTGGTGTCAATCCTGGCCAGGTTGACTGTCGGTGACTTCAACTGCAGACACAGCTGCGACTCCGGGCACCAGTTCCGAACGAGGCTCTGGCCACCGTAAGACGGGTTCTTCCATCACCTCCGGGCCACGCGACTGGTCCAAAGGTGGCACAACACCCGAGATTCTCATAACTAAGGCTCCATTCCATACTGCGCCGCCTGCCTGAAGAACTACACTTCCCAGCAGGTACCGGGGCGGCTATGTCCTTTCCCAGCGTTCTCTGAAGTTCGGCAGACGCTGGAATTAACCCCTTACTGGCTGCTGTCCCCAGTTGAGCAGCAACCAGAGCAGGTATCCAACTTTGATGGGGGACGATTCGGGTCCTCAGTAGAACTGAAGCTCTAAAGGATCTGGGAGCCCTGGAAAGACAGAGAACTCAAATTTTGTTGGGGGTGTGTACCATCGCACACCTCGCAAAACTAG
This sequence comes from Arvicanthis niloticus, assembly GCF_011762505.2. Lineage (NCBI taxonomy): Eukaryota > Metazoa > Chordata > Mammalia > Rodentia > Muridae > Arvicanthis > Arvicanthis niloticus. The sequence goes on from NC_133434.1 coordinate 33,747,716, forward strand.
GACTCTGAAGGTTTTCGGCAAACCAAACCCTTTTTGGTGCCAAGCCCCAAAGCGTCCGCTTTTGATAAATTGCCCTTCTTCCCCACAGCTACGTTCGCCTCAGATCCTGCAAGTAGCAAAGCGGAGGTGGCGGCGGGTGGTGGGGGTGGGGGGTTAGAGGGGAGCGAGAGCAAAGAACTAGAGCCCGCTCCTTCCTGGCACCCCCTAGGGTCTATGAGAACAGGGCTGGGCACAGATTGAACATTCCCTTCTAGTTCTGCTTCCGAAGGCAGCTGGGAGGGAGCCTCTCTGTTCTGGCTGGGTGGCCTTGGCAGGGTAGGTCCCACCTACCCTGCCAAGATTAAGCTGTGATTAATGCTGAGAGCCTTGCCTCTGGGATGCCGTCAGGTAGAGGCCAGAACAGGTGCTGAGAAGATTTGAACTTTGGGAGCGGACAAGATGTGGATTAGAGAGAAAGAAGACCCCCTTCAAACTTCTTACTGTGTGTGTGGGATGAAGGACAGCAGGGGCAAAGGCCAGGAGTTGGGGACGAACAGGTTTATAGGTGGGTAGGGGAACTTGGGGGACACAAGGCAATAGGCTCCAGCAAGGATCTGAACTGTTTTCTAAAGCAGGAAGGGGAGGCCATGGAAGGAAAGTATTAGTGAGCAAGACAGCCATGCTGCCTCCCAGCTTCTGCTCCCTGGTACCAGTACCTCGGATGGGTGACCAAGCCACCATTTTCTTTGTCTATTCTGTATGGCCCTGTGTCTCTCTGTGTCTCTGACTTTTCCTCTGTAAAAACTTGGTGATAACTCCTACTTACTAAGACATCTTCTGGCACAACCTGTTGTCCTCTTCCTACTACAGGGCCCAGCCATTCCCCCTTCAGAATGCCAGAGGGCCCAGAGCTGCACCTGGCCAGCCACTTTGTGAATGAGACATGTAAGGGGCTGGTATTTGGTGGATGTGTGGAGAAGTCCTCTGTCAGCCGAAACCCGGAGGTGCCCTTTGAGAGTAGTGCCTACCGCATCTCAGCTTTAGCCCGAGGCAAGGAGTTGCGCCTGACACTGAGCCCCCTGCCTGGGTCCCAGCCCCCTCAGAAGCCACTGTCCCTTGTCTTCCGCTTTGGTATGTCTGGATCCTTCCAGCTGGTACCAGCAGAGGAACTGCCGCGCCACGCCCATCTACGTTTTTACACGGCCCCACCTGGCCCCCGGCTTGCCCTTTGCTTCGTAGATATCCGCCGCTTTGGCCACTGGGACCCTGGGGGTGAATGGCAGCCAGGACGTGGACCCTGTGTCTTGCTGGAGTATGAACGGTTCAGGTAGGACTGGATATGTGGAGCACCAGACCACTAAGAAACAAGTCCCAGCCCCTACTAAGTCCCAGTCCCTCATCTATCGAGATGGTGTCAGGACAGGTAAAACTGTAACAGAGCAGTCCAAAGGAGGGGGACACAGAAACAGCATGGAGCTGCTGCAGCCCAGCAGCCCAGTGTGCTCCCTGGTGGCCCCAGGCCATCAAGGAAAGCCGAGGGCTTTCACAGTACTTAAACAAGCATGGCCGGGTGGTGGTGGCACACGCCTTTAATCCCAGCACTTGGGAGGCAGAAGCAGGTGAATTTCTGAGTTCGAGGCCAGCCTGGTCTACAGAGTGAGTTCCAGGACAGCCAGGGCTACACAGAGAAACCCTGTCTCGAAAAACCAAATAAATAAATAAATAAATAAATAAATAAATAAATAAATAAATAAATAAATAAAAAAAGAAACAAGCATGTACAGTGGAGAGAGGGTAGCCTAGTGACTGAGTTTCTAAGTCAGGTTTGGCTCTCTATTCTGGTTGCTTACCTGTCTACGTCCTGGGGTTTCCTTTGTGACTGTCCCTGTCATCAGAACCTGCCTCTAAAGAGGCTATAAGAATCTTTGCCGTGAGAAAGGCTCTATAGGGGACATCAGTGGGCAAAGCAAATGTGGTCCCTTCGTTCACCACACTGATGATGGGCAGGTAAGACAGGCGGCCAGGAGACATGGCCAAGGGTGGGGAGCACAGGCATGGCCACTCTAGGGAAGTGACCTTCAAGCTAGGGTTTGGCTGATGGAGACTGAGCCCACTGTTTGAATCTTGGAGGAAAGTCTTACTGGCAGGAACTTGAGGGGTGCAGGCCTGGAGTGGACTTGGCACATTCTCATTTTCCTCCCTGGGAACAGATGTTGTGCCTCTGCGAGGCCCTAGCCTTGGTCACATCTCTAGTGTCACAGAAGCAGTTGACTCCTAGCTTGCCTGTAGCCCTGGGTTATTGTTGCTTCATCTTTTCCGGGAAGTTGGGGGACCATAGGCTGCTTGGCTGCAGGTTCCGTTTGAGTCTCTCAGCTGTTTGCATAGCCCAGCTGGGTACCCTGGGGATGGAGGTCAGAACCACACCAAAGCTTCGGCCTTTTTTTTTTTTTTTTTTTTTTTTTTTTTTCAAATCTCAGAATTCATCACACGCATGCCACCACCTTCTGGTCCTTCATACTTTGAGGGAGTTGGGGTGGGAGTGGGGGGTGAGACCAGACTTCACTCTATTCCAGAATAGCTTGGTAGTTGCTACATCCTCATAGCAATAGGGTTACTGTTTCAGCCTTCCCAGTGTTAGGATTACGGGTGTGCCACTATGACTTGGCACATCACACCAGGCCTCTGTGTGTGTATGTGTGCAAGCGCGTGTGTGCGTGTACATGCAGAGTCTTTTTATGTAGCCCTGCCTGGCCCCAAACTTCCCTCCCAAGTGTTAGGATTTACAGGTGAGAATCACCATGGAGCCGGTCGGTGGTGACGCACGCCTTTAGTCCCAGCACTTGGGAGGCAGAGGCAGGTGGATTTCTGAGTTCGAGGCCAGCCTGGTCTACAGAGTGAGTTCCAGGACAGCCAGGGCTACACAGAGAAACCCTGTCTCGAAAAACCAAAACCAAAAAAAAAAAAAAAAAAAAAAAAAATCACCAAGGCTAGCTGAACATGTTTTGGTTCTTTAAAAATAAACTTAATCCCAGGTTTTTCCCATTTAACAGAGAAACTGAGGCTCCAGCTGCCCGAATATTACTGAGCCCAGAGGGAGCTGGGATGGTTTCTCCTTGCCCTCAGGAACAACCTCCCCAGCCCTTCTTCTCTATCCTGGGATGTGGGATGGGTCTCGTGCATCCAGCCTGTGTCCCTGCAGAGAGAATGTACTTCGGAACCTATCAGACAAAGCCTTTGACCGGCCCATCTGCGAGGCTTTGTTGGACCAGAGGTTCTTCAATGGCATCGGCAACTATCTGCGGGCTGAGATCTTGTACCGGTCAGCAGGCAGGCTGTGGGTGTGGCAATGGCTGGGGTGGGACATGGGTGACCACATCCACTACTTAGCCTGGGCGCTCCCCACCACTCCAGGCTGAAGATTCCCCCTTTTGAGAAGGCCCGTACAGTTCTAGAGGCCCTGCAACAGTGCCGGCTGGTGAGGACAGTATGCAAGCACGTGTGTGCTGGCTCTCCTGCTACAGTGGGTGGCAAGGGTGTGGGTAGAGTCAGGTGTGTCTGCCTTAGCTCACCATGTGTGTGGAGTGGGTGCAAACCACATTAAAGGTCTTGCCAAATGGAGAGACGTCCATTGCCTTCAGTGTGTGAGGTGGGGTGGGTACCCTGTGTTGACACCTTGTTTCTGCCCATACCCCCTTCAGAGCCCAGAGCTGACCCTGAGCCAGAAGATCAAGGCCAAACTGCAGAACCCAGACCTGCTGGAACTGTGTCATTTGGTGCCCAAGGAAGTGGTTCAGCTGGGTGAGGCCTGGGGAGGTCAAGATGGCTGGTAGTCTCTGCTTTAGCCTCTGTGAGATGCTGGACAACTGTCCTGGCTCAAGGGATGGAAGTTTGTTCAACAGACCAGGTCTCTTGGCATGTTTCCACTTTCTACCAGTCTCCCATGCAGCAGATGGGGCAAAGATTCACCCTTGCTGATGAAGAGGCCAGAGAGAGAGGACACGAGCCTAGTCACAGTGGGAGGAGGCAGTGTGGCCTGACTCAGTCTATCAGTTTCTTTAGCTGAGGCCTGAATCAGGTTGAACCAGGCTCTCTGTTCCCCCCACCCCACAAGACCCTCTCACCTCTGACCAGTTCCTCTGTCCCTCAGGAGGCAAAGGCTACGGGCCAGAGCATGGGGAGGAGGATTTCGCTGCCTTTCGAGCCTGGCTTCGGTGCTATGGCATGCCAGGCATGAGTTCTCTTCGAGACCGGCATGGCCGTACCATCTGGTTCCAGGTTTGAGTTCTGTACTCGTATTGGCAAATGGAGCCCCCAGGGAAGCTGGTGGGATAACAAGGTAGAAGCTAGAGGTCTGAGTCACATAGGGATGAGTAAGGACATGGCCTTGCCACTCCAAGGAAAACCGCCCAGCTTGACTCTTGAGTTATCCCCATTCCATTTCAGGGTGATCCCGGACCCTTGGCACCCAAAGGTAAGTAGCTCATAATGTAAGAGGTAAGGAGCTGAAAGGACCATGGGCCTTGCACGCCCATCCTCCCATTCCTCTCCAGCCTTGGAATCACCCAGCAGTAAGAGTCTGGAGAGGGGCTGAAGTCCTAGGACGCTCTAGCTCCAGTAGAACATTCTATAGGGCGCAGATCCCGGAAAAAGAAGTCACAGGAAACACCGATGGGGGCTGAGGACAGAAAAGAGGTAATGACTGCCAACCCTGCCTGCCTCTGCACCTGCTACTGCCCAGCTCACTTCTCAGGCCAGGCTCCTGCCCAGCTGTCTCCTTCTGTCATGGGAGACTTGGGGCCTAGTCGGGAACGTCAGTGGTAGGTCCTAACAAACATGTGAACTGCTAGGAAGAAAACCCTGTAAGGACCATCTTCTCTATCCAGGACCTTCCCCTTTCAAGCAAGTTTGTCTCCAGGACGCAGAGGGCCAGGAAGCACCCTCCTAAGAGTATAGCCCAACAGTCTGAAGAGGCCAGCCTCCAACAAAACCGGGAAACACCTACAGCCCCCGAGAAAGGAAAGAGAAGGGGGCGACGGGCAAGCACAGGTGAGCTGTTTTCAGCATCCTCCTTGAGCTGGGAAGAGGGACTCCAAGGAGTTGCTCTTCAGGGAGGATGGGAGGTAATGCAGAGTCAACAAGGGGAGGACACAGTCACTGCCTCACTTGCTGTCCCCACAGGCCGCCGCAGACCCCCGAAGAGTAAGCCTGACACCCAACCCAAGGAGGCTGGGGAGAGTTCAGCCTCATAGATGGTTTCCTTCCCAGTGCCTTGCTATGTATCTAGGGGCATGGCCGAATTCCTAAAAGCAGTATTTGTAGGGCTGCATGCCCTAGGCCCTGTGACTTTTCCTGCACAACTGTTTTCTGAGTCAGGGTCTCACATGTCCTACCCTTGAACCCATATGGACTTGAAGATGACATTGAATTCCTGTTTGATTGTCCTGCCTTCATTTCCATGGTTGCTGGAATTACAGGTGTGAGCTGAGCCACCACACTCCGCTAGCTGATTTGTTGTTTTTTCAAGACAAAGGTTTCTCTGTATAGCTCTGACTGTCCTGGAACTCATGCTGTAGACCAGGCTGGCCTCGAACTCAGAGATCCACCTGCTTCTGCCTCCCAAAATGTTGGGAAATGTATGCCATCTTCAACCATTTTTTTTAAAATCCTAAATAAAAACCATTGTCCAACCAGTAAATTTGAACTTCTTGCTACTTCCAGGGCTGGCTACATACATAAGGCATGAGAAAGCCAGGTTGGAAAGGCAGGCTGCATGGCGCCACCTATTTATAGATTTAATTCCCTGCCTCCCTTCCCTCCCTCACATACACTCAAGGCCCTGACTATCAGAGGACATTCTGCCTCTGCAGAGCCAGCTCCTCTGCAGACCTGGGCCCAGGCAGTCCAAGGTGCCATAGCTCTTTCCGCCCAGGATTCATCAGGGCCTGTGGTTGGCTGGTCTCCCGGCTTAGCACTTGTCCACAGCTTCCCTCCCAATTAAGGGGGGAGGGGTGAGAAGATATGGCGGTCAGGGGGTGGCAGGCTCCAGGTCTCCTGTCCAGCTGTAATTCCTCTGCTGACAGAGGCAACTTTTTATCTCAAAGTCCCTTGGCTTATGGGCACCTGAGGTCTCCAGTATCTCAAATGGGGGCTGCAAGGCAGACCCTGCACACACAGGCAACCTTAGGTCTTGCCCCTGGAAACACTCTCTCCGTCCTCCTTACAGCCCATGCAGGGCAGCCTTGTGAGAAGCAAAGGCACAGTCACAGGGCTGCTGACCCAAGCATTTATTGCGCAGGACGCTTCGGGCTGGGGAGGGAAGTGAGGAGCCCCCCAGGCTTCCCACAGCCACGACTCAGTTTGGTGGAGGCTGAAGCACGAGCAGTAGGGACCTCACTTGAAAGGGAGAAAAGGTGAGCTTCAGGCGGTGGTCCTGAAAGGACAGGTGCCCAGCGGGGTCGCGCTGCTCCAGGAGGTCACAACTAGATGGAGAACAGGAGAAGCATAAGGACCGGCAAGGGCACGGCTCCCACCTCTACCTCTACCGTGTCTCCACTCACAGGGTGGCCTCCTGAATAGGCAGTGATGTCTGTAGCCAGCAGTCCACATGGCTGCCATGAGCTTCATACAGCCTTAGAACCAGTGTGCGGTGCTGATGGCTCTTCTCAGCCTAGTAGAGGAAGGCAGGACAGTAGGCAGGGCCAAGGACTTGTGCATCCCAGGAACCTCCCCGGTCTATCCTGCCCTTGCCTGCTTGATGGTCTCCAACACTACTGCTGGTGAAGAGACGGAGAACGCACTCCAGGTGGTGTCAGGGGCCGGGCCTGGAGCTGGCAGTGCCAACAGGGGAAAGTTGAGGTTGTAGGCCGCATGAATAACACCAGCTTCTTGGAAGGAGCCTGAGGTATGACCAGAAAGAAACATGGACGGTGGGAGCTCCTCACAGTGTCTCTGGAGGATATGAGGCTGGGCTGCTTCCATTTACCCCGATGCTTTGGCTTACCCCTTACCTCAGGAAAGGACAGAGAGGTTGGGCCCTGCTGCCCTGGTACATACCCTTGTGTGGCATCAAAGCATAAGTGAATTCATGGCGCCCCATGTCAGCAGTAACATCTGGAGCCTTAGGTGCACGCAACCTGGAGTGGGAGGGAGGTATGGGAGGGCTGGAGTTCCGGCACCAGAAGCTCCCACAGACCCGAGCCAGCCCTGAGCCTGGCGGGCACCGCACTCACAGTGAGAGGCTGAGGACGTTGCCTCGTACTGACGCGCCGTACTTGCAGTTGTTGAGCAGGGCCAGCCCAAAGTCACACTCAGACAGATCTATCCAGCGGTGAGCCCACACCTGAAGGGCAGATCCAAGGCCCATGGGTGGCACCATCCCAGAGCCCTTTCCAGTTGGGTGACAATAAGTTCTGGAGCCCATGGCTGTATCCTAGCTGCCACTCTTGGGAAGCTTGGGACATGCCATCCCACCTGTCTGCCTGCTTCCTCATCTGTGAAACAGTAACAGTGGCTATAGTACCTAACCAAAGTCAAGCATGTAGCAAATGCCCGGCCCAGGTTAGAAACCACAGGTGTCAGTCATTGTCTTCTTGCTCTCAACCCACAAACAGTCTCTCCTCAGTCAGGGGTAAGTCCAAGTCCCACCCAGTCCCCATGTCAGACCTCATAGCGAGCCCAGTCCCAAGAGGTGTTGTTGTGTGTCGGCCTCTGAAGGTGCCCAAACTGGATCTCATAGGTGGCCTGGGGGCTCCGTATTCGAGCAGGAAACTCCACCTTCAGGAACTTGTGGGCCTCGTGCCAGTGCACCTGGAAGTGGAATGGAGGGTGGGGACAAGAAGACCTTAGACTTCCTCACCAGCCACACTTAGGAAAGATGGCCACTACCCTGCTGCTTCTACCTCAGTGTGGAAGCGAACATAGGGGCAACCGACATCCAGCACAACCTCCTGACTGAGCCGACTGTTGGGGCTGATCTGAAGCAGGAACCAGGCACTGCCCCGAAGGCCACCTTCAGTGCCTACTGCCAGGGTCCCTGCCTGGCCCAGCACAGGCTTCCTGTGGGGTGAAGGCGGGAGCTACTAAGGCAGAGAAGCATGTATACACAACCACCCCCAGCACCTGCCCAGTAAGTACCGCGTCTCTAGATGGTAGTCCATGACATCCCATGCATCCCAGTACAATGGCACGTCATCAAACAGCACAAACTGGTTCCCCAGGGCACCCTCAGCAATGGCTTCCCTGGAAGGACATGGGGATTGGTGGTCTCTCCAGCTATACTTGGTGGGGATAGGTTCAATAGGGCCAGGGGTCAGGGTACTGCTAGCCCAGACTACCCTGCCCCATGTGTGGGTTCCAGCCTAGAGGTAGACTACTCGGATAGTGTAGTGGTTAGGGAACAGAGGGAAGATGGTACAGTTTGGGATGAACTAGCCAGGCATGGGATTAAGAATAGTGAAGGGTCAGCACCTGCCAGAAGCCACCAGGACCAAAGAAGTAAGACAGCCAGTTGGATCCAGTTTCACCCGAATGATGCCATTGTCCAGAGTCACAGAACCGTCAGTCTTGGAGGGGAGGGTCCTTGAGCTGAGTGAGTAGTGCTCCCTACCCCCAGCCCAAGCCTCCTAAAGCTGTGCATTGCCCCAGCCCCCTGCTCCAGACCAAGAAGAATCCCAGACTAGGCCCCACCCCATTGGGAGCTGCTAGGACTTACCTCCTGCATCACAAACACGGGCTGCTGGGGTAGGAGGAGCTGCAGTGAAGTAGGGGTGGGAGCAGGAGCATAGCCAATACTGGGCACTGTCACCAGGGCTGGGGACAAGGCCTGAGCATCAGTGTAGCCTCTCTGACATTCGAGAGACCTTGCTCAGGTTAAGGATAGGTTGGATGGGGTAGTACACGGCTACTTCTCTCCAGATTGGGGTACCCCAAGATAGGGATCCCTGGGGGAGTATCCTTGCCATGCTGTCTAGCCTTAGTTTCTCCTGCTGCAGGACTAGCCTTCCCCTTCAGCTCATACCTAGGCTGTGAGCCCCACAAGGCTTGGGCAGCGCCAACACTTCAGTGCGCTTCCAGGGCAGCGTGTTGATAATAAGGAGGCCCTCTGGACCTGGCTCCCCAGCACACAAGGCCGCGGCTGCAGCACTGAGCAGTGTATTGCCATGAGAACGGATGTCTGAAGAGAGATGGGTTTGGCATGGGCGAGCAGTGGGTCCCGCTTGGCCCCGAGAGCAGAGGGACTGGTACGAAGGTGGGCCTCACCTTCATAGTAATTCATGGCATCTTCTGCCACCAGCTGAATGCAGCTTCCGGTTACCACATCGTGGAACTGGTTGAGGAGTAGGAGCCTACAGGGACCAAAGACAGAGACAGGAAAGGTGGGAGAGGCAGGCTATGGCAGGGCGAGAAGTCAGGTGAACAGCGGGAAGGGGTGCCTGACTGACCTCCAGAGGTGCTGCAGCTGGGCTGCTGGGTACAGGAACTGGGCACTTCGGGCCAGGGCCAGACTACTAAGCATCTCCACGTCATGGAGAATCTGCTCACATTCTCGGTTCCCCTTCTTGAGCTGTGCCCAGGGAGGGAGGATCAACTTAAATTCTGCTGTGACCCAGGACACCTTCCTAAGCTCTCTCTTGCTCAGAACCCTTGACAGCCTCCCAAGGCCTCTTAGACAAGGTCTCTCCTAGGAAAATTACCTCAAGTGACCTCCCACCCAAACCCTCCTCCTCTGGAGAGGCTCTGTCCCACTTGCTGCCTTGGATTAACCCGGCTATGGTGCCCTTTTCCAAGCCTCTACTGGGAGAAGGGACCGCTGAGCTCCAGCCCTGCCCCTCCCCACCCTTCCCCCACTGCCCTATGCATTATCAAGGCCCTGATTCACTAGGCTGGTAGCCTGGCCCTGACCTGAGCGTGGGTAGTATAGGTGCCATTGTGCAGTTCCAGGAAGAGCTCTCCGACCCACGTGCACAGCTGCCCCGAGTCTCTCTCCAGTGCCGTGAAGAGCTGTCCAGGAGAAGACAGCTGCACCCTGAGGAAGACCACAAGCCTAGCTAGCCTTGGGAGTCCTATAGTTTGCCCTTTGTCTGCAGTGCAGACCAGAGGCCCCAACAAGGAAGCCACCCCCAGACAGTTCCCTAGATACAGAGCTGCACTCTGTTGGCCTTGAGCCCTTCTACCTCAGAATTTCTCTGCACTGTACCCTGAGGTAGAAGTTTGGAAGGTTGATGGGTCAGGATTTGAGAGCTACAGGGTCCAGTGGAAGAGGCAAACTCCATATATAAATGAAGGGAGGCCCAAGGCAAGGGCTAGAGTGTGGGGCTACATCAAAGTGGCTTGAGAGCTGAGGGTCGATGTTGGCTCAGGCCTGACCTGGGCAGCCCATCAGTGTTGCCCAGCCGCTTTAGTCGGTCCAACATGGTCTGTGTGGGGCCACCACCCCCATCCCCGAAGCCGAAGAGGAAGCCACTATGGTTGGTCCGCCCCTTGTCCCGGTTGTTGGTCACAGTCTTCAGCACCTAGATGGGTAGGGACGGGGTCAGCCTAGCACAAGACACCCGGCCCTCTCTGAAGTGCCCAGCGTTCTGTTTCCCTCACCTCCTCCACACTGCCCTGCATTCCATATGAGTCTCCAGGTGGGAAGTGTACCAGCACTCGGGAGCCATCCAGCCCCTCCCAGAAAAAGGTATGGTGCTGCAGGCAGAGACAGCAGGGCAGAGGCTGGAGTCAAGCCGGAGTCAATGCTGGCCACCCACATCCATGTTAGCTGTGATCAGGCAGAGGAGCCACACTCTGGGTAGGGTTTGGTGGTCTGCCCAGGCCCCCTTCAGAGCCTGGAAAGGGGTGAGTGCGACAGGTGGGACCCGGATCCTGCAGCCCTGACCCCTGGGCTTGCTTACTGGGAAGGAGTTCACCAAGTTCCAGCTCAGTTTCTGTGTCAAGAAGCGTCTGATGCCACAGCCTTGCATGATCTGGGGGAGCTGTGCTGAGTAGCCAAAGGTATCTGGCAGCCAGAACTGCAGGGATAAGGCTCTCAGATCTCAGTGGAGCCGCCTCAGCCTCAGCCCCCCTGCATGTGGACTGGGTCCCAGCGGCCCCTGTGTGTAGCCTGGTGTGCCGGCTCCCAGACTACCTCAGAGCACATCTTCCCAAACTCTTGCAGAAAGAAGTTCTGGCCCTGTAGGAACTGCCTCACCATGGCCTCTCCACTGGGAAGGTTCCCATCCTGTTGGGGTTGGGGGGACGGGACAGCAAGACAGCTGGAGTTAGCACCGGACTGGGCACAGGTAGGACCCTGGTCCAACATCACTCTGTTGTGAAGGGGCAGTGGATGCTCTAACACAGGGTTATAACCCCAGCAAGAGTCCACCTTGCTCATTTCAGGCCCAGCTTACTAGTTGCTAGAGGATAGTACTAGGAGGGGCACTTACCATTTCTACCCAGGTGCCACCCACAGGCACAAACTGTCCTCGGCAGGCAAACTCCTGGAGCCGGGCATGCAGACCAGGGTACTGGTTCTTTACCCACTCAAGCTGTTGTGCCTGTTGGGAACATAGGGTAGGAGCTGGGCCAGGAGCAGAAAGGACACTACTCACAGTCAAGCATCTGGTGGCCGCTGAAGGTAAGGACCACGCTTGTCCTTTGATGTCCCCACGTCGGGCCCACCTGCTGTCCAGTTGCCCTCTGACCTGAGAGCAGGCAAAGATGAAGTCAGTGTTCTGCTCCATGAGCTTCACAGCCGAGGACCAGCTCCGGGCACATTTCCTCACAGTCTCTTTGAAGGGCCAAAGCCAGGCTGGGGGTGGGACAGAGTGGAGAGACAATACGGTTCCTGCTTTTTATAGATCACCAGCCCTCCCCTGCATCGAAGCCATGACAGACCCAGCCTAAGGCTCCAGAGGGTCAGCCCAGCCCTCTTCCTGTCTATGTCTACCCTGTGGTACCCCTATTGTGCTGTTACTTTATGTCCTGCTGCAAGGTAGGAGGAACGGGTTGGTCAAGAAGGACTGAGATCAACTGCCAGGACACAGGCACCAGGTCCTAGACGAGCCTTATATTAAGGCTTGGATCCACCAGAGGCAGAGGTACTAGAAAGAGGCATAGCATGGGCTTATCTGGGCAAGTTGTATGACCTCCAGTTGCTCCTGTCCTCTAGGCCTCAGGTCCGACTTTATCAGCCCTCGTTCCTTAGAAACCTTAGCTGTGCCCGAATCAGTATAGCAGGGAGCTTATTAAAAACACACATTTTGGGGTATAGCGGCTCACGCCTGGAATTCAGCATTCAGGAAGCCGAATTGAAGGGCTGCTATCGGCTCAAACCCTACCAGTGCTACATAGCAAAGACCTGGACTTAGCACAGTAACACCGAGCAAACAAAGAACCCAACACTCTCAAGAACACTACAAACTCAAGTTCAAAGCTGAACACTTGACCGGGTCCCTGTGCTCGGGAACTCAGCTCTTCATTGTTGCTTAAATCAAACGCCACTTTGCTAGGAAACTTCGGACTCCCTAACCTAGCTGGGTGAAATACCTCTTCTGGCCCCAGGTCTTATATACAGCATCACCACACCTGGCTACTCTGGGGTCCTCAGCCTCCACAATGCCTACCTATCCAGCACCTGCCACAGGGCCTCATGAGCTAACAGTTTTTGTTGGAAGAAGGAGCAAGCCACAGCCAACGGAGGCCATGATCCAACATCCCTGATTCATTTTACACCAGGGGAAAAAATAGGGTCCAAGAAGGCCAAAGATCATACTGTGCTGTTCAGCCACAACCAAGGCTTTAAGGACACCAGGCACCCTAACAAACAGTGGTGCCTTACCTGTATCAATGTGACAGTGCCCCATGGCATGGATGGTATGCTGGCTTTCACCTCCATGTTGGCCAAAGAACTTAGAGGCCAGGGCCTTGGCTGCTGGGTAAGTCTCAGGCTGAGCAGGGTCACATATGTTCACCATCTGGTTGGCTGTGTGCAGGGCCTGGAAGCTGCGCTGGTTGTCCTCCCCGAGGCCCTGCATCAGGGTTGTGTATGTTAAAAGACTACTCAAGCACACTAGAGAACAAGGCTCCAGCTGGTCCCTCAAGGGTTCTCAGCAAAGTTCCCCACTTTTTTTTTTTTTTTTTTTTTTTTTGGTTTTTTGAGACAGGGTTTCTCTGTATAGTCCTGGCTGTCCTGGAACTCACTTTGTAGACCAGGCTGGCCTCGAACTCAGAAATCCGTCTGCCTCTGCCTCCCAGGTGCTGGGATTAAAGGCGTGCGCCACCACTGCCCGGCAAAGTTCCCCACTTCTAACCTTTTACTCTTGTTGGTGCCCCCAACTCAATTCCATCCCTGTTTACAAAGGAAAATTCTACTCCAACTCTGGATTCCTAGACTGATCTGACCCCAGAAACAATGTGCCTGGAGCAGGGCTCTAGATGAGGGGTGGGGCTCCAGTACCTTGGCCACACCCAGCAACAGCTCCAGGTCCACCAGGAGATTGTGGACATCTCGGTGGAACACAGCCAGCTTAGCCTGGCTCAGCTGGAACATCTTCTCAGGGTCAGGGGCTGCGATCATGCTTCCTTTCCCGGCCCCCAGAAGCCCATTGCAGGCTACTTCCACATAGAGAGTCAAGCTATAAACACAGAGAGGCAGTCTCAGGCCGGTGGACTGCCAGAAGATTCTTGGAGCTTCAGAAGAGTGCAAGTAGGAGGCATTCAGTTGATCCCCCCTCATTTACTCCCAGAATCCACTTCCCCAAGGGACCCATGGGATGTCACGTATATGTGCGGGAGGATCATAGTAGAAATACCAGTTCAAACCCGTGTCCTGCTGGGGAGTGTTCTGCCATGGTTAAGTTTGGATTCCTATACTGCTGTTTAGCTTCATATTTCCAAAGCTGTCTGTACAAAGTACTCTCGGTCTCAAAGCCCTTGCTGTATAGCAAACATGTTTGGCTCCTCCAAGGCTGACTTTCAGTCCCAAGTACTAGCTAACATAGTATTCCAGTTCCTGGAGGCAGCAGCTGGGCATCAGGTTCCTCTGCTGGAGCTAAACTCGGCAGCACTAGGGAAGCCTTTCTGACTCCAGACCTCCTAATCTGGCGATTCCCATATGGAGTCCTCAGTGCATTCTTCCAGAATCTTCAGCAGTTTCATAATTTTATGAATATTTCTGTCTGTCCCTCAAGGCCACTGTCCCAGTGTTTGGAGGAATCGGAAACAATGCACTGTTAACACTGGGCAGTGGTGGTAGAGGCCTTTAATCCTAACACTTGGGAGGCAGGACAGAGGCAAATGAATCTATGAGTTTGAGGCTCTGGTCTACAGAGCAAGTTCCAGGACATCCAGGGCTACACAGAGAAACCTTGTCTCCAAAAACCAAACCAAAGAAAACAACAACAACAAATGTACATAAAGTAAAAGATGCAATAACCATGCATGGTGACACCCAATTTTAATCCCAGCACATGGGAGGAAGGAAGCAAGTAGATCTCTGTGAGTTCAAGGTCAACATGGTCTGCAGAGTGAGTTCTAGGACAGCCAGGGCTAGAGAATGGGACACTGTTTCAAACAAAACAAACAACAACAACAAATGGCCAAACCCAGTATCTTAGCTTTTCATGCTATAGCATAGATGCTCCCTCAATATGAAAATAATGGAATGTAAAAGGTAGGGTACAAAATATCAGAGAAATACTTTTCATCTAGTAAAAGGTGCTTCTGCTGAAAGAAATCTTGAGACTATGACGATGGAGAGGATAAGAATGGTCATCCCTGGTGGAAGGATAATAGGAGTAACTCCTCCCATGTTCTTTTCTATTTACCATGAGAAAGGAAATCTTAAGGTTTAATTTATGTGCAGATGTCTGTGTAAGTAAATGCTCACCTCCGAGGGTCTGCTGCTCGCAGCCTCTCACTCAAGATATAACTGGTCTTTTCACCCTCTTTGGTCAAACCCTGGTAGAGAAGAGAGGCAGGGCTTGAGATCTTTAGAAAGTGCCGGGCGGTGGTGGTGCACGCCTTTAATCCCAGCACTTGGGAGGCAGAGGCAGGTGGATTTCTGAGTTCGAGGCCAGCCTGGTCTACAGAGTGAGTTCCAGGACAGCCAGGGCTACACAGAGAAAACCTGTCTCAAAAAACCAAAAAAAAAAAAAAAAAAAAAAAAAAAAAAAAAAAAAAAGAGAGAGAGAGATCTTTAGAAAATTCGAGGGATGAGTAAAGGCAGTGGGGCCCAGGCTCTGCCATCCCGGTGACCAGCCCTGAGTCCTCTATACCAGGAAAGGCTGGGATGAGGTAATCAGGAACCCTCAGGAGCAAGTGCTCCACCCACCCACTGGTGACCAGCACACAGCTAGTGTTTGCTAGCAGTGGTGAAGGGACTCTGGCCAGCTGGAGTGTGGCAAGCATGGCCCTGGCAGTCCTTGCCCTTCTCCTCACTTCCCTCTGCCTTGCTAACCTGTTAGACTCATCCCTACAGCTGGCCACCAGGATCTATCCCTTATTTGGCAACGTCGTCCACATTAGGTTGTCCACCTCATCCCAATGTAGGCTTTCTCCTTGTAGATTAATAAACCGCCATTTTCTTAGTCCGTTGCCCTCTGGGACAAATACCTCTTTCCCTTCTCCCTTGTTCTCTGTCACCTTTGTCTCTTATTCCCTGCCCTCTGTCCCTCTGAGACAAATCAATTTCATTTGTGCTGAGAACTTGGTTTTGGGGTATCTTGGGCCAACTTCAAGGTCCCTACAGATGGAAGCATCCTGGGCAGGGGTTAGGAGGTCTGGAGTAGCTTCTGGTGGCCTTTCTACCCATAATATATAAAAGGAAATCCCATGGAATGAGTCAGATATATTGATACAGGTCTATAATTCTAGCTACTTGGGAGGTCCATGGTGGAGGATAACAAGTTCAAGGCTACTAGCAGAGACGATTCAACCAGACCCTTTCTCGAATTAAACAGGAAGTGGGGGATGGATGGATTAGCTCAGTGGTGAGAACATTTGTCTAGAATTTGTGGAGGTCCCGGGTTCTGTTAATTAAAAAAGAAGTCCAAGGAATTTAAGATGGATCATCCCCAGTGTTCAGTTAGGTGGGTGCCAAGGGACATATGTATTTAGCCAGCGGAAAGAGGAAGGTTGAATAGGACTCTGACTTCTTTTAGGACAGTCTTCACCCCAGACTTTGAAATGGAAGCTGTATGAATCACCGAAAAAATCTTAGTATTTTTTAAATCTATAAATGGTCATAAAGGCCTATCTCATAGGATTACAAAGATTAAACCTGGTATGCCATTTAATATTTAATATCTGGGGAATGGGGATGTGCAGTTAAAAGAAATTCATTATCCATGGGAAGATAACTTAATACCTTATATTATTCTAGAGTGATTTGAAGTTTCCCCCAATACATATGTACTATACACAATAAGACTAGTGTTTATGAAAACTGGGGGGCGGGGGCTATAACACTAATGTCCAAATGGCAATTTCCTCAGTTCTGAAATCATGAAACCACTCTGGAGACCCGGTCATTCAGCTGTGGCTTCTCCAAAAACCAGGCTAATCTGTGACTGTATCTGGCTCTAGGGGAGGACACCTCACCTGGACAGGTTCCCCATCACGCCAGACAAGGCTTTCTCCATCGCTTTCCCAGCAAAGATGAACTTCCTGGCCCACCCAAACTTCAGGGATGACCAGTTCTACCCGAAACCAGCAGGTCCACCATCTGTAAGAGAGTCGTTTTGATGGGCCTAGGAGTGGAAACCCTCTTCTGACATAGTTCCTTGAATTAAATGTCAGCAGGGCCTTAAGATTTTCTCCATGCATGTGCAGCATCAGAGAAATGGGTGAAGAATAAAGGGAAAGGGGGAGAGGCAGCAGGGATGAAAATACTCAAGACACCGAAGGATAAAGGTGATTCTTCCAGGAGAGGGCGCCACGCTCTGCCATATAGCAGAGTAGGGCCCAAGATGAGTGGCCTTTGGGGTTGTGGTCTTGGGGCGGAGCTTCGCTAAACTGGGCGTTACCCACGTGGGTCCGAAGCTGTCGCCGACCTGTGCAGGGCTGAAGTTCTGCTGCACCGCCTTCTCATAGGGAAGCCTCTCTGGCGTCAGGAAGCTGGAGAGTGTCACCGGGCAGCTGTCCCCGAAGAGCCTGGGCAGGAGGAGCTGATGGGCGCGTGCTCGAAGTCGCCCCAGTTCCACCCGTGAGCTAGCCGATGGCTGGGAAAACGCTCTCCCTTGGCCTAACGCCCTGAGGACTGCCCGGCAGCTCAGCAACACAGACCAACCTCTACGGTTTGCTCCCCAGCCCCTGTCCTGTCTGTGGCGGGAACTTTGTTCCGCGGCCCGGGTGGCCACAGCCCGGGTTTCCCTCCGGAAGGGAAGGGAAGAGCGCGCGGACATGGTCTGCGAGCTCCCCACGCCAAGGGCCACACCTGCCGCGAAGGTTACAGTCGGTGAAGTAGATCGGGGACACGAACTTCTCCACCCGCTCGAAAGTGGTGCGCCAGTGCTTCAAGAACGGCGCTGCCGCCATGGCGATGTCCCTTCCCTCCCCGGAAGATCCTTGGTGCTGCCGGCTCGTTGCACCGCTTGGAACCAAAGGTTCCGGCCATCTAACCAGCTTACGGACCCGAGCAGCTTTTCTTGGGACACCACGGCTTTTGCTAGAGGCTGGCTTTGGGGAGCCTTCCCAGTGAAACCCGGAAGCTGCGCCTTCGCACTTCTCACCTCATCCTAGCTGTCAGACAGCTGGGTAAATTATTCTTAAATACAATGGTAAGTTTGAGCTGGTGATGCGGTTCAGTAAGGAATGCTTGCCTAGGATGCACAAAGCCCTAGTTCGCAGAAAAGGAAGTGTAAACTGAAGTAATCTGCGTCAACGTAGCAACTTTAAGTACAGCCTGGGCTACTTAGCATTCTGAAAGGCAAGGCATATGGAGGGAACCCCTGGAAGGGCATGGAAAAGGTTTTTCCATTCTCTTCACTTACGCAAGCAACTGCATAATATGAAAAGCGCAAGGCTGCCTCGGATGTTTTCAGAAATATAGAAAAGGACCTTTGCACCGCAGTAATCCTCTATTACATACATACATGCATCACCGTTGCCTATCACCCAAATGTCCAGAATGTTGACCTGACGCAGAAGGTCAGCAAATGCAAGGAAGCTTAAATGCCAAGAGCCAACCTCCAGCTTTAACGTTTGCAGGAGTCTGGGAGAAAAAATACAGGAGGAATCTAACTAGCCTGCTTTAATGGAAATAACCAGGTTTACACACCAAATGCAGGTTACCCAGAAAAATGATCAAGTAAGACATATACAATGTCAATTAAAGTAACTTGAGCAAAGTCCCTTGTTTTATTGGTCACAAGGACTCTTTCTCCTAAAAGGGCCCTGAAATCCTATCCTGATCTGCAGGGAGGTGCTGTACACAGTACATAGGTAGCAACTGGCCTGGATGCTGCTGGTCAGACCCATGTTCCCCATCCTTCTAGGCCAGCAGTCTTGACGAAATAGAGGGGTAAGAGGTGAACTGAGGAAGGCAGACTTTTCCTGGCATGCTGCCTCAGCCACTGTCCTACAGTGCTTTTCCATTAGGCTTTTTATTACCTTCAACAGTTTTCTTGTCCTCCTATGACAAAAACACCCTAAAAACAGGATATGGTAACACACACCTGTATTCCCAGAATTTGGGAGCCTGAGGCAAGATTCATGAGCTTTAAAGTCAAATTAGTTTTCTTTATGGTGGTGTTGGGGATTTTAAAAACACTGTAACAACTTATTTGGTTGGGGGTGGGCACGTGGGCCCCTGGGCTCAAACTCAGGTCTTCAGGTTTAGTGGCAAGAACCTTAACCCAGCTGAACATCTCACTGAGTCCAGCACCGAGGATTTAACTGGACGATAACAGACCTAGTTATAACTGACTAGGTGATGGCTGCCGAGTTCTAGAACGGCTAGTTAGTCCAGGCTAAGCACACTTGAAGACCCCGTTATGGTTCACGTTCAGATGTGGGCAACTTAGGAAGTGGAGTCTAGCGAGATGGGTGAGAGTAATGGCACAAGTAAGCACACTTGCAGCCAAGCCTGACAGCCCAGGTTCAATCCCCAGCACCAACTCCCAAGTTGTTCTGACTTCCACACTTGCACTTCGGTGCATATGTGCACACATACATACAAATACATGGGAAAATTTTTAATTTTATTTTTTGAGACAAGGTCTCTCTATGGCCCTGGTTATCCTGGAGTTATGTAGACCAGGCTAGCCCTGAACTCACAGAGGTCTGCTTCTTCCGAGATTAAAGGCCCACACCACCACTTTTAAAAGCGCTGCTGTTGTGTTGCTAAGCAATATAAAATTCATTCCCTTCCAGTTTCTACAAATACACTTGACACTTTGGCTTGGCATCTTGAATTGTTGCCTTATTCCCAATATGGAAAATTAAAAATTTGAGAGGGAAATAAAACCATTGGTATGGTTTGCCTGTGCACGAACACAAGAGTACAGGCACTCAAGTGCCAGAGGACACAGGGCACAGTATATGCACGGGGGTCAGCTCTTGATTTCTACTGCTGGATCCAGACAGCAGACTCGTCAGGCTGATGGACAAGCACTTTTTTTTAACTTACGGAGCCATCTTGCTGGCCTCAGTTTTGATATGTTAATTTGACAACTACAAGTACTTATTGATTTAAAGCAAACTCCTATTTGTATCCTGGAGAAGAGATTGAAGTCAGTCCCAACTTTACAACAACTCTTTGGGGAGGACAAGGGACTTAGGTTACTTATTTCCTTAAGAACCAAGCTTTATTTACATTAAGAAAAAAGGAAAAAGAAAATAAGTTGTTGGGAAAGACAAGTTTTACACAAAAGTACTACAATGGTATCTCCCTTTGGTAAAAAGTGTAATAAATGTCTCGTACATCTGTTTATAGGTACTAAATCTGAAGCCACAGAGCACTATGGTACACAAGAAGCTAGAGCAGTTTATGCCAGCACATCAAAGCATAGTTCTTTAATAAAAAATTGACAGTATGTACATTATTTACAAAAGAAAAACCAAGTTAAGTGTGGTGTGTGTGTGCGTGTGTGTGCGTGTGTGTGTGCGCGTGTGTGTGTGCGCGCGCGCATATGTGTGAGTGAGAGAGAGAGAAGCTGGTGGCTGGCACTAGGGCAGACTAGTAAAGAAGCAGGTACAAAACAGTCCCATGGGAGCTAAAAAGGAGGACTGACTGGAATTTGTTGAGGCTGAGAACCAGAAGAGGGAGGAAGGTGAGCTTCAAGGACTCAGAAACCAAATCCATAAGTTATCAATTCCAAAGCCAAACAAGTCTCAGATAAAATTTAACAGAGATCTTAGATGTGCTCAAGTGGGGGTATCATCAAATCCAGTCTCCTCGCCTCTTTTTTGGAGGTGGGAAGAAGAGCAGTGACAAGATGCACCTCCATCCATCCAAATGGGGCAGCATCTGGTTGCTCAGATCATAGAAGTTGTAGTTGAGCTCTGCTGGTGTGTGCAAGCAAGCTGCCTTGTCTCTGTGCTTGCATGGACTTCATTCCCTGTTGAGTCTGGATAGTCCCCTTGGGAAAGTGCCAGTTCCAGCTTCCTAAGGTATCCATTCCCATTCCTTCCGAGTGTCCTGCTTGGTGCCTGGTCGCACTGGTAGCTTGAAAGGCATCTTCCTTGATTCTTCGGTGTACATGAGTACACATGCCCACACACAGACACACACGTACACACGCACACATACACACACACACCTCTGAACTACCTGCTCTGGCTCTGCAGTTAAGGGGCTTTAAATACTGTGCCATATTTGACACGATACTTGTTAATGCTCACAAAGTGCAGAGTCTCCGTGTCACAGGTGGTGGTGCAGGGTACCAGGCCCTCTAGCCCCTCACCCATGAGCCACTTGCTGGTCTCTGCCGCCATTTCCCGAGGCACATGCTCCTTGGTCCATTTATCTACCCAGGCTTGGAACCGCTGATGCAGACGCTTGCTTACACGCTCATGGGACTAAAAGAGAAAGAAGAAACAGATAAAATAGGCAAACAAGCCCTTCAAATAGAAACAATATTTATTTATATTTATTTGGGAGAGTCTCACTATGTTGCTCTGGCTGACCCAGAACTCACTATGTAGACCAGGCTGGGCTAAACCTCAAGAGTCTGCCTGCTCCTGCCTCATGAGTGCTGGGATTAGACATATGCCACCTAGCCTAACAAATTTTGTTACTTTATTTGTACAGTGGGCATTTTGCCTGAACCTATATTTATAGCATGTATGTGTCTAATATTTGCAGAAGCTATAAGAGAGCACTGGATCCACTGGACCTGGAGTTGCAGATAGCTATAAGCTGCCATGTGGGTGCTGGGAAATGAACTGAGTTCCATGAAAGAACAGCCAGTGCTCTTAACCACTGAGCGATCTATCTAGTCCTATAGAATGTTATCTTTAAAAATGGGGGAAGGGAAAGGTTGGCAAAATAGTACAGTGAGTAAAGGTACCTGACACTAAGTCTAATGACCTGTGTTCCATCTCCTGAACCCACAGAAAGAACAGATTGCTACAGGTTGTCCTCTGACCTCTACACTCACACTGTGGCATGCACACTGACATCAACACAAGTGTATACATAAACTTGAATGAACATACACACACAAAATAAATGAATGGGTCTGAATATACCTAAAGCAAACTCCACAGCATGTCCCACTGAAGTAAACTAACGTTACCTCATCTATCCTCACAACTGTAGTCTTCGTTCTCTATAGCTCAGATTCAGCCACTATTTGTATTTTACTTTTTAGCAATATGCCAATGTCTTTCCTTCTTCACAGCCTTGCATTTTACATGTTTTGTTGCATAAAAAAAACTTTTGGGCTGGAGAGATGGATCAGAGGTTAAGAGCACTGACTGCTCTTCCAGAGGACCTGAGTTCAATTCCCAGCAACCACATGGTGGCTCACAACCACCTATAATGTGATCTTATGCCCTCTTCTGGTGTGTCAGAAGACATCTATAGTGTATTCCTTTAGAAAAAAAAAACACCCAAAACCAAACCAAAACAAAAAACCAAAAACATGTCTCCCTTAACTCTTTACTTTGTTATTTTGGTTTCAAGTATCCTGTATTTGAGAAGCCACCAATGAAATCTCATATGTCAATTCCCTAACCTTTTCATTTCCTTGGTAATGCACAGAAAGACTATACTCACTTGCCCTAGTTTGTGGTTGTATCCCAGAGCCTGCTATAACACAAGCTACACAGTAGCTTAGTAAGACAGTCCTTGAAAAAACAGGGTTCACACAAACAAAAACCGAAAAACTGTTAAAAAAAAAAAAAGTGCCACCAGGTATTCACCAGCTCAAGTAGGTTAAACTGTCTTCCACATGGTGGCCACACTGACATCTTCACCCACACTCATATTTCAAAGTGTGACATTTGTTAAAACATAAAACTCATGAATGACCCAGGAACACCAAAACAGCACAGTACCAATGGCTATTCTCTCATCAGAGGTATCAAAACACAACAGTTGTTGATATAAATCTTGGGGCTTTAGGTCTCAGAGCCCCAAGATGATGTATTTATGTGTGGGGAGCAGGTATCTGGGAACCATGCCGAGATGACCTTGGGCATGCTGGGAAGTGTCCCACTACTGAGCTACAGACCCCACAATTTCTATTCTTTAAGGCAGGAAGTCGGTGGTACCCTGTTACAAGATCCTTGGCAAATGAATACATTTCCTCACACAACAAATGCATGTTCCAGAAACAGGTTTTTATATAGGGGGAAAAAAAATCCTATCAGTTCTGACTGGGGGAAATGCAGAGACATTCCAGTCACCATTTCTCACCTGATGAGCTCTGAGCAGAGCTGTTCTCCGGTACATGTAGTCCTCTGATTTGATCACATACACCATCTTATAGGAGTTCAGCTTGAACCTACACTCCAGCTTATCCAGGTTCTCTACATTCTCTATGGTCTTCTTGCTGTTCCCTTCTTTCCCCTCTTTTTCCTGTTGCTCTCGACCACGCTGACACTTCCGAATACGCCGCAAATTCCTACAAAGCAGAAACCCCTTTAGGTTGAGAGACCATCTATATGCAGCTCCCCATGACTCCTACCCAATGTGCTTTCCTTATGGGCCTCAGGAACATTTGCAATTTTAGTTATACATATATACAAATGTGCAATGGTTTCACTGAATTTACATATATACTTGAAGCCTCAACCACGATTGCGATGTTATTCTCAACCTTGTTTAAACACTCCAGTACACAAATTTGTCTTGTTCTCTTTAACGGCTACAGAGCAAAGTATCCCAATTTATTCTTTCACTGCCTCTAAATTGGAGTTCCTCATCTAAACTAGGTTAACAAAACATTACTTGGTCTACTTTATGTCTTTCCCAGAGATGTCCTATTTGTATCTTAAGGATATAAGATCGTTCATATCAATGGATCTCCAATCTCCACTGGAAATTATCAGCTAGCCAATTACATTATATCCTATACTTTGCTACTAAACCCACCAAGCTTAGTGTAGTGATTCAGGCCTGTAATTCCAGCACTCAGGAAGCAGAGGTAGGACTGTAAATTAAGAGATCAGCCTAGGCTACATGGGAAGACTCCATCTCCAAATAGTAACAATACTGACAAAGAAAAACACTGCTTGAGTAGCTATGTGTATTGGCCCAGGTAGGATAGCAATTCTTTGGTCTGAGTCTCCTGAGATCCTACTAGGAGCAGTATGAGATCAAAAGTATTCTCCTAGCCGGGCGGTGGTGTCGCACGCCTTTAATCCCAGCACTTGGGAGGCAGAGGCAGGTGGATTTCTGAGTTCGAGGCCAGCCTGGTCTACAAAGTGAGTTCCAGGACAGCCAGGACTACACAGAGAAACCCTGTCTCGAAAAACCAAAAAAAGTATTTTCCTAGTAGTAAAATATTATCTGCCCCCTTTCCCTAAACATTTGGAGTGGCAGTCCAAGAGAAATGGTGAAGGAACAAGGTGCAGCCCACCTTGTAATCTGAGCACTCAGGAAGCACAGGGTTAAGAGCTGGAGGCCAGCCCTGACTGTCTAGACAGCTTGTCTTTAAGAGGGATGGAGAAGCTTCACCTCCTGTCCACATGCCTTCCCCACCAAGATTGACTCTGTCCTATCTTAAACCACAAGCCACAATGCGTCCTTTCCTATACTAGGGCACACTGGGGCGGAGTGGGATAGATGTAATGTTTCTGGGGGCCACAGACCATACTTAGAAACCTTTGTTTTGACCATACATGGACACCAAACAAAGCTATTTTTACTAATGGACACGCTGAAGTAGTTACATTGTTTATAAAATCTCTAAGAAAAAAAAAGTTCTGTTTATTATATATTCCTTAGTGTTTTGTCTATGTACTATTTACATACATTGCACCGAAAGCCAGAAGACAGCACCAAATCTCCTAGAACTAGAGGTACAAACGACCAGGAACCATTCTGTGGGTGCTGTAAACCGAACCTGAGTCCTGTGAAAGAGCAGCCTGTGTTCTTAGCCACTGAACCATCCATTCAGCTCCCGCCTTACATCTTTTCAGTGTATCCTGTGATAAATGGGAATTACCCAGGAATCCCTTCATGTACTGAAGAAAAGAAGGGCCTTGAAAGGGACTAGACACCTGCATGACTTAGAATAAAAGGTAACAGAGCAAACCCTTAGCCTGGAAAACTCACCAGATGCTTTCTCAAAAGTACACATTACTTCAAGGAAACCATGTCTTTGTTGCCAATGATAAAACTGGAACATTGGAATAAAACGGAGATTTTGGTAAACTGATAATAACTACCAAAAACTCCATGGCTTCCCAGTTCTTGAAAGTTGTCTGTAATAAGACCAACAGTACCAGCAAAACCAAGTGTGATTTTTGGAGGAAAAATGTAGAACATATTGATACTTATTTGTCATACTTAATAAAGTTAATAATGCCTCCCAAATAATTAATTTTATGAAGAAGTTACAAAGTCATCCATGAAAGCAACTTACTCAAGGCACAGACAGATCAGTGTTCGCTAATGGTATGCAAAGCTTAGACACTGTACATTACCATTTGTAAAACCTTTTATTTAAAACTTTAATAGCATGTGTATGTGCATGTAGTGTCAAGTCAGAGGGAAGCGGCACCCTGCTTCCACTGTGGACTTTTCTGGGTATGGAATTCAGGTCTATCAGGCACTCGCAATTACCATTTTGTACCATCTGGTCCACCCACTTATGGAATACTTACCATGCTGAAGAACAGAACACACAATCTGAAAATACTTTCTACGGCTGTATACCCAAGTGAGGCTACAATTTCTTCATTCATATTAAAAAGAAATGCAAAACATAAAACAAATTTTTAAATTTTTAAAAAATAGCTTCTCAGTAAGATCATTTATGAAAATGGATTAAGTGTAGTATCTTGGTAGTTTTTTGTTTGTTTTGAGACAGAGTCTGGCCTCTTTTTTTTGTTTGTTTGTTTTTCGAGATAGGGTTTCTCAGTATAGCCCTGGCTATCCTGGAACTCACTCTGTAGACCAGGCTGTCCTCAGAAATCCGCCTGCCTCTGCCTCCCAAGTGCTGGGATTAAAGGCGTTCGCCACCACCGCCTGGCAGGTCTGGCCTCTTAAGGATAGCATTCCCTTCTCACCTTCCTGCATGAGTGCTGGAATTGCAGCCATACACCACCACACCTGCTTTATATAGCCATAGCCTAGGGGTCAAACTCAGAGCTCTGTGCATATGAAGCAAGCATTCCACTGATTAAGCCACAGCTCCGTGTTTTTGGTTTTTAATCTGTAATATGGCATGATCACAATGAGTAAAAGATTATTTTGGGTACTTGAGGGCTAAGAATGCATCAAGGTCCAAAGGAATGTGAATGGGGCAGGTAAGATGGCTGGCTGGCTAAGACTTGCTGACAGGCCCATCAGACAGAGTCTAAGTTGTGGGACTCAGAGCAGAAAGAGAAAACCATTTCTACAGGTTAGTTGTCTTCTGGTTTCCACATCTGCTCTACGGCACATGCACAGACCTGTACATACCTCCCTACCTCCCTAGCTGACAGACAAGTCATTGAAAACCACAATCTGGATCTTTAAAAAGTCACACTTTGCTGGATGAAGTGGCACACACCTTTAATCCTGACATCTGAAGGCAGAGGCAGGGGACAAGCCTGGTATACTAAGTAAGTTCCAGGATAACCAGGGCTATATAGTGAAACCCTGTCCCCCAAAAACCCAAGTCATGCTTATTTTGATTTTCTTTGTAAAAGCATATTAGTACAACTAAACTCATCAATATTTGCTTTGTATTTTAAATCAGAAAAAACTAATTTAGTCTTTTGTATTTTGCCTCTACTGTCTACTTAGAAAAGTTACTGAGTACTTTCTGGAAGTTCATAATTAAGAGGACATTGTTCTCTATCATGAATGCCTGAATCTGAGATTCCTTTGGTGAGTTTTAAGCCTCATGAGAAAAATGAACTACTGTGTTCAAGTCAAATGTTAATTTCAGATAGAAATATAAACCAGAAGATATAGTTAAATAAAAACAAGCTTGAATTGTTGTGTGCTTTTGGGAAAAAAAAGTCAGAAAGTGTCGTGAAAAACAAAGTGTGGCCCTTTGTTAACTGGTTATATTTGCTATGTTATCACTAATGAGTTTCCTTTAATGTTTTAATTATGTATTTTTTTCCTAAAAAACAAACAAACAAACAAACAAACAAACAAAAAACAGAACCCAACAGCAGACTACCCTGAGACAGGGTCTCACTGCCTCTGCTTCTAGAACACTCTATGTCTATTCTAATATACCCAGCTTAAACACAGCTGAAAAAAAATCAGCTCTTAAATTACTGTCATGGTCCAGTATGGTGGCTCACACTTTTAATCCCAGCACTCAGGAGAGGCAGGCAGATCTCTTCCAAGTTCAGGGCCAATTAGGGCTACATAGTGAGACTCCGCGTTGAAAATATGTAACAACAAAAATAAAATTCTGTTACTCTAGCTCCAGGGGATCCCAGATATCTGGCCTCTGTGAACACCTGCATTCATGTGCAAATACCCCTACACCTATAATATAATAAAGAGCAAAAATCTGTGAAATTACTGTTATACATGCCTATTTTCACTTTTAAATTAGTATGACCTCAAGTTTGTGAGTTATTGTTATAAAGTCCTTATACTTGCGAATGAAAAACAATTTTTGCCCTAAACTGTTAGATAACTTAAGTAAAAAGAAATTTCTACTGTTGCCATTTACTAACCAGAATAAAGGAAAATGGGCTTTTAAAAAAGATTTGCCTTCTATGTCTGTAGGTACGTATGTGCGCACATATGTGTGCACCATGTAAAGACCTGGTGTCTAAGGTCAGAAGGGAGCATCGCATTCCCTGGAACTACATGGTTGTGAACTACCCTGTGGGAACTAGAAATTGAACCCAGGTAGTCTGTAAGAAGAAGTGCCTTTTGAAAAAAAATTTACTTTTATTTTATGCACATTGGCGTTTTGCATCCTTGCATATCTGTGTGAGAGTGTCAAATCCCCTAGAACTGGAGTTATAGACAGTTATGAGCTGCCATGTAGGTGCTGGGAATTGAGCCCACGTCCTCTGGAAGAGTAACCAGCGTTCTATAACCACTGAGCTATCTATCTCTCTAGCCCCCAAAAGAATTGTTTTTACCCAGTGAGACATCTTTTTAGCCCTGGGCAATAATTTTTACTGTAAAGTGTTTGAAAAGTGTGGCGCAAACCTTTAAATCCAAGTACTCGGAGGCAAAGGTAGACGGAGCTCTGTGAGTTCCAAACATGACAGGATTATATAACGGGACCCTCTCTGAAACATCAAAAACCACCCAAGCAAACAAATCTCAAACACGGTAAGATAGAGCCCATGTCCATCTTACATGGAGGAGCTTGGCAACTGCTCCAAGTCTGGTGAGAGGATCACTGAGTGGGGAACCTGCAAAGACCCTTTCTCTCTTTCCATGTTCCCATTGGGCCTAAACCCAGTAACACTTTAGGGATTTAAGACCCAGTCTTTTTATTAGAGGATGTGATATGGTTGTCAACTTGACTACATCTGGAATTAACTAAAACCCCCCAAATGGAGGGCACATCTGTGATGAATTTTTGCTTAATTTAATGTGGGAAGATCTACTTCTAATCCCATCTTTCAGGCAGGAAGACGCATGTTTAATCCAGACCTTTTGAGCTGGGAAGATCCACCGAAGAGCTGGGCCCCACTTTCTGCTAGACGTCTATAAAAGCTTTTGCTGTTTGCCTGGTTGCTCTGCCCTTGCTAGCAAATCCATTCCTTTACTGGCATTAGAGCCTACTTGTGTGGAATTCTGGCATATACAGAAGACAAGGTGAGACACTCCTGTGGACCAAACAAATCCTGGGCTCTTGGACCTTCCCATTCATAGGCAGCCACCGTTAGGACGATCTAATAAACACCCTTTCTATAGACATAGAGATACATTTCTTAAGTTAGGTTCCTTTAGAAAACCCTGACTAATACAGACAGGTTGTAAAGTGCAGCCTATGCTAGTCTTGAACTCCTAGCAATTCTTGTGCCACAGCCTCCCCAGGACCAAGATCATAGGTGTAAACACACACAAGGCTCATTTCTCCAGTTTCTACTTCTAAGAATCAAAATGTTAACATTATATTTGTCTAGACACAGGTAAATTTTAAAAAATTCTATACAGAAAAGAACTACAAAGCAGCTAGAAAAGATTTAGGGATCCTTTATATCATCCCCCCAAATACAAAAGTGGTTCACTGAACCTAGAATATTTATTCTTCTGTCTGGAATTTTGTACATCCAAGTGGTCTGTTTGTCTGTGGGGTCTCTTTCCCCGCTTCATCCCACAATAGGGTCTTCTCCATATAGCCCTGGCCGTCATGTAACTTGCTTTGTAGATCAGTCTGGCATCCAACTCACAGAGATCCACCTGTCTCTGCCTTCCAAGTGCTGGGAAGAAAGGCCACCACACCTAGCTGAAAAAGGTGTGCACATGCCAACCTCCACAAAAAACCTGGCGGCTCGTCTCTAATGAGCTTCTCTGGG